>NC_067476.1:87230745-87535745 GCF_947179515.1 Apodemus sylvaticus | reverse complement strand
AATCAAGATTTTTATTAATTACTTATAACAACCAATAGGCTAAAGAGAAAGTTAAATGAGTAGCCATCCCTAGAACCTATGTGTGGGGTTAGTTTTGTTTTTGTTTTATTGTCAATTTGTCACAAGCTGGAGTCATCTGGGAAGAAGAATGTTGACTGTGGAGTTCCCTCTATCTGATTGCTGGGTAGGTAAGTCTGTGAAGCATTTTCTTGGTTAGTGACGGATATGAGAGGGTCCAGCCCACTCTGGCCCTGGGCAAATGGTCCTGGGTTGTATACAAAAGGTAGCGGAGCAAACCAGATCAGGCATGCTAACAAGTAGTGTTCTTCTATAGCTTCTGCTTCAGGTCCTAACCTGAGTTTCTGCTCTGATGTCCCTCAGTGATGGACTGTCATCTGGAAGTGTGAAGATGAGCAACACCCTTTCCTCTTCCATTTGCTTTTGCCTGTGGTGTTTTTTCACAGCAACAGAAAGCAAACGAGGACCTCATGTAAAAAAGCCAAGCATGCTGGCGTGCGTGTATCTATGTTGACGAGGCAGAGACAGGTGCATAGCCCAAGACTTGATGGCCAGTCAGCCTGGCTTACATGGTAAATTAAAAGGCTGGTGAGATATGCCATCTCTCTCTCTCTCTCTCTCTCTCTCTCTCTCTCTCTCTCTCTCTCTGTCTCTCTCTCTCTCTCTCACACACACACACACACAAGAAGAAGACAAAGAAGGAGGAGGAGGAGAAGAAGAAAAAGAAGAAGAAGAAAGAAGAAGAAGAAGACGAAGACGAAGACGAAGACGAAGACGAAGACGAAGAAGAAGAAGAAGAAGAAGAAGAAGAAGAAGAAGAAGAAGAAGAAGAAGAAGAAGAAGAAGGAAAAAAGAAGGAATAAAAGAAGAAGGAAAGAAAAATAGAGGCCAAGGAATGGCATCTGAGGAACACACGAACACACACACACACACACACAGGAGCTGGAGACACGGCTCATGTGCAGGTAAAATATACATAAAAATATCTTAAAAAATAATACCCAGGCATAAACACACAGAAAGAATAACACCAGGGGTGTTAGTGTGCCTTAGTAGGAGAGTGCATGCCTAGTCAAAGTTCTCAAGACCGCACAAAGGAGTGAGAAAGGAAAGGAAGAGGACAGCAATGATTTGTCATGACATTTTTATAGACACTTCTCAGATGAAGACATACAAGGGGCCAGCAGGCATGAGAAACAGTACTCAGCATCTCTGACCATCAAAATCGAAAGCACAGTGAGATGTGATCTCATCTGTCAGAGTTGTTATCGGTACAATAGGAAGTACCAAATGCTGGTGAAGCTAGGGAAAAACGCTCTCCAACATGTTGTTTTTTGTGTTGTAGGTATATTTTGTGTGTTGTAGGTATATAGAAAACAAAGTGGAGGTTCCACAAAACAAAACACCAAAACTTAATCCAAAACAACAACAGCAACAGCAACAGCAACAGCACAAAACTAAAAACAGAGTCTCCTTATGATCCTACCACTGAGTATGTAGCCAAAGGAAATGAATTCAGGATATTGAGGAATCATCTTTACTCCCCCCCCCCCTACTTTACAGAAGTGCACTTTACAAGAACCAAGGGTTTGAATGCCTAACTGATGAATGGATAAAGGAAAGGTGGGATGTGAGTGCACCTACCTACCTACCTACACACACACACACACACACACACACACACACACACACACACACACACAGATGCACTGCAACACAATTGAGCCACAAAGAAAGGTTGAAATCCTGTTGTTTGCCATGGGGTGGTTGGATGGAGAGTATATTGTGAAAACAGAAAACAGCAGACAAAGCACAGATGATCTGCCTCATCTGTGAAACATGAAAAAACAGACCTGCTGCAAGTCGAGGAGAAAGAAGTTCCCAGAGTCTGAGGAGGGGAAGGACTTGAGGAGAAATTGGGCAGAGGAAGGCCAAGGGGATAGAGTCACGCATAGGAAGAGTAAGGTCTGCAGTTCTACCACACAGTAGAGTGAGCACAGATAACATCATTATGTACCTTTGAGTAGCCAGAAGAAAGGGTTTTAAATGCTTTCACTGCATAGATAATGCAGGAGGTGACGGACATGCTGATTATTTTGGTTTGATCATTGACAAAGTATCCATTAGTAAATATGTAGAATTACTGCACATATCAGTGATCAAAACAATAACTACTTAACTATCACTTATGCATCATATATATATATATATATATATATATATATTTCCCCAGTTAGTTTTCAGATATGTTCATATCTGAATATGCAAATTAGTAGTAAGGATTGAACACAGAGCCTTATGCATGGTAGGTCTACCTTGGAGCTCAAGTTTTTTGAAAAAAACTTTTGTTTGTTTTGCATTTTTGAGACAGAGTCTCAGTCTGTAGCCCCCCAGCTGACCTGAACTGACTATATAGACCAAGTTGCCCTTGTACTCATAAGAGACTCTATTCCTGCCTTGGTGTCTGAGTACTTGGAGTAAAGGCATGTGGCACCATACCTGGCCTATTTTTAAATTTGATTATGCTTAGCCAATCATGTTTTCAGATTTAGTTGAAAATTTAAAAATGCACTTTGGAAGGGAAAATGATACATGTGTCATGACAACAAGAACTTTGATAAAGTTAACGTGGGAGTGGGTGGCAAAGTGGGACAGAAGGCATCTTTTGGCCAAGGATGCAAAAGTATCTGCTTGGCAGTTGTCCAAGCCAAAGGCATTTTCTAGAAGCAAAGAAGAGGCTAAGACCAAACATCTAAGGACAGCACAGCCATTCCCCGCCACCCTCCTTGCTTCTGTCTCAGCTTTGTGCATTTCTTGGGCTTCTGAAGAGAGAGGTTTTGGTGATTATATGACTGGGACTCTGTGTAGTGGTGAATTGGAAGCTCAAGGCTAGCCTGGTCTACACAGAGAGTTCTAGGACAACCAGAGCTACGTAGTGAAACCTTATCTCAAATAACGACAAAACAGAACACTCCCCTCAAAAAAAAAAAAAGTCTAGCTATAACTAGATAGACCCTGTGCTATGATTTGGTTTCTTCTTTCAGCCTTGCGAAGACTTCAGACTTCAAAACTGCCCAGAGATAAAACATGTGATTCTTTGCATATGGCATTGACCTAGATTTAGCTTTACTTAGCAGTTAAAGGTTAAAGACAGAAGCCAAACTAAAAATAAAACAATTTCAGTCAGTGTTCTCCTAGACGTTGGTGTGCTGACTCAAAGCACTTAACAAATGGTGTTGACTGAATAGAAAATTTGTGTGCATTTGGGCTCAAATTGCTTCCAAAATTATGTAAAAGTTCTATTGCCTACCTAAAAGAATGTTCTATCCTCAAATATCCTGACAATTTTGTTTTGAGAGGTAAATAAATATCATGTAAATTGAGGGGCTATTTATCAGGCACCAGATACTGCTCTTAGTGACTTAGAAAACACCTATTCTTTCAAATTTTTATTTTCACTAAGCCAAACCAATTATTTCCTTGGAGTTTGGTATACACCCATATATACACACATATATTTATAATTTGCCTAATGTTCTCCTCAAAGAACAAACACAGGAAGGCTTAGGGTGATCCAGAAATCCCATATCAGGATAGAAATGATTCTTTGCACAGAGACCTCTACATCTTAGGAAGGGAGTATAAGGCGTGGAAGGTTCACATTAACCATGTGTGAAGTCTGTTTGGAACTCATGCGTATATGCACACACACATGCACACATACACACTGCGTGTGCACGCACGCACACACACACACACATATGTAAACTGTGGTCTTCCTTCTCAACCTTATGGAATTAACGAAAATCCTAAGCTCAAGAAAGCAATTGCTGGGGGCTGGAAAGAAGGCTCTGTGGTTAAGAGCGAAGATTCTTGAAGAAGACCCAAGTTTGATTCCCAGCACCCACATTAAGCAGCTTAGAGCCACCTATAACTTCTGCTCCAGGGAAATCTGATGCCTCTGGCCTCCAAGGGTATGGCACTCATGTGCACATACCCACACAGACACATAACTAAAAATAAAAACAAGTCATCTGTCCATCATACACTGAAAAATGTCTCCCTTTCCTGTGCCTCTTCTTCCTCAAAGGCATCCATCACTGACTTACATGTCTATCTAGAAACACTTGATATGCTCACACAGTGATGGTCTCTTCTTCTCCCCCTGCTCTCTTTATCATGGAAGTGGAAACGTAACATGCAGTGAACATTGTATCTTGTGGTTCATTTTTCACTGTGTCTTGAGGATGGGTTGTTCCATTATATCATTCTGATGTGTCAAATACACAACATACTGATTCAGTTAAAAATGAGCTTCTAGAGCCAGCAAGCTCGGTCGTCTAGGAAAAGCACTTGCCGTGCAAGCCAGATGACCCGAGTCTGACCTTCTGAACCCATGGTGCAGCGAGAGAATAGACTCTTGAAAAGTTAGCATTTGACCTTCATATATGTGCTGGGTTGTATAAACACACCCACTCATCACAACAATAATAAACTAAAAAACAAACAAAACAAAACAAAAACAACTGAAAATGGTGAGGGACGATGGGGTGGGGTATTGGACATCCTTCCTGGGCCTACACTCATGGCAGATTGAGTGGAAGGGACAGTTTATCCCTGCCTCCTCCACCAGGGCCAGCTCTGATGTGCTGCGCCCCCTGCCCTGTGAGATGCAGGGACCCCTCTCCCTAGTGCTGCAGATGATGAGAACAGGGCCAAATCACTGGCCTTCAAGACCCTAGGTGCCTTGTTGGCTAGTTTTGTCAACTTGACATACTTCATAGTTAGCTGAGAAGTGGGAACCTCAGAGGAGAAAATGCCTTCATAAGATAGGGCTACAGGCAAGCTTGTAGGCTACTTAATTAGTGATTGATTTGAGAGGGCCCATTCTATTGTGCATGGGAATGCCCCTGGGCTGGCAGTCCTGGGTTCTATAAGGAAGAAGGTTGATCCTAGGGACTCATAGAAACTGAAATGACAAATGTGGACCCTGTATGGAGCTGAGCTAGGTCCTCTTTATTATGGTTGTGTAGCTTGGGGTTCTTGTGGGACTCCCAACGGTGGAAGTGGATGTGACTCTGACTCTCTTCCCTGTGCTTGGGACTCTTTTTCCCTTACTGGGTTGCCTCATTGAAACACAATATGAGGGTCTATGTCCAGACTTCTTGTATCTTGTTTTGTTTTGTTTTTTTTTTTGACTTTTAACATTATTTTGTTATTCGATATATTTTTTTATTTACATTTCAAATGATTTCCCCTTTCCTTGATCCCACCTCCCTGAAAGTCCTATAAGCCCTCTTCCCTCCTCCTGTTCCCCCATCCACCCCTTTCCACCTCCCTATTCTGGTATTACCCTACGCTGCTGCACTGAGCATTTCCAGAACCAGGGGCCACTCCTTCCTTCTTCTTGGACATCATTTGATATGTGGATTGTGTCTTGGGTATTCCAAGCTTCTAGGAGTGGTATAGCGGGGTCCTCCAGTAGTATCATGCCCAGTTTTCTAGGAATCACCAGACTGATTTCCAGAGTGGTTGTACCAACTTGCAATCCCACCAGCAGTGGAGGAGTGTTCCTCTTTCTCCACATCCTCACCAACACCTGCTGTCTCCTGAGTTTTAATCTTAGCCATTCTGACTGGTGTGAGGTGAAATTTCAGGGTTGTTTTGATTTGCATTTCCCTAATGACTAATGATGTTGAACATTTCTTAAGGTGCTTCTCAGCCATTCGAAGTTCTTTAGGTGAAAATTCTTTTTTTAGCTCTGCACCTCATTTTTAATAGGGTCATTTGGTTTTCTGGGGTCTAACTTCTTGAGTTCTTTGTATATGTTGGATATTAGCCCTCTGTCAGATGTAGGGTTGGTGAAGATTTTTTCCCAGTTTGTTGGTTGCTGATTTGTCCTTTTGATGGTGTCCTTTGACTTATAGAAACTTTCTAATTTTATGAGGTCCCATTTGTCAATTCTTGATCTTAGAGCATAAACTATTGGTGTTCTGTTCAGGAACTTCCCCCTGTGCCCGTGTTCTCAAGGGTCTTCCCCAGTTTCTTTTCTATTAGTTTCAGTGTATCCAGCTTTATGTGGAGGTCCTTGATCCACTTAGAGTTGAGCTTAGTACAAGGAGATAAGAATGGATCAATTCACATTCTTCTGCATGCTGACCTCCAATTGAACCAGCACCATTTGTTGAAAAGGTTATCTTTCTTCCACTGGATGTTTTCGGCTCTTTTGTTGAATATCAAGTGACCATAGGTGTGTGAGTTCATTTCTGGGTCTTTAATCCTATTCCATTGATCCACCTGCCTGTCACTGTACTAATACCATGCACTTTTTAGCACTATTGCTCTGTAGTATTGCTTGAGGTCCGGGATACTGATTTCCCCAGAAGTTCTTTTACAAAAAATATAAAGTATCTTGGTGTGACTCTAACCAAACAAGTGAAAGATCTGTATAACAAGAACTTCAGGTCTCTGAAGAAGTAAATTGAAGAAGAACTCAGCAAATGGAAAAATCTTCTATGCTCATAGATTGGCAGGATTAATAGAGTTAAAATCTTACCAAAAGCAACATACAGATTTAACACAATCCCCATCAAAAATACCCCATCAGTTCTTCATAGAGTTAGAAAGAACAATTCTCAAATTCATCTGGAATAACAAAAAACCCAGGATAGCTAAAACTATTCTTGTATCTTGTTTGACCATGTTTGGCTGATATCCCTGGGATGCTCATGCTCTCTCTCTCTCTCTCTCTCTCTCTCTCTCTCTCTCTCTCTCTCTCTCTCTCTCTCTCTCGTAACAGAAGAGGAATTAATCTGGGGAAGAGGGAAGATGGGGTGTGGGGACTGAGAGGAGTGGTAAACTGTGCTGGGATTTAATGTGTGACAGAAGAATAAAAGTTTAAAAACAAAAAATAAAGAAAGCAGGCTGAGCAAACCACAAGGAGCAAGATAGTAAGCAGCTCCCCTCCGTGGCCTCTGCACCAGCTCCTGCCTCCAGGTTCCTGCCCTGTTTGAGTTCTCCTCCTAACTTCCTAATGAACAATGCTGTAGAAGTATAAGCCAAAGAAAATCCTTTCTCTCCAAATTGCTTTGGTCATTTTCCACCACAGCAATGGTAACCCCAACTAAGACAGTCCTTGTCCATCTTTATGTTCTGCTTCCAAACCTTTACACTGTGGCAATTTCAACTTGCTTCCATTTTACACCTCAGTTTTGCTAATTACATCTGACATGGTTGCACTCCTGCCCAGTGAGCACTAGACTATAATTTGTCTGTTAACTTCAGGTTACTTCTAATTTTGCTGTTACAGAAGAGCATCTTTTGAACCAGCAAGACTGAAGAAAACAGCCACAGTTTCCTTTTCCTTACTTAACAAAGTGAGTTACTCCAGTGCATAACTTCTCTCTGGTAACAGAAAATCAGTTTCCCTTTTGTAGTAGGATTAAAACAATCAAACAGCAAAGCACTGAGGAGAGTGGTTGGTCGACATTGAGTGTTCAGTGAGGGCTTCGAGGCAGCTCATTGGGGTTCAAGATGGTTCTGGATGGCCCGTAGGAGTAAATTCAGCAAATGGGGGAGCATCCAAGAAAGATGGTAGGACCCTGAATCATCATGTGGGAATCATGTAGTTTCTGAACACCTTTGCTGATATTGGTGGGTCCTGTGTCCCTGGGACTACTTATTAGCACTGTGAACCCACAGGAAGAGTCCTAAACAGTCCTGTGTCTGCATCAACATCTTACAATTCAGAGGTCTGCTTCCTGAGTCTTACTCATAGTTCCTAAGACATGTCTATCTGTAGCAGGAAGCAGAGCCCTGCATCCTGTCATGACTGCTGGGAGAGAACCTCCTCTTAGGAAGGCTGTGTCTGAGTGCTGGTGAGCCCCTTGGCAAGTATCTTCCTCTTTCCCGCCTCCAGCTTGGCTCAAACAACATAGAAGATAGGAGTTCAACTCAGTGCCATTTTTTATCTTGTACTATAGAATAACAGAGGTTTAACCTGAGCCTAAGACTCAGACCATCAACACAGTTACTTTGTTTCCTTTGTGTAATTAGCTAGATGTCTCTACCCTTCTCTAACTCCTAAAACAAGAGGTAAAAGGTAAAAGCTTGTAAAGGTAAAAGCGTAATAATCCCAGTACTCAGAACTCAGGAGGATCTCTGAGTTTGAGATGACCCTGATTGTACTGGCTGGTTTTGTGTGTCAACTTGACACAGGTTGGAGTTATCACAGAGAAAGGAGCTTCAGTTGGGGAAGTGCCTCCATGAGATCCAGTTGTGAGGCATTTTCTCAATTAGTGATCAAGTGGGGAGGGCCCCTTGTGGGTGGTACCACCTTTGGGCTGATGCTCTTGGGTTCTATAAGAGAGCAGGCTGAGCAAGCCAGGGGAAGCAAGCCAGTCAGTAACATTCCTCCATGGCCTCTGCATCAGCTCCTGCTTCCTGACCTGCTTGAGTTCCAGTCCTGACTTCCTTTAGTGATGAACTGCAACGTGGAAGTGTAAGCTCAATAAACCCTTTCCTCCCCAACTTGCTTCTTGGTTATGATGTTTGTGCAGGAATAGAAACCCTGACTAAGACACTGATGTACAGAACAAGTTCTAAGCACAGCCAGGGCTACACGGAGAAACCCTTTCCTTGACAAACCCAAGACTTAAAGTTAGTGTTGGAGTCAGAGTTTCTCAAAGAAGGTCACTAAGGGCTAGAAAATCAGACCCAAACACAAACAGGAACAATGCAGAGTGTCTTAATTACTTGTCTCCTTATTGAGACAAAATACCCCCATAGAAGCAGCTTAATCAAGGGTTTATTTTGGTTCACGGTTCCAGGGTACAGTCCATCATGGCAGCACAGTCATTGCAACAGCAGTGCGACAGCTGCTTTCACGGCATCCCCAGTCAGGACGCAGAGAAGAAAGGCAGCTCTCAGCTCAGTGTCTTCTTTTTAATTCAGTCTGGGACCCCAGCACCTGGAATGTTACTGTATATATTTAGGGTTTTTCTTCCCAACTAATCAACTCAATAACCTCCTAGCAGACCTCCCCAGAGCTTTGTCTCCTAGGTGATTACAGTTCCTAACATCAGTAGGTGAGAAACTAAGATTTTCAAGGGAAGTAACTCTGGTTACTTGCACAAGACCTACATCTGATGTTGATGAGGTCCATCAACATTCTGTCACAGAAGATGGAGAGGCTCATGCAGCTCCAGTCCTCTCTGAGGACCTGCAGACAGTGGCTGCTAGGGGAAGGAGAGGCATTTCCCCCTCAGTGATATAGCCCCCCCCATGTTTTTTCATCCTTTAAATAACTCCTCATCTATGTTCCTGTTCTCTAAGCTTCTGAAATTCATTAGGTCACCAGCAAAATAGAAGAAAACATGCAAGTAGAATGAAGACTAGAGAGAAAGAGTAAAGGATCATGGAAGGTGACCATAATAGAAAATCATTGTAATGAAAATATTATAATGAAACCCTGTAGGCTTAGTATTAATAAGGGTTTGTACATACTTTAATCTCCCTTCTAGCCTACCACCCACCAGAGGTAGTAGAAAGGAACAGTTAATAGGACAAAGGAGGATATGGACCTATTTAGAAATAGTTCTTTGGAGCAAATCCAATCTGTGTTGTAAGGATTATCAGCAGCTCAGTTCACACATATCAGCACAGTAGCTCAATCCACAAACACCATTCACAAATTGGCAATGGCAGTTCAATCCAGAAGAAACCTCGAGGCTCAGCCAATTAGCCAGGGTATGTGGAAGTGACATGAAGTCACTGGACACCAGGGTTTCTTTCTATGAAATCATGACAAAGGATTACCAGCAAAGAATGGCAAGGTGGATCAATACAATGCAGTGTCATCAGTAAAGACCAGCATCAGCAAAGCCCAAGGATGACCAGCAAAGAATGGCAAGGCGAACCAATACCACACAGCATCGTTCACTGTCTGTTGGGTTATATTTATGCCCTTTCCAAACATCACGTGTTCTCTCAAGCATCTGCTCTAGCAAAACATCACATGTCCTTTTTCCATGCTGCTACCAGAAAATTGCCATATGCCTATTCTCAGCAAAACAACCTCCCATGTGTCTGCTTCAGCAAAAACATCTTTTCATAAAGACGCTTCCAGAAAAGCATTATGAAACACAACTGAGTCTCCAAAGATAGAACCCATTAGTATGTATGATTAATATATGCTCTTGAAACAAATGAAGAAAGAATTTTAGGGAGATGGGAGAATGCATGGATCTCCTTCAGTAGGACTTAGTGGGTATTCGTAGTCAGCTGGGAGAAATGAGGTGGACCTTGGGCTCTCTAGTAAAAACTGAGGTCTGTATGATGACTCCCATCACTGGTTGGTTCCAAGATGTCATTAGGGGCACAGCTCCACACCACTGACCTTAGTATATTTGGTAGAAAGGAGAAGGGAACTCAAGTTGAAAAGGTTCCTGCTAGATTCAATATTAAAGAGGTATCTCAGAAAAACTCATTTTGAACAAGTTTTTTTTTTTTTTTATTTGCTTGTTTTTTTAGACTGAGTCTCACTATGTAGCTCTAGCTGGCCTGGAATTCACTGTTGAGTTCATAGAGATCCACCTGCCTCTGCCTCTGCCTCCTAAGTGCTGGGATTAAAGGCCTGCACCACTGCACCTAGCTCATGATGTAATGGTCACGGGCCACATCTTGTGCAGCAGGTAGCCATGGATGCTCTGACTGTGAGTGGGACAGCCATGCCATGTCTGAAAGACAGTGTGCTACAGCCCTTCTTCCAATCCTCTGGCTCTTCCCTTCATTGTCCCCCCTCCCCTATGTTTCCTGAGTCTTAGAGGAAGTGTTATATTCCATTTAAAGCTATACATAAAGTATTAAGTATTTTTCCTTGTTTCTCAAGACTTACACAAATGTAATTCAGAAAAGTCAGTGATTTTTGGGGGGCGGCGGAGGTGGTAGGCTACTGTCCGAATACAGTGGAACATAACGTTCTTGTTTGTCTCGGAGAATGACTGATGAGCAAGTTCTGTCTCCAGTCAACTCTGCGTCTGCATTTTCAGTAGCAGAACGAGAAACACCCCATTCCTTTTATAGAAAAGCAATCCCCTGAGGTTGTCCCTTAAAAGCTGTTTTGATCCACACATATTGTTGCTGCCAAATTCTTCAGCTCCCAAACTACCATTATGCATTTTCTCCTGGACAGGGCGTTTTAAGATCATCCCAGCTGACCCCATAATAAGGCCATTTATTTCTCCCTGAGATGGAAGATTCATTTATTTTTTTCCTTGTTTCTCCTTGGCAATTATCTCTCTTACTACCCATAATCTTCCCAATCTTTTTCAATAACATCCTGTGATTAAAGCCAATTGGCTCATGTTGAAAGCTAGAACATAGTTAACCAGGCACAGAAATATCACCCTTGGATTAAAGCAAGCCAGCTTCCAGGGAGCTGGTGCCTGAGAGGTCTCTGACAGGAAAGAGTGAAGGCTGACCTGACACTAAAATTTAGTTCTGTTGAAGAAAGAAAAAAAAAGCGCATGCTCAAAACAGGGTCTGAGGGACATATGGCAGTCCCTTATGGCAGAGCAAAGGACAGATTTGCCTGCAAATGAGGTCAAAAGACATCTTGTTCATTTTCAGATATCGTCTCAATTATTCCACTGGGCAGCATTTCAGAAGATGTTTCAAAAGAAGAAGAATCAGGGAGTCTCAGTAACAGCAATAATGGCAGTAGCAGCTGTCAATCAAAGGCAAACACTTGCATTCATTAGCTTACATTGCGCTTTTCATAACTGCTCAGTTTAGGTATTATTATTTCAGATATGATCAAGCTTTATTTTACTATTTAGTGTAGCCATTTTAACATTTAATTTCTTGTATGTATAAATGTATGTATGTTTTTGTAATTTAATAGCTTGTATGTATAAATGCTTTGCGTGTGCGCGCGCGCGTGTACGTGCGTGTGTGCGTGCGTGCGCGCGCGCGCGCCCGTGTGTGTGTGTGTGTGTGTGTGTGTGTGTGTGTGTGTGTGTATAACATGTGTGTGCCTGGTGTCTACAAAGGTCAGAAGTAAGCATTGGATCCCCTGGACTGGAGTTAGAAATAGTTGTGAGCTATCATGTGGATGCTGAAAATCAAACTCAGGTTCTCTGTTAGAGGAAGAAGTGCTCTTACCTACTGAGATAACTCACCAACCCTCAAAATTTTGATCTCTCTCTCTCTCTCTCTCTCTCTCTCTCTCTCTCTCTCTGTATGTGTGTGTGTATGTGTATTGCTTGTGTGTTTTATTTTTATTTTTTGAAAAAGAGTCTCATCATATATCTGGCTGGCTAAGAATTTGCTACATAGATCAGGCTGGTCTCAAACTCACAGAGATCTTCCTGCCTCTGTCTCCTAAGTACTAGGATTAAAGGAGGGAACCACCACACAGGGCCTAGAATTGTAGACATTTTATGGAGAGGCAAAGCAATTTATTCAAAGTTACCCAGCTAGTAATTAACAGAGTAAGAAGTGTGTGTGTGTGTGTGTGTGTGTGTGAATGTATATATGTGGGGGTGTTTGAGTGAGTGCATGTTTGTGTTTGTGTGTACATGAATGCATATTTGTATGTGTGTGCATGTAGAGGCCAGAGGTCAATTTGAATGTTGTTTGTTCTTTTAGGAGAAGGATTGATGCCCCAATATAGGGGAATGCCAGGACAGAGAAGTGGGAATGGGTGGATTGGTGAGCAGGGGGAGGGTAGATGGGTTAGAGGGAGGGTTATGGGGGGGACCAGGAAAGGGGACAACATTTGAAATGGAAATAAAGAATATATCTAATTAAAAAAAGGAGATGTCTACTTTGTTTTGAGACAAGGTCCATTTGGACTAAGCTAGGCTAGCTAGCAAATCCAACCCTAGGAATCTTCCTGTCTCTGCCTTCCCAGAGCTGGCACTAAAAGCATGTGTTACTTTGCCTGACTTTTAAAACAGGTTCTGGGTTTTAAATTCAAGGCTTTATGCTCAAGCAGCAAGTACTTTAGCCCTGGGGCCGTCCCTCTTACCCTACTGTAGTCCAGATTCTGTGATGAGATTACTAACATCACAATAACTATTTCTCGTAGCATAACTCTAGATAATGTTTTGTAACAACAGGGATAAGGAGCAGCTTAATGGGAGAGAATGAAAACAATGTCCATGGGTAAGAACGCACGCACGCACGTGCACACACAGGTGCACTTATATCCCATTTCCCATATTCAGCCATTTTCTCACTCCTGTGATATACTTACTGTAGAAAGTGTCACTCACTGGGCTGGAAAGAAAAGCAAGAAAAGGAATTTGCCAAACACAAGTCTGATGACCCCAGTTGGATTCCAGGAGCTCAGGTAAAGGTGGAAGGAGAGAATGAACTCCAGGAAGTTCCTGCCCACTATATCCCACATATCCACTCTCTCATTGGTTACTTATTCCAGGAACTTTCATGCATGTTATTAGACATATTTGGCACTCATTCAGTGTGGTCCTTGATTCTGTCTTTGCTTGTATGTGCTCTGTGTCCAGCTTTCTTGAAGAAATACCCTTTCAGGGGACAGTTGAACGATTATATCACAAGGAAATCTATTGCCTGCTCAGATGCCTGCCTTGGTGACAGAAAGAGAAACAAGGAATAAGGTCATAAACTTCTGTATCATAAATGTTGTATCACATGAAGCCAGCTCAAGGGAGAAGGCATTGGTGGGACATAGGAGAGGCACCAACCTTAGTTTGTGGTCGGCTGATACAGAATTTATCTTCCTTCCTTCTCTCATCCCCTTATTTCTCTTTATTTCTTCATTCCTATTTCTCTCTCTCTCTCTCTCTCTCTCTCTCTCTCTATCTATCTATCTATCTCTCTGCCTCATATATGTGTACAAATGCGTGTGGAGGTCACAGAACAATCTCAGGTGTCTATCTTCATTTTTCTCTTGCATTTCCTTCCCTCCTTCCTTCCATCCTTCTTTCCTTCCTGTCTTTCTGCATTTCTTCTTTCTTTTGAAACAGGGAGGCTGTCACTATGAAGCTCTGATGCCCTAGAAAGCACTATGGAGAGCAGGCTGGCCGTGAACTCACAGAGATTAGCTATCTCTGCCCCCTGAATGCTGGAATTAAAAGTGTACACCACTATAATAGGTCTCAGGAAAGTCCTCTTGATTATATTTTATATTTTAGAATATTGGAAAAAAGAAAATATTCTAAAATGAAGAAGGAAATACGTTGTGGACTCACCAACACTGTTGAAAGTTACTTTGTTTACAATCTAGCAGGAATAGTGTAGTTGCAACATGCCATTGTCTAAACGTTTTAGTCCCTGCCAAATTCATATGTTGAAAGCTAATCCATGCTTTGCTATGAAGATATTTGAAGATGGCATTGGGGGGGGGGTGAATAGACCAGGAGTGTGGGGTCCTAATGGATGATATTACCACTCTTACAAAAGAAATCCCAGAGGGCTGCCTTACCAAATGACAAAGTGTGGAGTCATCTGTGAGATAAGTCTTGCAGCAAAAGACATCAAATCTACTTGATCTTGAACATATTGGCTTTGAGAGCTGTGAGAAGCAGACCTCCGTGGCTTATCAGCTATCCACTTTATGTATTTTGGCCACAGAAGCTTGAATTAACTGACATAAGGGCAATTCTACAAGGTGAGGGTTAAAGGTCAGTATTTAGGATAGCCCCGACTCCCAGTCTGTGATTCTATTCCATCTGACCCTACATCAGTCAGGGTGTGGTCAAGCTTCTAAGAGCCTGGGAGAGCCTGCCGGGTTTGATCAGAGGTTAACTTTTGTGGCTGGTCTTCCCATCGAGACCATCAGCATATTTCCCAGTGCTGTGACCATACTCCCTGCCTCCTGACCCCCGCCCCACACCCGCTCCTTCATATGCCATCGCCTTGTCTCCAGCCCTCCCCTCTCCCACTAGCTTCTTTTATTTTCTTTTGGGTGAACGACTATTTACTCTTCCAGGTTTCTCTCTTAGTCACCTGAAAAGTTTCTGCAGAGTATTCACTGACCTCATCTCTCGAGTCTCACAACCACTCCCCCGCTATCCCATTCCTACTGTAGTTGATAAAAGGACAGAACCACATTCACAGAAGTGCTTGCAGTGTGCACATGCAATCACCTACCAAATGCTTCGTTTGCCAGACACTCAGAGGCAAGTAAGAGAAACAGCAGGAGAGAGAAGATTCGCAGTACTGTGGGATGGCTGCAGCTCACATGTTTGGTTTCTGGAACTTAGGTTCCAGAGGGTGCGGGAATGGGGATGCTTCTGGGATTCTGGGATGATATTTCACTGTGATGGCTCAACTTCTTTTTCTGATTACATAGTACACCATCCTGGCACTGTTGGAAACTCTGTAAGTTACCTAACATCCTCTAGCAGATCCAGTCTTTCACAGATGGTTCTGTTGTCTGCAACAACCACCCCCCTTAATTAATTCAGTTGTTGGTATCACAGAGAATTAGCCAAGAACTTTTTGCAGTTAACAAAATCCAAGGTAGCTCTCATTCCTCATCCAAATTGGCTCGGTACTGATGTGACTTATATCCATCCTCTTCCTCTTCCCAATCCACTCTCTTGTGATGCTGGGGATTGAACCCAGACCCTTGCACATTCTAGGTAAGCAATCTACCACCAAGCACTGCCCCCCCATCTATTAATATTAGTCATGCCTAGTGTACCTAATATGAAATAAAAAGCTACTAGACTATATCATTCGTATTGCTCAGACTTGTGCATATTCAGTAAAGATACCAGCTTTCTCAAATAGTCTCAGCCATTGGCTGGTTGAAGCTATATCTATAGACTCAGTAGATGTGAAGGGCCAGCTCTACTGCACCCTGACACAGGTTTGAGATCTTAATCATCCTTGAGTTTTAAAGGCTCTGAATGTGATAAATGCTCCATAAATGGATAAAGAGGTGGGTGGACGGATGTCTCACCAAGGGCCACCTCCAAAGCTGTAGGCTCCAAATCAGGAATAGAAGAATCCTCAGTGACAGTAACTGAGATTGAGTTTGAAACGTGGATGCTGAATAGTCAGGTCACAAGGCAATCGAAAAGAAGCAGAGGCAAAGTTGCCAGACAGAGCACAGAGGCAGCTTTCATTACAGTGTAAGGTCATGCTGTGCCTACACACACCATGTTGACTCAATATCTCCAGCAGAAAAATATCTGGTTAATTTCAAAGAAAATAGCTGAGCCTGATGCTTGGCACTGTGGTGACTAAACGCCTAGTGAACTGACAGAATTGTATTGAATGGCCGGGCTGGTGGCACATCAATATACATTCCCAGAGACCCAGCCAAGTAGAAGGGTGTGAATTGGAGTTGCGATTGGATCTGAGGAGTGCATTGCAGGGTGAGGGAAGCTAAGCAAGGCCTGAAGTGATTTGTGTGTGTATGTGGCACATGTGTGTGTATGTGTGTGCACATGCATGTGTGTGCATGTGTGTGGGTGTTCCTGTACCTATGTGTGTGCATTCTCATTCGTGTGTGTGTGTGTGTGTGTGTGTGTGTGTGTGTGTGCTTGTGCATGGGTTTCATTTTGTTGCTGGTTCCCTTTACTTTTCTTTATTGAATATCGTCTTCATTTACATTGCCAATGGTAAAAGCTTTCCTGATTTTCCCCCTTCCCAAAGACCCCCAACCCCTCCTCCCTCCCCCTGCCTCCATGTATATGCCCCTCCATCCAGCACATTCCCACCTCTCCCCCCTCAGTTTCCCTTTGTTGGGGCCTCTGTTGAGCCTTTACCTGACCAAGGACCATTCCTCCCACTGATGCCCAACAAGGCCTTCCTTTGCCTCATTTTTGGCTGGATTCCCTTTCCATTTTTCATTGCCAAGTAGATAGATCATCATCATTGGGTACTGTAGGTAAGCTATATGTAGATAAGGCTACATGGATGCAATCACCTATTTTCTGACACTAGTCATTAATTTCTTTGCCTCACCTACCAACAATGCTTCGGTCCTCAGGACAGATGGACTAAAGGATAGTGGGGAGCTCTTGAGCAACAGTGGTCAGTGGGTAGCTGAAATCATTCCAGCCACTATCAGCAATGTCCCAGGCTCCAGGTCTCTTTTGGGTACAATAACAAATACTCTGACAAAAACCAACATGGGGGTGGGATGGGGCTAGCTAGCTTACAGCTCCAAGCTACAGTTTTGTCATTTCTGGGACATCAAGACAGGAAGTTAAGCACTTCCTATTATCACATCCACAATCAAGAGAAGTGAGAGAATGACGGCATTCCAGCTTGCTGGTTAGCTCTTGCCTCTTTGATATAGTCCAGGATGCCCTGCCTGTGGAATGGTGCTGCCCACAACAAGCTAGGTCTGCCTCTTCATCAACGAACAGCTGGTAACATAGACAGGCAGCAGACCAACCTGACCTAGGTAAGCCCTCGTTAAGACTCTCTTCCTTGGTTGGATACTATTGTTGTTCTTCCTATGGGGTTGCAAACTCCTTCAGTCCTTTCTATAACTCCCCCATTGGGCATCCCATACTCATTCCTACAGTTGGCTACAGGCATCCACCTCTGTATTTGTCAGGCTCTGGCAGAGCCTCTCAGGAGACTGCTATATCAGGCTCCTGTCAGCAAGCACTTCTTGGCATCCCAAATCTTGGTTTGGGTTTGGTGACTATATATGGGATGGATCCCAAGGTGGGGCAGTCTTCAGATGGTCCTTTCTTCAGTCTCTGCTCCACACTTTGTCTCCATATTTGCTCCTGTGAGTATTTTGTTCACCGTTCTAAGAAGGACAGAAGCACCCACACTTTGGTCTTCCTTCTTCTTGAACTTCATGTGGTCTGTGAATTGTATCTTGGGTATTTGGAACTTTTGGGCTAATATCCACTGATCAATGAGTGCATACCATGTGTGTACTTTTGTGACTGGGTTACCTCATGCAGGATGATATTTTCTAATTCCATCCATTTGCCTAAGAATTTCACGAAGTCATTGTTTTTAATAGCTGAATAGTACTCCATTGTGTAAATGTACCACATTTTCTGTATCTATTCCTCTGTTGAAGGATATCTGAGTTCTTTCCAGCTTCTAGCTGTTCTAAATAAAGCTGCTATGAACATAGTGGAGCATGTGCCTTGTTATATGTTGGAGCATCTTTTGGGTATATGCCCAGGAGTGGTATAGCTGGATCCTCATGTAGTACTATATCCAATTTTCTGAGGAACCACCAGACTGATTTCCAGAGTGTTTACCAGCTCGCAATCCTACTAACAATGGAGGCATATTCCTCTTTCTCCATATCCTCACCAGCACCTGCTGTCACCTGAGTTTTTGATCTTAACCATTCTGACTGGTGTGAGGTGGAATCTCAGGGTTGTTTTGATTTACATTTCCCTGATGACTAAGGATGTTGAACATTTCTTTAGTTGTTTCTTGGACATTTGGTATTCCTCAGTTGAGAATTCTCTGTTTAGCTCTGTACCCCATTTTTAATGGGTTGTTTGGTTCTCTGGAGTCTAACTTCTTGAATTCTTTATAAATATTGGACATTAGCCCTCTATCGGATGTAGGATTGGTAAAGATCTTTTCCCAATCTGTTGCTTGCCGTTTTGTTCTATTGACAATGTGCCCATGTGTTCGAGGCTCTTCCCCACTTTCTCTTCTATTAGTTTCAGTGTATCTGGTTTTATGTTGTGGTCCTGTTCCACTTGAACTTGAGCTTTGTACAAGGAGGCAAGTGTAGGGGAATACAAGGGCAGGGAGGCGGGAGTAGGTGGGGAACACCCTCATAGAAGCAGGGTGGCGGAATGGGATAGGGGGTTTCTGGAGGGGAAACCAGGAAAGGGGATAACATTTGAAATGAAAATAAAGAAAATATCCAATAAAAGAAAAGAAAAGAAAAGAAAAGAAAATTATCCGAATAAAAAAAATCATTTAAAAAAAAAAAGACTTTCTTCCCAGGTGGTTCTATGTTGTGTTGAGCTGACATTTAAACTAATTAGTAGACCCATATAGTTGTTCAGTTATACCTGTGTAGCTTTAGTAAGGAGTAAATTGCTTACCTGAAGAAAAATAATCTAGTCTTAGCAAAAATCTAACACATAGATGACATGTTGGACAGTTGCAAATTGTAAAACTTTTTCTTTTTGAGACAAGTTCTAGCTGACCTAGAACTTGTTGTGTAGATCAGTCTGACTTGAAATTCACAGAGCTCCCCTTGCCTCTGCATCCCTAGAGCTGGGGCTAAAGGAGTGCATCACTAAGCTTGGCTGCAAATTTCATCTTGATTTGTATCCCTGTCACGGTTAACATCCTATCATCTCTCTTTAGAAGACTTGGGGGAAAACATATACTGATGTCATAGGAGAAAAGGTGGCTCCTGCTCATTGGGTGCTTGAAACCTTTCTTTCTTTTTTCTTTCTTTTTTTATTCGATATATTCTTTATTTACATTTCAAGTGATTTTCCCTTTCCTGGATTCCCCCTCCCCGAAAGTCCTATAAACCCTCTTCCCTCCCCGTTCCCCCATCCCACTTCCATGTCCTGATATTTCCCTACACTGCTGCACTGAGCCTTTCCAAGACCAGCGGCCACTCCTTCCTTCTTCTTGGGCATCATTTGATATGTGAATTGTGTCTTGGGTATTCCAAGCTTCTACGCTAATATCTGCTTATCAGTGAGTGCATACCATGAGTGTTCTTTTGAGACTGGGTTACCTCACTTAGGATGATGTTCTCCAGCTCCATCCATTTCTCTAAGAATTTCATGAATTCATTGCTTCTAATGGCTGAATAGTACTCCATTTTGTGTGTGTATATATATATATATATATATATATATATATATATATATATATACATACACATATGCCACATTTTCTGTATCCATTCCTCCGTTGAGGGACATCTGGGTTCTTTCCAGCTTCTGGCTATTATAAATAGGGCTGCTATGAACATAGTGGAGCATGTGTCCTTATTGCATGCTGAAGAATCCTCTGGATATATGCCCAGTAGTGGTATAACAGGGTCCTCAGGAAGTGACATGCCCAGTTTTCTGAAGAACTGCCAGACTGATTTCCAAAGTGGTTGCACCATCTTGCAATCCCACCAGCAGTGGAGGAGTGTTCCTCTTTCTCCACATCCTCGCCAACACCTGCTGTCTCCTGAGTTTTTGACCTTAGCCATTCTGACTGGTGTGAGGTGAAATCTCAGGGTTGTTTTGATTTGCATTTCCCTAATGATTAATGATGTTGAACATTTCTTAAGGTGTTTCTCAGCTCTCCGAAGTTCTTCATGTGAAAATTCTTTGTTTAGCTCTGTACCCCACTTTTTAATGGGGTTATTTGGTTCTCTGGGTTCTACTTTCTTGAGTAAGCGGGTCAATGGAATAGGATTGAAGACCCAGAAATGAACCAACACACCTATGGTCACTTGGTCTTCGACAAAGGAGCTGAAAGCATCCAGTGGAAAAAAGATAGTCTTTTCAACAAATAGTGCTGGTTCAATTGGAGGTCAGCATGCAGAAGAATGCGCCTCGATCCATTCTTATCTCCTTGTACCAAGCTCAACTCCAAATGGATCAAGGACCTCCACATAAAACCTGACACACTGAAACTAATTGAAAAGAAACTGGGGAAGACCCTGGAGGACATGGGCACACGGGAAAAGTTCCTGAATAGAACACCAATAGCTTACGCTCTAAGATCAAGAACTGACAAATGGGACCTCATAAAACTACAGTTTCTGTAAGGCAAAGGACACCGTCAAAAGGACAAAACATCAACCAACAGACTGGGAAAGGATCTTCACCAACCCTAAATCCGACAGAGGGCTAATATCTGTCAATTCTTGATCTTAGAGCATAAGTTATTGGTGTTCTGTTGAGGAGCTTGAAACCTTTCTAAGGTCAAGACACAGAGACTCCAAAAGAGTCCATTTATTTATTTATTTATTTATTTATTTATTTATTATTAATTTTTGTTTGTTTAATGTGTATGGGTGTTTTGTTTGCATGTATGCCTGTATATTTCATGCATATAGCAGAGACTAGAAGGGAAAGGCCAATCCTCTGCACCTGGAGTTACAAATAGTTGTGAATCACCCTGTAGGTGCTGAGAACAAAACCCAGTTCTTTTGGAAGAGAATCTAGGCTCCTAAGCACTGAATCATCTCTCTAGCCCTCACCCTTCCAGAGTTCTTAATCCAAGAAATACTCTAGAATCATCTGTACAACCTTTAAAAATAGGCACAGCTTTATACATTCATTTTTACATGTAGAGATCACCTGTAGATCACCTGAAATTTGAAAGGCCCCATGAGTATTTTGGCTATGCCGATGGAGAAGCCCTTACTGTAGTGATGACCTCAGGCCTGATTCTGAGACAGTTCACTACAAGGAGTCAAGTGCAAGGGGTCAAATTGGCCATGAGGTTCAGAGAGAGAGTATGCTCAATGGGAACACACACACACACACACACACACACACACACAGAGAGAGAGAGAGAGAGAGAGAGAGAGAGAGAGAGAGAGAGAGAGAGAGAGAGATCAGGCCGTAGGCAAGAGATTGCCCAGTAGCCCTTGCAGCTAGAAACCAGTCAAATTAGATATATGCAAGTTAATAGTCATTAAAGGAAAAGGAGGGGTAAGTTCTCTACTTCCTTTTCCTCTCTTCATGATTGGGACACAGATGTGCACACGGGCTCTGGGCAAACCCTGTAGGATACAATATAGATACTGAGTATTGAATATGGAAAAGTGACAAGATAGGAGTATTCACAATATCACATTATCTCTGCCAGTTATGAAAAAAAAACCACAATGTTCCCATATATGTTACCTTTTAATTAAAAATCTTTTTAAGACACTTACTTTGATTTTTATAAAGTCACCCTACAGAGCCTTCTAACCATCACAGTTCTCACTATAAATTCTCTGGATGGCACATCAAATAACCATAGAAGACTGAATTCAAAGAGTGCTCTGTAGGAAGAGCTGTGCTTTATTTGTCTGTGATTCTCCTCATGTTTATCCTGGGGTAGCTGTAGAAGCAAGACACGGGCCAAGAACAGAGCATGAGTGTGGAGAGAGTGGGGGCAGAGACAGGCAGAGATACCTGGAGTTTGCTGGCTAGGCAGTCTAGTAAAAAAAAAAAATCGGTGAGTTCCAGGTTTAGTGAGAGACCTTCTCTCAAAAAATAAGGTAGAGAGAAATGGAGGGAGACAATTGATGCTGCCCTCTGGCCTCCACGCATGTGTCCACACGCCTGCATTCACATATGTGCATCCATGCAGACACAATACACACCCTTGTCTCTATCCTCAGAGATGCCAATTTTTCTAGCCTGGCACAAGCTAGAGACTAGCATTTCATGAGTGCTCCAGGTCGCTCTGGTGTAGGCAGTCCTTAGGCTATGCATTGAGAACTGAATTCCGAGTGGAGCCCCCTCCCACCAGTGCTGGGCTTGGGAGGTTCTCCAGGGAGTGGCTCAGAGAGCTTCTCAGTTACTGCAGAGATGCTGCTGCTGCTGCTGCTGCTGCTGCTGCTGCTGCTGCTGGTGGTGGTGGCGGTGCTGCTCAGCAGTCTAGAAACAGTGCCTTGAAATGGATCCTTGGACATATTTGATGGGACACTCAGTGAGAGGCAGATAGCTGGGACATTATGAAGCGTTACTCTAGATGGCCTGGAAACTCCACACGCATGCACTAATTGGGCAACAAGACATCATTAAATTATTTGGAGTCATGATTAAAAAATAAATATTTTTAGGGACCAGAGGACACAACTGAAACATTTTACTCTTCATGCTCATTTCTTTAGTTCCCAGTGTTGACTGAGGAGTTGGCATAATTGCCAGTTGTAAAGATGCTAGATTATTATACACTTGTCTGTGTTTACACTGGGCATGGAATCAGGGCATATGCTGTATAAGTGAACCTCACAGATGTCCCTTCACAACCTCTGAGGCTAAAGCTCCTATCACAGGCAAGTCACAATCAGAAGTCATCATGACACCAGTTATGGGAACAATTAGGAATATGCTTTCAGCTCAAGGGAGTATGATGGCTGTACCCCAGAGGTAGAACATGGGATTAGCATGTGTGAGGCCCTGGGTTTAGTCTCAAGTAACACACACACACACAGACACACACACAGACACACACACACACATAAACACACACACATACACACAGAGACACACACACACAGATATACACACAGACACACACACAAACACACACACATACACACACAGACACACACACAGACACACATACAAACACACACATACACATACACACACATACACACACAGACACACACAAACACACACAAACACATACACACACAGACACACACAGACACACACACAAACACACACAAACACACACAAACACATAAACACACACACACATATACACACGTGCACTCATGCACAATGAAAACCAACTCACAGGATTAATAGCAGAAATTCTAGGCACACTTGTATATGTGCGACGATCCTGTGCTCTGGACTGTGAGTGTGTGTTAAGTGTATGTGTGTGTGGGGGGGTGGGGGGTGGATTATGGGACAGAGCACAGGTCAGAGAAATGTAACAGATTCAGGAAGGTACAAAGTCCCCAGAGGAGGAACACATCTGAAAGTATCACAATTGCATCATGGGATTAGTATTAAATCAGTCCCCACACAATTCCAATGATGAAAAGGCAAGAGACAGGACACTGTCAGGTGAAGGTCCTTCAGGTAGACAGTCCTCTGATGTCAGTGAATGACTCTGTTTTTGGGTTATGAATACAAAAGTGACAAAGGAAAGAATCCCCTTTCTCAAAGGGCTTCCATTCTGGTGGGAGAAGGCAGGTTGTGGAAGTTATTAAGAATAAATATCATTACAAATGGTTAACAGTGGTTTGACTTTCTCTCCCTCCCTCTTCTTACTCCTCTCCTCATCCCCCACCAAAGGAAAAAAAACCTGCCAGCTCTGTTGTATTTGTGTGTGTGTTTCTGTCATGCAGACACCAGAGGTTAAAGTAATGTGTCTTTCTCTACCATTCTCACCTCACTTTCTGAGGCAAGGCCTGGATCCTGGATCCTGCTGTCCCAACAATTCAGGCTGTCTGGAACCCAAGCATCTCTGCTGTGGTGGGGACACAGGTATGTATGTACTGCTTTCTGTACTGGACTTTTTAAAAGCAGATGCTAGGGATTTGAACTCAGGTCCTCAGGCTTGCATATTAGGCACTCTATTCATCAAACTATCTCCCCAGTCCTGCTTTGACTTATTTTTTTTGCCTTAGTTAGAATCTTTATGTTCATGCTAATAGACTTTTAAAGGACAGCTTTATGTTTTTTGAATTCCTTAACCCCAGGTCTGCTCCCCCGCCTCTGCTTTCCCCATCTTGCTCTGACTTGTCCTTTGCTCTAACTGATGAACAAACATGGAGACACTCACTATTCTGTGTCAAAATCCATAGCGTACATTAGGTTTCCATGTTGGCGGTGAATGTTCTGTGTAGTCATTCATTGTATTTGTCACCCATGTTAATGAATTTCATTGTCTGTTTTACTGTCTGGTGATGCAAAAGCAATGTGTATTAGTGGAAATTGCATGTGGAGTTTGGTACTGTCTGGCCACATGTGGCCTAATACTTGAGTGATGCAGCAAGACCATAGCCAGAAGCAGCTCCAGTGTGCACAGGAACATACTATAGAGAGGGTTTTCGTTTAGAGGGAATTTGAATGGCTTGCCTAACGTCACAGGCTGAAGGATAGAAATTATTCTGATTCCGACTTCCGAGAGCCTGGTGTCTCTACCCTTGGTGCTATCCTGAGCCATTTCTCAAGGTGTCATTTTTTGTTTGTTTTTGTTTTCTGTTTTTCTAGACAGGGTTTCTCTGTGTGTAGCCCTAGCTAGAGGTAGACCAGTCTGCCTTGAGTGAAGAGATCTGCCTCCCTAAAGGTGTGCTCTGCTACTGCCGGCTTCAAGACACTTCCTTTTCCTGCTTACCTATGACAATAGACACAAAACCTTTCACTTCTTGTCTTAATATTGTCTGAGTTATGACTTTTGACATGTCCCTGACCCTCGTTTTGTGTGTTGTGCACATGAGCGTGTGTGTGTGTGTGTGTGTGTGTGTGTGTGTGTGTGTGTGTGTCAATTCCAATGTCTTTCTTCTCCCCACACTTCTGGCCTTGAGCTCTTCTGACATACCCAAGGATGACCCTTGAGTTGCATGACTGTCCCTGTGAGAACAGGTCAATGACATTGAAAACAATCTCATGGGCAAAACATTCTGTGTAGTACTCAAGTGACCACATTGGGGGCATAAAACAGCAGCAGGCACTTTATGCCCATGTGTAGCAGTAGTGACTTTTTTGTTTTTATTCTGTTTTGTTCTGCAATTATCTGAGACCTCAACCAGGAAGACATGAGTGCCTAGAGCTAACTGGAATGGTTGGGAACTCCTGGTTTGTTTGTTTTTTTTAAGACTGCTAAAGGGCTAGCCTGTTGATTAAAGTAGTTTGTGTGTGTTTATTCCACATGGCTTTGGGTTTCTTCCCAACATGGTCTCAGGCAAGGAGACTTCTTACATGCAGACTCCAGGGCTTCTAAACACCTGTTCCAGGGAGCAAGATGGGAGCTATGTGACCTCTTGTGACCTAGCCTCAGTCACAGCACTGCTCCTGACACTCTCTATTGTTCAAAGCAACCATCCAGGTTTAAGTAGAAGCGACACAGCCCCACCATCTCAATAGGCACATCAACTATTTCTGCGCAGGCTTTACACCCAGCATGCAAACAAACAGAAAATTGAGAAATTAAGCATTAAAGTTAGAAACTCACCAGTTTTTATTACACAGGAGTCTCTAAAGCAGCTCCCACAGTTGTCCATACAAAGATCTTCCTTGTCTAAAATAAAACAGAAATCTTCAGAAAATAATTATTATCTAGGTAAGAACAAAATGCACATAGCAAATAACCCATTACAACCAGACATAAAGAATTAAGCATAATACAAACAATGTGAAATCTTCCTGAAAATGTGTCAACAACTGTGACTGTCGCTAATTTTTGAAGAATACCCTCTCAGGCATTTTTCGATGAATCTACACAAGTAAACATGTCACTACTTTTACATAAACTGGGTCAACTATTAAAATACATTTTATTTTTTTTAAATAAAAATATTTTTAATTTTTTTAACCACTCAATAATATACTACATCACTACAGTGATGCAGAAAGACCATAGCCAGAAGCAGCTCCAATGCGCACAGGAACATAAAATAGAGAGGGTTTTCGTTTAGAGGGAATTTGAATGGCTTGCCTAACATCACAGGCTGAAGGATAGAAATTATTCTGATTCCGACTTCTGAGAGCCTGGTGTCTCTACCCTTGGTGCTATCCTGAGCCATTTCTCAAGGTGTCATTTTTTGTTTGTTGGTTTCAAATCTAGCAACTATTGTCCTGATGGATGCTTGGTTTGTGTGTTTGCTTGGTTATTAATTTATTATTTCACAGGATCTCATGTAGCCCAGCTTGGTTGTTCTATATCATTGAGACTGGCCTTGAACTCCTGATCCCTTTGCCTTCACCGTGTGAGTGCTGGGGTCACAGGAATGCTCCATCCTGCCTACCAAGTGCTCTCTGTCTTAAGCCATGGGTCCACATTGCTTTCAGTAGAAACTTGTTCCCAGAGGTGGCTCTACCGTTAGCCTCTTGGGCAAAACAGAATTTGCCTTAGCTGGGGACAGTCTACTTTTGGCTAGCAACAGAGTAAAGAGGAAAAATGCAAGAGAATGCTAGCTGAAGTGACACAAGAATTGGATGGATTTAGGGAAATGTATTTCTTTTAAACAATGCTTTAATTACTATTTTATGTGTATGAGTACTTTGTGTGTGTGCATGAACATCCGTGTACCAGGTGCACACCTGGTGCCCAAAGAGGCCGAAGAACCCCAGGAGCTGGAATCATATACATCCGGGTGCTGTAATGTGGGTTCTCGGTGTGTGGGGGGGATCGAAGCCAGGTCCTCTGGAAGGGCAGCCAGAGCTCTGCTTGCTGAGCTATTTGTTCTAGCCCAAGGCGTGGTGAGGTTTGCCTTTCTTCTTTTACATAATAAATTACTGATTGCTCAACTTAATGATTATATCATATTTTTCTGTTAAAACCAAGAGTATTCTAATTGATGAATGTCCATATGTAATATTATGCAAAATTACTGCCTATCTTTTTGAATCGGAATATCATCAATAACTGTAAAATTCCTAATTGTTTGCTTTTTTGAATCCTTTTCTCTATTTTGAGTCATAATAAATGACACTGATTAATATCAATACTCGAACTAATTTCAAATTGCACTTCATATATTACTTCAAACAACAATGTTCCCATATATGTTACCTTTTAATTATCCTTTAATGTTGACTTCTTTCACAATCATTGGACTTATTTTTTAAATTTTTTTTATAAATTTCATACATGGGCACATAATATTTACATTATTTCCATTTCTCCACATTCCATCTCTTTCCCTTCTTCAAGTCCATGATTTCCTCTTGTATAATTATTGATATATATATATATATGCATGTATACATATATATACACATATACACATATATACATATATATGTGTGTGTGTGTATGTGTACTGTCTACTGAGTTCCTTGTGTGTGCATGTGTTTAGAGCTGGCGAGTGGGGTTTGGATAACATATCAAGAGACTAATCACTGAAGAAAACTTATTTTCCCTCTCTCCGCAGCCATAGTTCCTCATCTACTGGTGGGGCTTTGTTTAATTTCCCATTGACATGTTGACAGTAGGGTCACTATGTAGTCTTGCTTAGGCAACCATACTATTGAGACTTCATGGGTACAGCACTCCTGTCATGACACTGCCTTACACAGCTTCCTGGTCCTCTTGATCTTATAATCTTTCAGTGTTCCTTGAAATTTATGTGTAGGGGTTATGTTGTAGTTGCACCAGCTGGGACTGTACACCTCACGGTCATTTATTCACTGCTTTTTTGCCGGTTGGATCTCTGTAGTAGTCTCTGTCTGCCTCAAATGAGGCTTCTTTGATGAAGGGTAAGAGGCACATATACCTGTGGATATACAGATAAGTGTTTAGAATACTGTTCGAAGCTATATTGATTTAGAAAAATATCAGTAGTAGTACAGTACTGTACCACAGATCCTCTAGTACTTGTGTGACCTTTCCAGGCATGAGTAGTTGACTGGTTTGAAGTACTAAGCATGAGTTCTCTTATATGGAGTGGACCTTAAATCCAATTCTATAGCTGTTGGTTACCCCTGAGATAGAAGTGCCACTACTGAACCACAGAGTGTATTCCTGGACTGGCCATTGCTGTACTTCACAGGCTTAACAACTTGGCAGGATTATTGACTACTTTAAGCATTATTGACTACTTCTAATACTGTAAGGATTAGCCTTCAGGGAGGAGGAGGACTAGCCTTCAGGGAGGAGGAGGACTAGCCTTCAGGGAGGAGGAGGACTAGCCTTCAGGGAGGAGGACTAGCTTTCAAGGGGAGGAAGACCAGCCTTCATTGAGGAGAACTAGCCTTCAGGGGGAGGAGGACCAGCTTTCAGGGAGGAGGACCAGCCTTCATGAAGGAGGACTAACCTTCATGAAGGAGGACTAACCTTCTGGGAGAACTAGCCTTCAAGGAGGATTAGCCTTTAGGGAGGTGGGTTCCAGGTCAATTCCACCTCTAGTCCTTCAAGTCCCATGTGTGTTTTTTTCCAGGAAGAGGTTCTTACCTTCAAGTTCTGAGAGAAAACCAAGTATGATGGCAATAGCCTATATTTGTGCTGTGGTCTCTTGAAGCCCTCTGACCAGCAACACAGAGGGAGGCTTCTCATGGCTCTAGGTTATTTGTCAAATAATCTATGGCTCCTAGGAGAAGCATTATTGCCCCATGTGATAGAATACCATTTAAACAATAATATATTATATAAAATACATTTAAATAAAATAGTGTTTCTTGTTAAGCTTCCCACCACTACTTTCCCATAAGCACCTGTGTCCTACTATCTCCCACTCTCGAGCCTTTTCCACAGAACATTATTAAAACTAATTAACCTGGCATTATAGTGCACACCTCTGACCCCACTACTCAGGGGGATAAAGTAGAAGGACTGAGAGAAAATTTGAGGACTTCAAAGTGATGATCCTGTCCCAACATCCAACAAAACCCCTAACTAATTGACATTGGTAATAGTATTGATTAAGGTAGACATTATTTGGACTTAATGAGTTTTTGTGCGGGCCCTTCTCCACTCCAAGAAACAGAGCCAGACTTGAAACCATGTCCTTGGTGGGTATAGCTGAACACACTTCTAGAAAAACAAACAAACAAAAACACATTGAAGGCAAACATATTTTTAAATGTTTATGAATAGTCATCCTTACAACTATGCAACAAGGTGTTCCTGGTCTCTCTCTCTTTTTTTAAAGAGAGGTTGAGGCTTGGTACAGGCCACTCAGGGGCAGAGTTCAATTCTATCAGACAGCTGGCTCGGGTTTAGAGGGTGTTATCCCTGACCCTTCACCAGAGCCAGCCTGGATAGCAGACTGTCACCTGGGGAAAGAGCTAACTGTTCAAAAATGAATACAACGCACTAGCAACTCCTGGCCAGTTTGGCCAGGGTCCTCCACGTCCCTTCCTCCCCATCCACTCCTTTTAACTTAGTCTGACTGACCAACAGCTGCTTGTCAATCTCATCCAGGGCTCTGGGCCACAATGCAAAGGCGCCTCCTGGTGTTTGCATTTGAATAGGGATCCGAGTCTGGAAAACAATGAGGCTCGTGGTGGGAGTGGGGGCGAATTCGAGCTAAGCCTCTTCCTGGCTTCTTCCATCTCACCACGTGGCATTTCTTCCTGCACCTGCGCAGAAACCTCGGTTCTCCTTTTGAATCCCTTTTGAATGAGGTCTGTGCTTCTGAGAGGACAGAGCCTTCCAGGGACAGGAAAATGACTGCTTTTCAGCCAGCACTGCTTTTCAGAGGCACCACCTCCTGGGTTCCTACCTTCCTGCGTGGGAGCACTGTCCATTGCCAGGCCAGAACCAGGCAGGAAGGACCCCAGGTCAAGGTAGCTGTCTCCTACCTCTCCAAACGTCCAGAGACCTTTCCCCAATGCTTCAAGGAATGCTAATGTGTCAATGTGCAGTAGAGACATAGATATTGTGAGTGACCAGCTGGTAAATGATACAGTAAGGGACTGCAAACATAGCCTGCCTGCTTCTGTCTACAGCCTCAAACCTTCCACCACGATTGATCTAGAAATAGGGCCATTGCCAAAACCAACCTCCAATTTCTGGTGCGAGAAGGATTCTGTGATGTCCTGGGCCAGCAGCCTGTGATTCTCAGTCTCCAGAGAACCAGGCGGGGAACAAAGCCCCCTTCTCAGGTACCCTTCTGAAGGTGGAAGTGGCTCTGCGTGGGTAGGCAGCAGGTTAGAGGCCAGGGCCAGCATCCTGTCAGGGAGTGAGCATTTCCGCATTCAAGGTAGCACTCTAAAGGACACTGAGAGTGAACCTGCTGCACTCTGTGTACCTGGGAGTTCTCTGGGACCTAGAAGCAACACTAATCCTTTTGTTGGCTTTAAGAGGACCCGGTGAAACCAGCTCTGTCCCCGAAAACCGCTTGGGGAAAACTAATAGACTACAATCTGGACTGACTCAGCTCAGAGTCACGACCAAGCCACTAGCAGCCTTCTTGGTGACGAGTACTTGAGGTCACCCTATGGGCAACAGAAGTCTCCACTCAAAAGTATGAGTAAGAACAGCTACCAGGTGTTGTCCTTCCGCTACACACAAACACATCGACATGAAAGAATTTGGCTAATCCTAGGAACAAACAATAAAGCTGTGTGCCTAATTACGACCTTCATTGGACTGGTAAAGAATCTAGGCATTGAGGGTCTGCAAATTTGAACTGGATCTAGGACTGAATATGGCACGTTGAGCCCTTGAAAATTCCAGGCAGAAGGAATGTGAGGAAGGAACAGTAGTTAAAAGCTCACATGGTAAGTGAGTGGCAGAGTTGGGAACCAAAATTATCAGAAAGGCTACAAGCAGAGTTTATTGGGGACGGATGGATATATCCATGCTTCCCTTTCCTGTGGGTTTTGATTTTGTTTTTGTTCTGGTAACTTCTTTTTCTTTTTTGCACAAGATCTCACTATATAGCCCTGGCTGGCCTGGAACTTACTATGTTGACCAGGCTGGCCTTGAACTCACAGAGATCTATCTGCCTGCCAAATGCTGGGATTAAAGGCATGTGCTACCATGCCTGGCTGGTTTCTTACAATACCTATTTTGTAGGATGAAAATCACAAAGAGGATTTACACCAGAAAAAAAGGGAATGATCCTCAGTGGGTACCTGGTTCGTGGAACAATGGGCAGGGTTTGAGTCTTTGAGTGTCCATGAGAAATAAGTTTGGAAAGGCCATGGTACTTAAGGTGGACCGAGGGAAGGAAACACAACAGCAGTAATGTCAGGAGGGCTGCGTCAAACTTAGTTAATCATTGATTGCCTTTATATTCCCTCGCAAAAACATTATGGGAGGTGGACAAAGTGCCCGCCTTCTAGGGGATTGTAATCTGGGAGCGGGGAAGGGTATTTTTTCGACTAAGCACCCATGAACTTGCAAAGGCATAAAATAACCTGCAAGTCTGGCTTCTGTTCTGCCGTAGTTGGATTCTTGAGGATCTGGAATGATGCCTGCTACCTAGTCATCTACGAAGTTGGGCACTTAGGCATTGCTGCCTAGAGGTTAAACAGATATACAAGGGACACTGAGGGAACAGCCTATGGGCTTATGTTTCTGGTTGTAAGAGGTAGAGACGAGGGTGGTGGAAAACTCTCCATTGAGATTTGAGCCAGGGCTTAAGAACTGAAGTTTCAATGAGCTGCTGAAGTTATTTCCTGTGGAGGGAAATAAAATACTGCCTATTGACTCCCTCTAGCCTGTCTGTGGAGCTGCCAGGTAAGTTCCAGGAGCTGGGACCGCAGTGTAGCTCAGTGGTAAGGAGGAAGAATCAAAGGAGCGAGTGAAGGGCACGCACACAGGTGGGGCAGGCTGACTGAGTCTTACCACAGTGTTGGGTGAGTCCTCTGACTCCCTTTCAGGAGGAATATTGAATCATAGAGCTCACTGGCAGATCTGAAAACTTCAGAGTTAGGTATAGTCAAAAGAATGAAAAAGATATTCCACTAGAAACCATCCATGGACACAGAACCAAAGCTTGCAATGTATTCCTCTGTGCAGAAGAGCAGTGTGGACACACCCGGTGTATATGTGGGGACACTTGGTGTATGTGAGGGGATTTGTAGCTGGAGAAGGCAGAGAGGAGAGACAATCCAAGTGATTGAGCTAAAGCCTTCCTCTGCCTTTTGCTGCCCCCCTTAGTCCCTCTGGGTCCCCTGGACATCTGCAGATCCTCCCCAGGGTCCCTCACTTAGCTCCCAAGATCTGCAAAGGCCTGGTGCAGAGAGTTGGTGCAGTTTTGACAAGATGCTCACAGAGGTTCAGTGACTAGTTTTAATTAGGCCATCTTTGTTTATGTTTGATGTTTATCAGCTAATTGGCATGGCAAGGTGTGAGTCACACAGCTTTCCCCTGGCGTGGAATCAGTTTGTCAGAGGAAAGGCCAGGAGAACAAATGATCCCAATTATGAGAGAACCCACTGGGCTAATTATCAGCCCACTAAGGACAGAACATCCCCCTCCTGCTCCTCCTGCTGTGGCTGCACCAAGTGCTGGGATCCCCCAGCCTCCTCCAACCCAGGAAGTCAGGATCTAGGCCCAGCTGGCTACCTGGAGGTTTATTCTCTTGAATCAAAACCAACATGTTCCTTCTGCTTAGACACGCTAAGGCAATAGCTCTCCTTTAGTCTAAAACCATTCTTCCCTTTATAAAGATCCTGCCACTGAAGTAGTAGCTTCTGGAAGCATTTATAATTAATTTCTCAATAACATAATTGGTTTTGTTATAATCACTCTCTTTCTTACGGAAGAGACTGAGTGGAGAAGGGGACTTTACAGTAATTGATTGGTTCAAGGGCAGTGGCTGCAGTTGGCTTTGAACTCCCATGATCTCTCAGCATCGCTCTTGACCAGTACAAGATTCCCGGAGGCTCAGTACATCAATCAATCAGGATTCTTCAGGTAGATTTTCTGGGGTGACTCTCCCTGTAACTATGGAGGTACTAGAACAATACCGTCCAGAACTTTCTGTGGTGGTGGAAATGACCACCTACTGACTTATCCGGGCAATATTTATTAGCCATATGTAGAACATAACGAGATCGCTGAGGGCTGAACGGTGGGATTGACTTTTTCTGTTGTTTTGGGTTTTGATCGAAGGAGCCACGCGGGACTAGCTGCTACCTTTGCTGATCAGCACCGGCTTTACTGCGGTCTTCCTGAAGGCAGCAGTTCCTCAGGAGCCTGCACCTGTGACTTTTCAACCCCATAGTTTCCTACCTCCCAATGGGCAGCCCAGGGCTCCTGGTTCTCGGCAGCTTCCCCGCTGCTCACGAAGGCCCCTCCAGCGGAGGGCTCGTGCGGAGGAATGCGGTTTGGCTGCCCTTGAGTTGAATGATGATCGAGGACCTTTGGAATGTCCACAAAGCGCCCACACTCTAGGCCTCCTCTGTCTCTTTCCCTCACCGGGGTAACAGATGGCCCCGGCTTTCACCAGCCAGGCCCCAGCACATTGTCACTCCCAGCTGAAAGTGAAATATTCAGTGGCATTTAAATTAAATAGACTCTAATGCTTCAGTAATATTAATTACGTTTTCATTCATCCCTACCCTAATAAATCAATGCGTAAAGAGGGGATGCTCGGGAGGCTGGCAGCCGAGTGGGGCCGCTGGGCCTTTGTGTGAGGCCGCACACAATGCCCCCATTCTTAGAGGGCCCTGCTTGCCCCTGCAAACATCTGTGCTTAGCGCCTCTTGAGGAGGAGCCAAAGTGGTAACATTTACACTGGGCGTCCAATTTGTCCCTGCACCAGGGCCTGAGTCAAGGCAAATGTAAAGCCAGAGTCATGATACACGCTACATTTAGGGCTGCTGCTGCTGGTGGTGGTGGTGTATCTGAAAAACTGTGGGGATTAGAAAATTGGGTGCCTGAGAGAGCTAGGAAACTGGTGGAGAGAGAGGTGTCTGTTGGTGCTAGGATCCCTCTCCTAGCTGCAGCCAAGGGAGGAAGAAGACAAGACAGGGCAGAAGAGGAAGGAAAGAGAGGAAGGAGAGGAAGGGAAGGAAGGAGATTAGGAAGCTATTACTGAATGAGCGAGCATTTAGGAGGGGCAGTCTGTGTTTGCTACCCTGGGGCCATGCTTCCCACCTCTGAATTTTACTTGGAAGAGAGGAAGGGATGGATATTGGGGATATGGTTAGGTTGGGGGCAAAGGACTGATGTTTGAGACGTTTCCAGGGTTCCCCCTGGTTTCTGTGGCTCTTGGCTTTGGGGAGGTCCTGTCCCCAGCAAGCAGTGGCCCCACCCCACTCCCAGCTATACATATGTAAAAGAAGCCAATAAAACAGTCCAGAGGGCCTGGCCTCCTAAATCTTCAAGCGACAAAACCTCCCTCTTGTGATGCTTCAAAGCTGCCCAGAGCTACCAGTTTACCCCTAGAAGTCCCTACTCAATGCCTCTGATTGGAAAATAAATAGCCTTGCCCATAAAAAGTGCAGGCCAATTGTTGGTCCAGGAATGGGAAAGGGCCGTGTGCATCAGTGTGTGCAGCTCCGGCCTTTCATTCCTCTAGGGAGGCACCTCTCTTCCACCAGATGCAGGTTGTGGCAATAGAAATGGTTTCTCAGGAAAGTTTGAAATAGTAACTGCTTAGGTGTTCAATAAGCCACTCAGCAAAACTAGACACACAATCCTAGAAGGCCACGATAGCACTGTACGTGAGAGAGGAAGGGAGTCTAGCATGCACTTCTTCCACTAGACCTGAACTTGGATGCTTTTCTGTTTCCATGCCTTAACCAAAATCGGGTCTCTAGAAGCATACTGCATACCTGCACCCCAACATTTTAAATGATGAATTTTGTGGATTACAGTGGAAATGCTGTTTATTTAATCAATCCCCAATTGTTGTATCTTTGATTTACAACTCCCCTTTTCTCTCACATCAATTTCCTCATGGCTAAATTGAGATGCACATTTCTGAGTATTCTTTGTGTTCTTGTTTTGTTTCATTTTGAGACAGGGTTTCAAAGAGCCCAGGATGGCTTCCAACTCACTAAGTAGCCAAGGATAACCTTGATCTCTCTCTCTCTCTCTCTCTCTCTCTCTCTCTCTCTCTCTCTCTCTCTCTCTCTCCTCTCCCTCTCTCTCCCTCTCCCTCTCTCTCTCCTTCCCCCTCTCTCTCCCTCCCCCTCCCCCCTTTGTGTGTGTGTGTGTGTGTGTGTGTGTGTGATTGCATGTGTGTTTGTGGAGGCCAGATGTGGGTGCTGGATTATTCCTCAATCAATTCTCTACCTTATTTTTTGAGAGAATGTCTTTTATCTAACCCGGAGCTCCACCCATTTGGTTGGCCAGCAAGCCTCTGGGAGTCACCTGTCCCTACCTCTCCAATACTGGGTTTGCAGGGATGAAATACTCCACCTAGCTTTCACATGAATATAGGTGTACTGGATAGTCTCATGTCAACTTGACACACAAGTTAGAGTCATATGAAAGAGGGAAACTTGAGAAATGCCTCCATAAGATCTGGCTGTAAGACATTCTCTTAACTAGTTATCTATGGGGGAGGGCCCAGCCCACCATTGCTGTTAATCCCTGAGCTGGCGGTCCTGGGTTCTATAATAAAGCAGGTTGAGCAAGCTATGGAAAGAAGCCAGTAAGCAGTACTCCTCCATGGCCTCTGTATCAACTTCTGACTTTAGGATTCTGCTGTGTCTGAATTCCTTTCTTGACTTCTTTCAATGATGAAAAGTGCTTTGGAAGTGTAAGCCAAATACACCCTTTTCTTCCCAAGTATCTTTGGTCATGGTGTTTCATAACAACAATGGAAATCCTAGGATAGTTGGGTATCAAATTCCATGTCTCATGCCTACACAGAAAACACATTACCATCTGAGCGTCTCCAAGGCTCTATTTCTGAGTATTCTTTTAGAATTATCAAAGAGAAACCTCTAAGCCTAAGTAAATGAACACATATTTTGAGGGAAGACGGCCCAACCGTGTGTTTTTGGTCTTTAAAAACTGACTTAGAAGGCCAGGGATGCCTCAGTAGGGCAGCACTTGTCTAGGAACTGTTAGGCTCTGAGTTCAAATCCCCAGGATGGAGAGAGACAGATTTGAGAAGTTCTGTCTGAGCCCCAGATCCCATTCCACCCATCTTAAACATCTGTACTACCAAACATCTGGCCTGCCACTTCCAAGTTTGAAATCTTTGGGTCATCTTGCTGGTATTTATGCTTCAACACTTGCAGCTTCAGGATGAGAGTGATAGCAGAGCCTGTACCCCAGGAAAGAGCTGTTCCCCTAAGTGCCCACATTGGAAGCAACCTATTATAGAGCCCAGCCTGTCTCAGGAACCGCTTGGAGCCAGACCAGCTTGCCTCTCATTGCGTAGCCAAAAGGATATCTCTCAGCCTCTCTGAATGAGTTTCTTCGTCTGCAAACTAGCAAGTGAAACTTATGTCTACTTGAAGTCTCAGCGTGGATAAACACAGCGAAGTGCCCAATCCACAGCTAACTTCATTAAGCATGCACCTGGTGAGTTGACCCTTAAAGGAGCCTCTTAGTTGTTCAAGTTGCGAGTCCTTCCTTGAAGCAGCCAGAAGATCATGAATTGCCACCCACGCCACAGAGAAGGGGATTTCATGCATGCTGACTCCGACCCAAGTCCTGTGTTAGCCGATCTCTGTGCTTAGATCCCTCAGCGTACATAGAGCTGAGAGGAAAGTACCCCAGGAACTTCCTGGCTGGAAGGAAAGGGAAACAGCAGTGACTCAGATCCAAGGCGCCAACCAGGAACAGAGATGTGTGTGACAAGAGGCATTTGGACGAGGCAGTACAATGACAGGCCCACACAGACAAGGCTTTGCTAAAATGGGGGCTGGGGCTAGAGTTCTCCCTGGCTTAAATACTCACGTGTTTTCTCTGGACCTATCGGGAAAGACAAGGTTTAAAGGGCTCCTGGAGTAGACCAGATCTGCCTGACAGGCTTGCATTTTGTGTTGTCCAGCATTGGGGGCCTTGTAGTGTGGCAAATGTGATGGAGGAACTGGATTTTAACTTGCATTGAAATGTCACCCGCAGTGGCTGTGTTAGACAGCATATTGAGACAAGGAAGATGCATTTAAAGGGAAGGGCTGACATTGAGGATCAAAGTCTTTAATTTCGAGCAAAGTGGGAAGGACAACGGACAGACTCCAGCATGAAAAGGACCCTTCACGGCCACCAGGCTGTTTTTGTGGAAGCCAAATCTCCCGCTCCTCGTGAGCCACATAGGAATTCGGTTGCTGTGCTCTGACCCTGCCATCTTTGTGGCTCTTTGTCAACCGGTCTGGGGCCACGCCAGAGCCCGTGGGGAGGGCTCCCTTTGGCAAACACACTTCCCTTCTTCTCTGTTTGTATTTGGCATTAAACCGAGTAACTGTCTCATGCTGAAACCACCACACGTGTCTAATTCCCATTTTGTTTTCTGTCAGACTCAGGCAGAGCACCCACGGAAAAGCTGGCACTTTTGGGTCACAAAGAGTGTCCTCTCTGCATTTGCTGATGTTTGGGGATGCACGGGCACAAACTGGGCAGCCGTGGGGACTGCAAGCCTCCATCAGAAGCATTCAAATCTGAGTTGAGCAGCCTTGCGTGGGCGTGTCCAACGCGTGATATCAGAAGGAAGAGGAAAGAGCAGTGGCTAGAGTAAAACGATGTTTCTTTACTGTGTTGCTTTTCTTTAGGCCTTTTCCTTTCTCTGTCCGCTCCTTCCTCCCCTCCCCATCCCCCTTTCTCTCTCTCCCTCCCTCCCTCCCTCCCTCTCTCACTTGCTCTCTCTTTCTTTTGAGGTAGGCTTCTCACTGGGATCAGGAGATTGCTGGTAGTCTGGGCTGGCTTGCCAGGGAACCCAACGGACCTGCCTATCTCCATTTCTCCAGAGCTGGGATGACACTAGCTACCAGCCCAGCCCCAGCTCCCCTCACACCCCTTTAAAACGAAGCAGGATCTCATGTAGCCCAGCTTCAAACTCACCACATAGTGGAACGCGACTCAGAACTAATGATTTTTTTTTTTGCCACCTCCTCCCTGCGGGCTGGGATTATAGGCTTGTGACATCATTTCATACCATTCTGGAAAGTCCAGGCCTTCATGTCTGCTAGCAACTATAGCTTCCTGAGCTGAATCCAAAGCTCTTTATGGTGCTCCTAATTCCCGAGGTCATGGTGTATGAAGCAGGCCCCTTCTTCCAGGATCAACCCTTTCCCACTGTCACCTTCTGGTACAAAGGTCAAGGTGAAAGCACCGGCTTCCTGAGGCCAGGCCAGCACTGCCACACACAGGTGTTCTTCGGCTGAATCCTGGAGTAGGCACGGGACAGGTGTCCAGTGAAGATGGCTTGTTATAAGAAGAGATCACTTACACCCTCACATCTTCACAAAAACACTGAATGTCAATTTGGTCTGGAGATGAGGCTCAGTGTTAGAGTGCATGTCTAACAGATATGAGCCCCCCTATGGTCTACTCAGCTCCACAAACATACAGCACAGGGAAAAAAAAAGCAGTTTTCATCCATTTGGGGGAGAGTGGATATGTTAAGTAAGTTCAAATTTGAGGTTGATCTTCAAAGATCCCCAAATTCTCTACTTAGATTAAAGAAGCATCCCTTGCGAGCCCCTTTAATATAAGGAAATAACTATTAATCAAATATGATGTGTCTGAGGTGGCCACCAACAATCCTTGTCCCAAGTCAGTTTACAGAGCAGATGGATGAGCGCTACAGCTGCTAAAGGAGGGTTTGTGACAGCGCTGAGGGAGAGCTCCCTTCAGGGGGGGTGAGCCCGGAGGACATCTTAGTGATCTCCAGATCATTTGAACAGTGGCAAGGTGCCTGCCTGGATGTCAGAGATACCTCCCCATATCTTGGTGAATCTGCACATCTTTAAATACCACACTGGCACGAGACAGGACAGCTAGACACAAGACTGTCACCTCTTTCTTGTCCTGCTGTCTTGTCTTTTAAGAATTCTTGAAAGTTCTTGCCCACCCATGAAACCCACTAGATTGGTTTCTTTAAACTTTGCAGAAATCACTTCAAATGTAACAAACGTTTTTCTCGACTCTTACCCACTGGCAGATTTCCACAGCCTGCGTATGCGTATATGAACAAATATCCTGTTGCAAGTGGCAGAAGCTCTATATGAAGTGGCTTCGTGAAACAGGGTGCTGAAAAGCCAAGCTTTCGGGTGCAGCTGGATCTACTGGTTCCAAGATAGCATTAGGAATGCCTCAATTGGTTCAGACCTTCTTTCCTCTATTGTGGCCTCACCCCCAGCATCTCTAGGCTCACCCCTGAGCTCTGAAGATTCGCTGCAACTTTACTCTGGTAGTTCCTGCGCTGAGAGAAAGACAGCAATGCTGAAGTTATGAGCTGCCTGCAGCTACACACTTCCTCCTTCCCTTCGAGAGCTTCCCTTCTTCCTGGCAGCCTTTGGAAGTCTCAGTCCTAGAATTTAGGATACGAGATTATTGGCTGCCCTTGTCCCCTTGCCTGACTTGTAACTTCCCTCCCTTCCTAACTCCTGGCCTCAGCTCTTTCAGTCTATGGAATACTGATTTGAATCCAACTCTTGGCTTTTATGCGCAGGTCTTTGTACATAGGTGCTTGCTCTTTCAAAGTGGCTCCTCACTAATGTGTGGAAAGTGTGGTGTTCATCGGGAGGGCTGCCTGAGATCCGACAACCGCATCTGGGACACAAGTGCCATTCAAAGTCACAGCCATTGTGCTTATTGAGATTACTATGAATCCTTTATGCTGATGTGTTAACAGTAAGGTTATCTTCCAGAAACCACAGAAGGTGCTCTAGAGGAACCATTCAATAAGTGACTTAACTAATAGAGGTTTATTTCTTTCTTAGGAAAAAGTCTGGAAAGATGGGGCATGGCCAGTGTGAAGTTACCCAGTCTTCAAGGTCTAGGCTTATTTTAATTTACGTGTGTGTGTGTGTGTGTGTGTGTGTGTGTGAGAGAGAGAGAGAGAGAGAGAGAGAGAGAGAGAGAGAGAGAGAGAGAGAGAGTTCCTATGTGAGTTTGTGTATGCATGTGGAGGTCAGAGAGAACTCTCTTAGGAGGCTTTTTCAGGTACTGTCTACCGCTTGAGACAGTCTCTCATTGGACTGGAACTCAAGGATTAGGCTAGACTAACTGACCAGTGAGCCCTAGGAACCCACTTGTCTTGTCCTCCCTCGCACTGGAAGTATAAGTGTGCCACCACATCTAACTTTTCTCTCCTTCATCTTTACCAGCTGGGTACCTCCCTACCCCTTATCGATTTTATCCATGTAGTATTTAGAGCTTGTTCTTCTGGGATATCTCATAGTTCAAGAGGGTTGCTCTAATTTCAGTTAACATGTTTCATGCCAGGCAGAGGACAGGGAGGAGAGGTTCAGGTCCCCTTTCTTCTGGAAGGTGCATACTCCGGTTCTGCACAATTCTCAACACCAGAACTTAAGTCATTCCTAGCTCTCAAGGATGCAGCCTTATTGAGGGTCACCATGGTGTCCAGATAGAAAGCCTTCCCACAACGGTGCAGGAAGGGCAGGCTCTACCACAGCCAGACTTTGAGAAAGGACTCAGTAGCTGCGTGCAGGCTAGCCTCACTTCTGTGCATGCGTTCTCGGAAGCCCCGTGGATTCCCTGCCACCTGGCCACCTGAAGAATGGAGAGTCAGCTCCAGAGTCTTTAAGAAAGTCAGACACTAAAAAGCAAGCCTGTAACTGTTCGCTGAGCCAAGGCACTTCGCGCTCTGTCTTCCCCTCTGCCTGCCAGCGGGGCTGGGGAGAGGCAGAATATTGGCCCCAGGCAAACTTGGTTTGAGGCCAAATTCCAGGACTCTTGGGGCTGACTGGCAGCCACTCTGTCTGAGCAACCTGGGAGATCCTGAGAAAAGAATAAACATCCGAATCCCAGAACAAAATCCTCAGCGATGATGCTCCTGCTGTCGGCTCCGGCTGGGAGGGTGAGGTCACGGGGCCCAGCGAGAGGCTGGAGGGCGCCAGAGCACAGCCCTGCTGCCCATGAGCCTCAGCTGGAGCCCAAAGGAGAGCCAACTCTCGGGGCGGGTATTGTCTGTCTCCCACCGCTTCTGTGGAACCGGCTTGAGTTTGGGCGCTGGAAGATGGGACCGCTGAGAGAGCAGCAACAGGGATGATGAAGAAAGGGAGGGCTGGATATAAGGACTGAGGAGAGCAGGATAAGTAGACAGAGCAAGAGGACGTTTAAGGCAAGAAAACTATTCATAGGATACTGTAACACTGGATGCACATTGTTACCCAGTGTCCAAACTGATAGAAAGTAATGTTGGGGGCTGGAGAGATGGAGAGATGGCTCAGTGGTCACCAGTACTTACTGCTCGTGCAGAGGACCCAGGCTTGGTTCCCAACACCCACACAGTGGCTCTTAATGATCTGTAATTCCAGTTCAAGGGGGCCTGACACCCTTTTCTGACCTTGGAGCTATGAGGCATAGAAATAGTGATATATATATATATATATATATATGTATATATATATATATATATATATATACATATATATATATATATATATAGAGAGAGAGAGAGAGAGAGAGAGAGGGGGAGAGAGAGAGAGAGAGAGAATGAGAAAATGAGAGAGAGAGATGGATACATACATGCATACTTGCTGGCAAATCACTATAACTCCAGTTCCAGGGAATCTAACACTAATACACATAAAATAGAATAAAAAATGATGAAATAACATCAAGGGTGAACCTAATATAATTTATGGACTTGGGCTACAAACTATGTCAATATAGAGTCATTTACAAATTGAGGGGAGGTATTGGTCAGGGGGGATGAAGAAAGTCTATTCTTGGTTTTGTTGTGAGCCTAAATTTGCCATTCCTAAAAAGTCAGTAAAAGTGGGTAGGGAGGGGAGAGACGGGGAAGATGGGTGGGAAGGTGTAGATCTTGTGAGTAGCAGTGTCAGTTTGGGTACATGAGGAATTCCTGAGCCTGTGCTGAAATAAAGTAGTGGGAGCTGCCCATAACTCCATCTCATTGTTTCACATGGCAGGGGCACATAGATGACAACCAGTCCCTTCTGCCTGGAGCCTCCTGGACGGCGTCCCCACAATGGGGAAGGAGAGAAGTGAGCGTGTACCCAAGAGCTGCTGTTGAGTCTGATGAGATAAAAGGCTTCCCTGTACCCATCTGTCCACAAGGAGTGAGTCATACAGCTGCTTCCTCTCCCCTCCATCCCATGTCCTATGCCCAGGAAGGCAGGCACTCTTGGGCAGAGAGAGATAGCCAGCAAGGAAACACTTGTATCTCTGCCAGTGCAAGAGATACAATGTCTACAGTTAACTCTGCCTGGTACCTTCGTTTAAGATCTTAGAAAATAACCTCTGTGATCAACTCAGTAGGGTGAGATGTTGGCCTTTTGGCATGATGGGAGCATCTGCTATAAGCAAATGTTCTGCTTGATGCACACACAAAATGTTCTCTTCCTGAGACCCCAGGTCAACATGATGGGCCGAGCAAGGAGTTCAACCTGCTGATTCCCCAGGTGGCTGGAATCTTCCATTGGATTATGGCTCTGGCTAATAGAATGTTCCAGAACATTAAGGGACATCTTGGGCTATTTCTGGTCAAGTAGCACCTAGGAAGACTTGAAAAGCATTCCAGTCCGTGATCTGGCATCAACTGCTGAGCTTGTACCCTGACACCCATCAGCAGATGCCAGCATGCCCCAGAGTGTGTGCCAATTCAGGGCAGTGTGGCTAGGGAGACCTTTTGCTTGTGACAGGAAAGTTGGAGGGTTTTGTCCCAGCGATTCACTGGAGTCCAGACTCAAGGCTTTATAGCCTCTCCATGGGAAAAGTGGCATCATGGTGGACATTGTTAATCTCTTTAAACTGCACAGAACCATGTTAATGAAGTCTTAATAGGTCCCGCTTTATGAGTCCAATAATAAAAGAAAATAAGGCCCTGCCTCTAGCCATTCTTAAAAATGAGTCTAATTTATCCTTTCCATTAGCCTTTTACGTCTTTGTGGGAACTGCGAGCTCAGTCCTTTAGCTCAAGTCACACTTGGAGTCTTGGAGAGGAGAATATAAACATCTCAGACCGCACTCAAAATGCTCAAGACCAAGCAGGCCGGCTCGGCTTTTCTCGTGTGTATTTCACAAGCTGTGCTTAGCAAATATAATCCCCATGAGCACTGCTTTTTATTCTGTAGTAAAAGCTCCTAGAGTGTAAATGTGGTACCCTCAGTATCCTTGTCAAGGGCAAGATCACAATAGGCTGTGTCAGCAGGCCGGCGGAGCCCCGCCCACCTGCGGAGCCCCGCCCACCTGCTGGTTTTTTTGTTTGTTTGTTTGTTTGTTTTGTTGTTGTTTGCATAATCTTTAACTGGGATCCCAGATCACAGCCAATGCAGAAGGGAGGGTTTGAGGAGTGAGGGAGCTGAGAGTACTGGAGTCAGGGGTGGTAATCTTTTAAAGTCTGTAAGAGCTGAGCAGGGACTTGAGGGTTCTTCTAGTTAAGCCTCTTCTCCAATCCTGAAAGAATTTACTAGTCCTGATTTGTACTTGTGGAAGGGAGCTGAGAGTTGCAGTTGACAGTTATGGAAGTTTCCGTATTCTCAGATCTGCTGTTAATGGGCGATGCCAGGATTCAGAACACCACAGATGTCTGGGTTTTTCTCCTTTGCTCCTGCCCCTCGTGTTGCACCCTCTAGGTCGTGTGCTCAACTCTTCAAACCTCAGTGTACTCGCCTGTTCAATGGGAGTAACTGTTGTCCTTCTGCTTTCCCTGGGCAGCTCTGTAGATGAATCAGATATGTAGGAGAAGCAGAGGGGAAGGCACAATAAGTACGAATCTATCCAAAAAATGCCCAAGGTGTCTGCCCTCTCCGGAAACTCACTTGTTCTTAATGTTTCCCTTCATTTGCTTCATCCATCGCCTCGCTTTTTCTATAATTAAAACAAACTATATTCCAGCTTAAGTTGTAGACACAATGTGATTTCACCTCAGTGTGGACTTCCCAAGAACAAAGCTATTCTTAGACTCTTAGCTCAATTCTGTTGCAAAATTAGAAAATTTAGCAAAATGTTTTGTAGAATTTAAGAGCAAACAAGAAAATGGAGGGAGGGGATGGTTAGAGGTCAGGTCGTGCAGTATCTCAGCAGGTGGGCTAGACAGGCTCCATCAGAACCGTTCAACTCTGCCTTTGTCTGGTCAGAGGCAGTTACCGTGCCTGTGCTCCAGTAGCAGGTGAGGCTGGAGAGATGGCTCAGCAGTTAACTTGTTGCCAGAGTTTGACCGATATTAGGCAGCTCTCAACTTCTCATCTGGCTGCTGTGAGCGTTCACACCTGGTATCATATATGCACAGACAAAAACACACATAAATAAAATTAAAACAACAACAGTTTGTAAAATATTGGCAGGTCACATGTACTTGAAGGCCATCCTTTTATTTGCCTTTCATAAATGATGTTCTTGGAGGGTACAGTGATGTCTTCTGTTGGGGTTTCTCTGGCCTTCCTTTACAACTACACTGGAGTTACGTACTTTAGTCTGTGATGTGTTCTGTTCGTGTCACAGCAGGGGGCAGGTGATGCTGCATGATGTCATTGCTAATGTTGGCACAGATTCTATTTGATTTTCATTCTTTTGTTTTTGAGAGAGAGAGAGGGAAAAAAGGACATCAACTTGACTTGCAGTTGGATTGGGAGAGAGGTGAGAAGCATCTGGGGGAAGGTGAAGGAGGGGAAATGTGCCCAAACCATATTGTATGAAAAAAATTAAAAATTTAAAACAGAAATAAAGCTAAAAACAAGTAAATAAAACTGAGGAATCTTTAAAAAATGAGGAATTTGAATAGTTTCAGGCAGAGTCATAAATAGACCATAACAAGGAATGTGTCATGGAAATGTCAAGGGAAGGCAGGAACAAGGCCAGAGGAAAGAGTTCCTTAGAGGAACGGACCAGGTATGGACTGATCCCCGTGGCTGTCAGAATAATGGTGCACACGTTCATGCAGGCACCGTGACACATGCATTCCCCCTCTTGATTTTTTTTTTTTTTTGAGACAGGGTTTTTCTGTGTAGCCCTGCATGTCCAGAAACTCACTCTGTAGACCAGGCAGGTCACAACTTTAGAAATTTGCCTGCCTCTGCCTCCTAAGAGCCAAGATTACAGGTGTCTGCCATCGCTCCTTCCTCTCACTATTTCTTAAACAATACTATGAGGAAGTCTTATTAAGCCATTAAACATTTATTCTCTCTCTCTCTCTCTCTCTTTCTCTCTCTCTTTCTGTCTCTGTCTCTGTGTGTGTGTGTGTGCTTGTGTGTGCCTGTGCGTGCATGTCACACTATGTGGAGATCCGAGGACAATTTGGAGGAGTTGGTTCTCTTCTTCTGCTCAGTGGATCTCATGGATTGATCTCAAGTTGCCAGCCTGGGCATCCAGTGCATTTACCCACAAGCCACCCTGGCAGTTCTAGTATAGTCTAGTATATGTCTATAAGGGAGAATAGATACGTAGGGAATGTATAACTTAGAGAAATCTAAATCAGTGGTTCTCAACCTTTCTAATGCTGTGACCCTTTAACACAGCTCTCATATTGTGGTGATCCCAAATGTCACATTATTTTTGTTGCTACTTCATAACTGTAATTTTGCTACTCATAAATTTTTATGTAAATATATGATATACAGGATATCTGATAAGTGACCCCAGGTGAAAGGATAATTCAACTCCAAAAGGATTTAAACAAAAATTGGAGTGATTTTGGCTCCAATATTTTTTCCATAAGCCAATCAGAATTCTATGAACCTGGCTGAGGCACACTGGTTTTATAGAACAGAGTCTGACACTGTTCATAGAGACTGCTTGAGTTTTATTATAAAGAGCCAAGTGGACACACAAGTAGGTTCTTTCATTTGTGTGCTGTTTTCTTTGACCGTGGGCTGCTTTGTCTGTCCCCAAGCCCATCCATCCTGTCTTCTTGGCTGATCTCTAAACACTCATGCCATCCTGGTGGTAGCCTTTGGTCACAACTGTTCTGTTAATTTCCTGTTTTCTCTACTATCATGGCCACTGCCATCTTCTACCAAGGTCCACATCTCCTGATTGATTTAGACCAAATAAGTTGTATTTTGAATGTCCCAGACATAATCTCTTGGCTTTGTTTCCTGGTGGGACTTGGTGTCAGTCCAGGGTCAGCATATCCAATCGTGGTTAGGGAACATGTGGCATGTGTGTGCTACAACAGAAATGGTCAGAACAATGAGACCTACCACAGGACCAAGGGAAGAGTGTCTTCCTACCACCTCACTGAATCCGGTCAGCCTAGGTATCGGGTTACATTCTGTTGTTGTTGTCATTCAATATTCTTAAATGCAAATCAAAACAACCCTGAGATTTTGATCTTAGCTGTTCTGACCTCATACCAGTCAGAACAGCTAAGATCAAAAACTCAGGAGACAGCAGGTGCTGGCAAGGATGTGGAGAAAGAGGAACACTCCTCCACTGCTGTTGGGGCTGCAAGCTGGAACAACCCACTCTGGAAATTAGTTTGGTGGTTCCTCAAAAAATTGGGCATAATACTACCAGAGGACCCTGCTATACCACTCCTGGGCATATACCCAGAGGATTCCCCAGCGTGTAATAAGGACACATGCTCTACTATGTTCATAGCAGCCTTAATTATAATAGCCAGAAGCTGGAAAGAATCCAGATGTCCCTCAACAGAAGAATTGATACAGAAAATGTGGCACATTTACACAATGGAATACTACTTGGCTATTAAAAACAATGAATTCAGGTTACATTCTCTCTACTTATATTTAGATAGACTGCCATTAAGAGCTAAGAAACATGGCATCAGAACCTGAACCAGATTCTACATAAATGTTCCTCACTGGCCATCTTCAGTTATTTGGGTGCTCTCTGAGATTTCTGTTGCTCGTTGGATCATTGCTTATATTCACTGAAGTGAGTATATGCATCCCGTGATGACCTAGATCTTTCTACTACCATGAACCTCTAGTTCTAAGCATAAATATTCAAGCCAAGTCATCACTGTCTGGTTTTATCCTTTTCATATCAACATTCAGGCACTGAGCCCCTTCTCTGAGCTCCAGAGTCTTTCAACCCATTCTCACTCCGGAGTTAGCACCCATGAATGCCTCTGGACTGGAAGATCCCCTTGGGTGCCAGCTGGTTTATACTAGCCGGTCTCCTCTTCTTCAGCCCTTGCGCCAGCAAAGGCATCCTGGTGAAGCAATGCTTGAGCTGGGCCGTGAGTGCTGGCAGTCTGAGTGGCATGGGAGAGTCATGCATGAACATACAGACAGGTCTGATGAGGCTTTTGTAGGACCAATAATAGCATGGGAGCAGTTGTGCAAGGCAGATGTCCACTGTCTTGCAGAATCTTCCCTTGAAGCCATTGGCTTTGGCTACATCCCCAGAAAGAAGTACAATTTATCACACGCACACAGACAAAGGATGACTGTCCCTTAGATAAACCACAGGGGCAGCTGATAAGGTAACATATCACCCTCTCCTTTTTTGAGAGGAAAAGAAGATAACTAAGAGGTCACCGAGAAGTATCAAGCCTTTTACATACATTTTTGTTTTTATTGTGTATTATTCTCTATTTGGGTCCAGTGAGGACAACTGTTACCTAAATGTCCAAAAAGCAGTGAGAACAATGGAGAAATCAGAAATCAGAAGACACAAGGGAAATCGATGTTACCACTTAGACATATCCTTGGTCTGTAGTTTCAAAGTAGCCAGAGCAGGCATAGAAGGAGATGCCAGCCATTTTGTCAGGCCACACAAGGATCATGAACTTGGCAGAACTGTCAGGGACAACAAACTAACCCTTATGATCTGGGTCATTATCAAGAGAGGAAGCTTTGTCAATTCCCTGAGATAGTGAAAGATGAGTCTTCAATACCAACACAATGAACTCGGGAGTAACCAAGTTTTCAGTGTGTGGAAATATGGACCAAGGTTGACCTGGGAGATTGACAGTGTGTAATAACTCCAAGCTCATTTCTTTGCCAGCTCTCTTGGGTAGTGGTGGTATACCATGGGAGAAAAAAATGGAGGATACATATGAGAAATGTCCTTGTCTCCTCTGCTTTCATCTCCTCATACAAGTCATAGAGGTCAAGATAGAGGTGGAGGTGAAATTTGTTCTGTTTTCAGTCCTCTACTGAGTTGCACCAAGCTTCTGTTGGAGGCAAGAGGCTACTTGTACCCTCTTTTTTCCTCTTAAAATTTGTCTTTAAAAATGTGCTCAACTTCTACCAAAAATGCTTCAATCTGCTTTTTTTTAATTGCTCAATCTGTTCTTAATGTTCAGAATTTCCACAGTTTTCCCACCAGACTTTGTTTGAAAGCTAAGAATAGCAAGCAGGCTTCTTAAAGCAAAGTTAGGAATAGCAGAACTAATTTCTTGACTCTCCAGAGGACTCTGGGCAGCAGGAGGCAAATGAATGCTAAATTGATCACTGATTTGCTAGGAACCTTCAGCCTAAGGCATCTCTGGATAGTTCTCTTTGGCTTCCTAGGTCCTTGAAGCCTATGGAAGAATTACTAGGCCAATTCTTTCACAGCATTGTAAAGCATGTCTGAGTATAGATAGAATTTGTTATCTATTACAATGTGCACTCTGAAGCACACTGTATTATAACTACAACCTCTTTGATAATCAATCTCATATTTTCCTTCATTTCTGTGTTCTCAGAAAAAGCAGTAAATGTTGAGTAATTAATCATTTGGTTTAGAGAACTTCTGAAAACACCTGAGAGAATAAAAATAATTCTTCAGGGGGCTCGGGAGGTGGCTCAATAGTTTAAGTATTTATCATGAAAGCATGAAGACCAGAATTTGGATTCTTAGAAACATATGTAAATGCTGGGCAGAGTTGACAGCCTGCCTGTAATTCCAGACTTGGAAGGTAGAGTATAAGGCAGTGGTTCTCAACCTTCCCGATACTGAGACCCTTTAATAGAGTTCCTCATGTTGGGGTAAATACCCATACAACCAGAAAGTTATTTTGCTGCTACTTCGTATCTGTAATTTTGATACTGTTATGAATCACAATGTAAATATCTGAAATATCTACAATATAACCCTTATGTGCGGTGAGACCAAGTGTTGAGAACCACTTGTGTAGGACTAAAAAAAAAAAACTAAAAAAAAAAAAACTTTGTAAAAGAGTATCTCAAATACAAGTGTTTGTGAACTTTTCCCTTTTTGCTTGTGTTTGTTTTTTTAATTGTTGATTTTTCTTTCTTTTTTAACAACAACTATAGAACAGACCTCTCTGATTTCCCCTGGCTGTTTCCCCTGGATGCTTGGCAGGCAAACCTCCTCTCCTTGCCTGAAGAAGACAAATTCTTCAGAAGATGAGACGGCTCAGTTGGTGAAGGCAAAAATTTGAGTTCTCGCTCTGGAATCCATGGTGGGAGGATCAAAATGATTCTAAAGTTGTTCTCTGACCTCTCTACCTATGCACAGCAACACAAGCACACTGTACTAACATATAACACATGCACACACGCATGCACACACTCACGTGCATGTGTGTGTGCATGCTGATCATAAATAAAAATTTAAAATTAAGAAAGATCGCTTTCTTTCCATGCTTTTTTTAGCAGCATGACAATTGTCTTCAAAATACTTTCAAAATCACTTTTGCACGTGTATGAAGGGTTATTAATACCAGCCTTTGAATATCCACATCATATAATACCGAACTTGGAGAGACTTTTATGAAAAGAAGATTTCTGTTCAAACCACCCTCCCTCAAGATGATTTCCCCCTCACTCAGGATTCTTTTCTCCATGGTTTAGAATTTGATTAAATAAGAGCAGGCCTTCAGCCCTGGCTTCATTATGGAGTCTGGAGTCTCCTGTTTGTTCTGTTGCTTGTTTTGTTGTTATTTGGAACACCACTACAGAATGAATGCATCACTATGTGCCTTGTCCAGAGCCTTAGGTATCCATGTATTAGGAAGCTGAGTCTATCCTGCAGGGACATAGGCATTTCATCTAGGGATTAAGAGTATGTGTCAGATTAAGGAAGTTTATCCCTTTAAGCATGAAATGCTTTGTGTTATTTTAGCAATCTTAGAGGGAAATCTCTTTTAAATGCGTTACGCACTTACCCATCTTTTCTTGTCTTTTCTCTAGAGCTTGAGTGCTTGGTGTTTTTCACAGCTTACCTTTCTCCTAGTATCTGTGAGCAACATGGCAGCAGAGCCTGGCTCTCCTACCAGGAAGCCCCAAAGCCCTTTATTTTTAGATAACACCCTAAGACTGCCTGCCTTCCCTACCACCCCACCTGTCCTGCTGATTACAGTAATAATAGATATTTGTCCAAGTTTTAAAATAGCATGAGACTGTGTGAAATGAGATGATTACAATTTGGAATATATGCTGGAATTTTTTTTAAATGTGTGAGAACATACCCATAGGCTGTGTAACTTTGGGTCAGATCCTTAGACTTTCTTTACTCGGATTTCCTAGTCTATATAGTGGGGATAATAGGTGCCTTTTAGGGATATTGTAAGAGTTAACTTGGCATTTAGTAGAGTGTCTGGCATATAGCACATGCCTGAAAGTGTTCGTTCCTTTAACGTTTCCTGTGGTAAAATAGTTTGGGAGATTGTATGATTTCAAATGGACTTCTGGGCTCCCCTTCTATTGTTGCCTCTGACATTTTCTTTCCTTTTGTTGAGGAATTACCAATATGAGAGTGGCATGTTTATGGGGGATTATCTTGATTATTAATAGGTGTAGGGAGACATAGTCTACTGTGGGTGGTGTCTTCCCTAGGCACGAGGTCCTAGGTTATGTAGGAATGGTAGCTTTGCATGAATGAGCAAGACAGTGAGTAGGCAAACAGTATCCTAGCAAGCATGGTTCTTCCATGTTTCTAGTCTCCCAGTTTCTGATTTGAGTTCCAGCACTGACTCTCCCCAGTGATATATTGTAACCTGAACATATAAGCCAAATAGACTCTTTTTCTCTCCAAGTTGTTTACTCACAGTAACGAAAAAGTAACTAGACTACCAGCTCCCTGCCTTAAACATAGATTCTGAGAGGAGTCTACAGAATTGATCCCACTTCTCCATTGTGGGTCTTTATCCTCTTTTACCTTGGAGGCTCCACTGATGATGCATCTGACCCACGGCAGCCAAACCCTTCCCTATCTGGTCTGGAGTCTTGGCATCATACTTCCTTTTTTGTCCCCAATCTGCCCCATACCCTTCCTGTCCAGTCTCTCCTTTGAAAGATCCCCTCGGTCTGTCCTAGACTTTATCTATAATCACTATGTCAGGTCATGAATCAAGAGCTCAGTGTAGGAAATGTTCTTGACCCAGCTGTACTCCCCAGTTCATTCAGTCCACTCCTGTGGAACAACCATTTATCTTAGCATTCCACATGCCTATGACATCAAAAGCCAACTTCTGATTGCTCCTGTGTTTCTCAGCCTCATTTTTAATTTTTTGTGGCTTGCCATTGGAAACATCAGCCATCTTCTCCTTTTCTTTCTTTCTTTTTTTTTTTTTTTTTTTTTTTTGCTACTCCACACTAACTCCCATAGATATTATTTACATATGGCATTTTTCCATTTGGAATAACCTAATCCTCCTTTAGTTAAATTTTATTAAACACTTATCTATTTGTGTGTGTGTGTTTGTGTGTGTTTGTGTGTGTGTGTGTGTGTGTGTGTGTGAGTGAGGGAATGCTATGTAGTATGAATGAAGAAGTCAGAGAACACCTCCTGGGAGTAGGTCCTAAGAATCAAACTCAGGTCATCAGGTTTGGCAGCAAGCACCTTTACCCATGGAGCCATCCCTTTGGCCCTTTCTATTTCATTCTGAATAAAAAAATATTTTTTTTTCTGAGAACCACAGACACCTATATTTTTAGATCTAGTTAACTTTTAGGAAACTAGTCATTCACATCTTCCAAGTGAGTTCTGCAGAATTCCTTTCTTGTTTAGTGTTTACGAAGCACTTCCTCCATGCAGCTGATTCAGTTACCCTTGAAAACATTCATTACTTGCTATGTGTTAGGAGTTCAGGAATCAGAGTTCCTGTCTCATGGCCCTAGCACATGATACTGAGCCATGTGCACAGAATTTGTTCAATAGATAGCTATTAATTAATGAATCAGTGAGGCAGACAATTATAGAAATTAAGAGGAATCCATAGGGACTATAGTAATTAGGAAAGGCTTCATGAAAAATTAAAATTTGTAGTGGACCTTGGAGGATGTGTAATTTTGATTTATTTTGGCCAGAAACAAAACTCAATTTGCAGAGGTTTTTCTTGTGTGGTTTCAAGGTATAAGATATAGTTAGTGCTTTTGAAAATATGGCCACTTCTACAATTTATATTTTGTCAATCCATGTACATGGGTAATCTTTCAAATTTTAGTGTCTTCTTCCATTTCTTCCTCTCTGGTGTTTTAAAATTTTCATTTTGGGGGACTTTTGCCTTTCAATATACTTATTTAAGAATGTGTGTTTATACTTTGTGAACATGCATTTGAGTGTGTCCCTATCTGTATGTCAGAGGTCACACTCAGGTGCATTCCCTAGGATGTTGCCCACACATTTTTTTGAGACAGCATTTCTCACTGGCCTACCAATCAGTCTAGGTTGGCCTAACATTTACTTATCTTCTCTTTTTGTAAGTTTGACTCTTTTCAAATCTTTCCAGACATGATTGTGGATGCCCACAAGTGCTTGCTGACAGGAGCCGGATATAACTATCACCTGGGTGGCTCTCCTAGTGCATGACAAATACAGAGGGTGACACTTTCAGCCAGCCATTGAAGTGAGCACAGAGTCCCTATTGGGGGATTTGAGAAATGGCCCAAGTAGCTGAAGGGGTTTGCAGTGCCACAGGAGGAACAACAGTTTGAATCACCCAGTACTCCCAGAGCTCCCAGGGACAAAACCATCAACCAAAGAGTACACATGGAGTTACCCATGGCTCCAGACACATCGGCAACAGAGGATGGCCTTGTTAGACACCAAAGGGAGGAGAGGCCCTTGGTCCTGCAAAGACTTGATGCCGTAGTGTAGAGGAATACCAGGACAGGGAAGCGGGGGAGAGTTGATTGGGGAAGGGGAGATGGCTTATGGGATTTTGGGGGGAGGGGGAACCAGGAAAGGGGACATTTGAAATGTAAATAAAGAATATACCTAATTAAAAAAAAAGATTCTCTGTATTCCTCACCTGTGTGCAGGATTGTTTTAAAGTGTCTCCTCCATCCTGACTTAGTCATCACAAATCCCTTTGATTGATCCTTATGATAGAAGAAAGGGCTTTATGGCTTCTTTGATCTTGAAGGATATCTTTGCTGGAAATAATTATCAAGGTTTAAAATATATCACTCTATATCATCCTGACTTTTAGAATTTATTCTGAGAATTTGGTTATTTTGATGAATGTGTGAAATGAAATTTTCTTAGGAGACTCAGTTGTGTCATGTGATGTTTTCCTGGAAGCTGTCTTATGAGAGGATGTGTTGCTGAAGAACACATATGAGAGGATGTTTTGCTGAAGCAAATGCTTGAGAGGACTCATGATGTTTGGAAAGAGCATAAGTATAACCCAACAGACGGGGAACGGTGCTTTTGCATTGGTTCACCTTGCAAGGCTTTGCTGGTCTTCTCTGGCCTTTCCTTGTTGTGACTTCTAGAAACATGCTAGAGAACTTGTGGTACTCTGGCCACTTCTTGCTGCTTCTGTAGACTCATGCTAATTTGGCAGAGCCTTGTGGTTTCTTCTGAATAGAGCTGCTGCTACTGATTTGTGTTTGGTGTTTGTCAGTTAGACTGGACTCCTGCTACTGATTTGTATTTGATGTTTTGGACTGGACTGCTGATATCCTGACAATGAAGATTGGAATTGCCCAAAAGAACTACTTCTAAATAGGTCCACATCCCCAAGCCCTATTAACCATCTTGCTCCCCTACCTCTGGTTGGTGGGCTAGGAGGGAAGCTGAAGCATTTAAGAAGCCATATTCAAATAGGTTTGAAAAACATCTAAGCCCACAAATGTGCCTTTATAAGTTGCTTGCTTCTTACTTTCCACAGCTTTTTAATTCTTTCTGTTCTGTAATATTGGTGATTCAACTACCAAATGACTATGAAAGTGTCTTTTCTAGATGTGTCTATTTGGGGATCTAAATGCCTCCTTACCTAGACGCTCATATCTTTCTTACGATGTGGGAAATTTACTGCTTTTTTGTGGAATTTATTTTATTTATTTATTTATTTATTTATTTATTTATTTATTCATTCATGTATTTATTTATTTGCCCATAGACTATGTCTGGGCACCTTGGTTTAGACCCATCATTCTTACCTCCCTTCTCTTACTCATGTCGCAAAGGTCTTTATTTTGTTTCCCATTATTGCTATCTGAATGTGCCAATTAATTTGCCAGCATTATGTCTAAGTCTTAGTAGTTTTTCTCCCACTTATTCTAGTTTACATTTGACACTTTCAGCTGTATTTTAAATTTTGCTTTGCTGAACTCTACTTCCAAACTCTCTGATGATTTTCTAGGGTCTCTTGGTCTTTTTTGGGTTTTCCCCATGTTGTGTCATCTTTGTATTTCATCTGCTGGTAGCAGAGTTAGAAACTTCTGAGGAACCATCTTACCTTGTGTTTTTATTTTTCTTTACATCTCCCCATGCCCCACATTTCAGTCATGAAGTTAACATTTCTACTGGGATGTATATGTCTTCCACTATTAAATGTGAGTCTTCTTACAGCATAGCCTCCTTTTAACAATGTGCCCTGGGATATTAGTTTGTTGTACAGTGTTGGATTTAGTCCAAGTGCACTGCGGGCTGTAGTTTCCTGCCTCATTGGGGGTTGTATGTGGTGGATTCTAACTCTGTGTGTTCTGTAAGCCTGAGGGGTTTGCTTTCTCTGGGTGAGTAGTGGAGACAATGTCTGGCTGGTCGTCCAGGTGGTTACAGTGTAGACAGTGTAGTACTGAGTTTCATTCAATGTGGTTGCTCCTTCAGAACTGCACTGGCACTGTGTGCTTTGAAAGAGTGTAGGAGCGACTGATGGTACTGTCGCTTGTAGTACAGTGACTACAACAACTATTATTTCTTTTTGCTGTTCTATGAGTGTATGTCTAGCAGTAGGTCTTCAGCCCACTCAGTTCCTTACCCCATAACTGGGCCAACCAGGGACCGGCCTCCCCTAGGAATTTTTGTCTGTCTCTGTGCGAACATGCACATGTGTGTGTGCATGCATGCCTCTGTGATATATATGTATGTGGTATGTGTGTTTGTGGCATACCCCTGCACACAATGTCAACAATGTCACACGCAGAGAAGAAAGTCAGATGTCCTGCTCCATCTCCTCTCCATCCAGCAAGCCACAGAGATCCTCCTGCCTCCAACCCCAACAGTGTTGGCTTTAAAGGTGTTTGCTTAGCATGCCTGGCTTTCTCTGTGGCTGCTGGGCTTCTACCCTTGGGTCTTCATGTTTGCAGAGTAAGAGCGCTGACCCACTTGGCTATCTTCCTAGGCCCTGTCCTATCCTGAATCCTAAAGTCTGCACCTCACTTTAAGCAGGACTAAGCTGTGGATAGAGTAAGATGCGTTTTCTCTCATATGAAGCCTCAACTCTGTGGAGGATCATTTAGTGTCAAAGCTCTCCTACTGTGTGTTCAAAGTGCTGGCTGAGTCTACATCTCTGCCTAGGGAGGTAAGAGCATCGTGGGCTGGGGAGTTGACAAGACTTCCATCAACCCGATGACCTACCTCAGTCTGATCTCACAGGGTGGGAAGAGGGAACAGCCTTCTATAACAAAAATAAATAAATACAATAAAAACATTTTAAAAGCAACAATATTTCAACATAAACCATTGTGGAAAAGAATGTGGCAGAGATAATATAAAGAAGTTCAAAAACAGACACAACAATGAAATAAGATCTATAGATGAAAATATACAAAATGAAAGGAACTAAGTTAAAGAATTCACACATAAATATGATTAAAATATTGAGAAAAAAGTGGGTGAAAACATAAATAAAGCAAAACAACTTTAAAAGCCTCTCCTGTGGAGAGGCAGAATCTTTTTCCTAGGCTTCTCGTTTTGGAGTCTGTGGTGTGGAGTCTGTCAGCGCTGCTGCCAGCTGTATTCTTTTGTCCTGTAGTCCAACAGGTCAGACCGGACAGGCCAGTGTGGAGCTGAGCCTTTATTTGGCAGCTGGTAGGGTAGGGACAAGACTACTGCAGCTCTGTTCACAATACAGGCTATGTGTGGAGATCAGGGGACGGGGATCTAGAGGAGCTGCCGAGGAGTCTTTTTTGCTGGCTGAGCATGTGACTGCTCTGAGATGGCCCCTCCTACTTGAGATAGTCTGTCAGCACACCCTTAGGTGTGGTGAGAGTAACTTCTAGATATCCATGCCTTTGGGGGAGGGTACTAAATCAAAGTGATCTGTACCAGGGGAGGGGAAGGATCAATATGGTAGTTCCAGCCATACCCGTCTCTGCTTCTCACAGAAATCCATACAGATATTCTCTGGAATAGAATCCCATGTCTGGGTTTCAGCACATTATGTCATGTTATTTGTCCAAAGTGGAGTTGAAGGTGAAGGTGATGAAAGATTTTATTCAGCGTAGCTATGTTGAGAAGATGCATGAGATTAAATGTCTCAACCTATTCTGTAGGAACTGACATGAGCTTTAGGTTCACAGGGAAAGAAGTGGGGCCTAGAGGACCAGTAGTCTTGATCCAAGTGTGGTCTGGTTCATCACCACACTGTGGTTAACTTGTCTTATGAAGTGGCAAGGATATCTTCAAACCTCCTTGTAGAGGCAGAACCAAGTTGGTATCCTTGACGAGTGCTGTTGCATTGGGTGTGAGCTCACTGTATGGTCTGTCTTCAAGGTTCTGTTGTTCCTGGAACCCAAGGTGACTGGAGTTCTAGATAATGGCGGATGCCGAGATGCTCTGCAGGAGTCTGGAACCATGTAAAACCTGCAGCAAGCAACCTGCCCTAGTGAGCCTTTGTACCTTCAGTTTTGAAGGGGAATCAGATAGATTAGGAACTGTGTTTTTGTTTGGTTGATTTGGTTTTTGACACAGGGTCTCAGGTAATCCAGGATGGTCTTGACCTTGATATGTAGCCAAGTATAACCTAGAACTCCTGATCTTCCTGAATCCATCTACCAGGGTTTATAGGCATGCACCATCTTTCTTAGTTTATGTGGTGCCAATGATCAATCCAAAGACTCTAAATATCATGAGCAAACTTTCTACCTACTGAGACAAACCTGAGACAAACAGGTTTTAGACAGACACTCCCTGAGTTACCATGGTACGTTCTGCTTATTTTGTGGGCCCATCTGAGGTAAGGATGCATTTAGGCAACACAGCTGTGGCACTTTACCTTTCCTCAGTGGCTGGACCTTCAACTTTAAACAGGAGTGCCTCCCACTCCCATTATGCAGATGGCCCCCCAAATTTATGTTCAAGATACAATTAGTTTCCAGAGCCCACACTGTCTCTCAGGGGTGATCACCCACTGATTCAATGAAGAGAAGAGGCCACTGGAAAGAGATATAAGAAATCAGGAGCCTATGGCCTCAAGCAGTCAGACCAGACTGGAGAACTTGACCCTGAAGACAGGTTCCTGTTAGGACATTGGCATCATGTGATGAAGCCAGAGGCACAGGACTCAAGGGCACAGGTTTTCAGGGTGAGGGACACTTGCTCTTGAACTTACAAGCGATCACTTTTCTTTCACCCACAGCTCCTCTGAGAAGATTTTTCCTGTGACGGCTCGCTGTGAGAAACGTGCTCACTCTCTCCTTACCATGCCACCAAGCCTTGGAGCTATCCACTGCTCTTACAGCTCTAAAATACATTTTTTTCTGGATTTTATCCCATCACCCACTCTACCGTGGCATCCAAATGCTTCTAGAATGTCCTTCAGCCACTCACTTGCATTGGTTAAATCTTGTGAAGAGCCAGAAAGAGCTAGGTGTTTCAAAGCTAACTTCTTTCATCCCAAGACTAATTTTTTGAGAGTACTGAAAATTCAATCTCTCTCTCTCTCTCTCTCTCTCTCTCTCTCTCTCTCTCTCTCTCTCTCTCTCGTGTGTGTGTGTGTGTGTGTGTGTGTGTGTGTGTGTGTGTGTGTGTGTTTGTCTGTAGGTCAGAAGACAACTTGTAGGAATCAGTTCTCTCTTTCCATGATGTGGGTTCTAGAGATGAAACTCAGAATGTCAGGTTTGGTAACAGGCTCCTTGATAAACTGAACCATCCTTCCAGTCCCTTAGGTTTGGTAACAGGCACCTTGACACACTGGACCACCCTGACAGGCCCTCAGGACACTGTTTTAAGCAGCACATAGTTTCACTGTTACTTGAGCGTTGCTAGAGTTAGGGTGCATTTCATCACAAGAAGTTTTAGTACTATCCAACTCTTTATCCTTGCTGGATGTCAGGGGCCTTAATTATACAGAGTTCTACTTATGGATCTATGCATCTTTTTCTAATTACAACTGTGACACATATTGATTGTATGCCTCAATTGGATTCACTGTGATATTTCCATACATGTGAATACCACATGTTGATTGGCGTCTTTTCTACTTTCAGTTCATTAAGCCCCCCCATTTTTTGTTTCCTCATAGAAGACTGTGGTTCCTTCTGAGTCTGCTTGTTTTGTTCAGCAAAACAAGTTTTTTCCACTTTCCTGCAAACAATAGGGTTTCATTCTTCTTTATGGCTGGATGACTCTATTTTGTATCTGTGCCATATTTTCTTTAACTATTCATCTCTTGATAGACATTGAGGCTGATTCCTTATCTTAGATATTGAGAATGGCGCCATGATAAACATGGATGTGCAGGGATCTCTGTTGTATGCTGACTTCAATTCTTTCACAATAGCTGGATCAAACAGCAGTATGTTTTATGTTTTGTTTTTCATTTTCATAGTGACTGAATAGTTGATGTTCCTACCAATAACATATAAAGATTCTCTTTTTCTCCTTGTACTTCTCATCAGCATATGCATTTGTTTATTTATTGCTTTGGGAGTTTATTTCAGTGTATATATTTAATAGCATGCATCTAACTGGGGTGCTATAGGTCTAAATTAGCTCTGATTTACATTCAACAAATTTATTTAATGTGGCCTGAACCTGTGTTCCCTTCCTATGTATTAATAAGGCCCATGTCCTCAGGGACATTAAAATCAAAGCCAACATGGACTATGCACACACATACACTATAGACTTCCTAGGAAAAGCTAAGCCTTCTTCTCATATAGTTTATTGGGTTGATAATAAAGACAAACAAACCAACCAACAAGAAACCCCCTGGCTAAATTCAGAATAGTTTCTAAAGCTGTAGTCTGACAGTATTCCTTAGAGCTATGCTGTTTGGACAGGGACGCCAAAGACCTGGGTTTTCTTTTGGCTCTGCCACTCTTGCAATATAACCTTGAGTAAACTCTTTGACTTCTCTGAGCATACATTTCTTCAAGTCCTAGACAGGAGTATAGACTCTGTTTCCATTGTTATATCTCTTAGACAAGGCCATGCTTTCTGTTTGGAAGGGAAGTATGTTTCTTAAATCCCTGGCATCTGATCTATCAGCACCAGGAGCTCCACAGGGCTCCAAACACCAGTGTCATTGAAGTATGATTTCTTTCCCATAGCTTCTTTCCACATTGTCCCTGCTTTTTCTTGTCTCTTTGGCTTTTCTTCACGAGGTATCTTGGGGGTGATATACCAGCCTACCATAAAATGACTTATAAATAGAAACTGTTTTCCCTATAGTCCTGTTGGGGTCCATTTTCATGTTCACAGATACCAACTTCTCTCTGAGTTTGCCCAAGACCGAAGAAATGAAGAAGTTCTCTGAGTCTCTTATAAATATACTAATCCCATTCATTAAGGGTCCATAATTCTGTGTAATTACCTCTCTAAGACCTTGTCTCCAAATACCAGGACATTGGGAATTAAGGGTTAAAATCAGCACAGAAGATAAAGTAGATGAGAACCATGGTCACGTGTCCCACAGCCTTAAGTGGTCTTGGCATCATCCCTCCTACTCCAGTCACTGACAAATAAGGACACCACATACCCATTACAAACGCAGATGATCCTTTTTGGATACATGGTACTTGGGAATCAAGCCCACATCCTCATGCAAACAAAACATATTTTGCCACTAGGCCACATGCCCAACCCCAGGATTATGTTCTAGAACCACTGAACATGTGCCATATATGGGGCTACGTATTTTGCCATATTTAACTCTTACAACAATCCTATGAGGCAAATAGGATAATGATTCTTGTTTTGTATGACTCTACATAAAGACCTACAAAAGCCACATAGTTTAAACAATGCAGCTTTCCACCCCAAGTGGGACTCTGCAGGGCATAGCCTTCAGAGTGAGCAGCTCCATTAGGTCTGTCTTCAAGATGGCGGGCGGTCATTGATTTTATCCAATCAGCCTGACCTGATGAGAGAGGATACCAGGCCTCTAACCTAACATGGTCAAAGAGATGGTTTCAGGTTAGGAAGAAGTGGAAAGTAAGGAAGAATCACCCTTCAAGGCTCTCAGAGCAGAGCTTCTCTTGTCTGAAGAGAAATAATTGGCTTCTTTGTTCCGCTGAGAGCCAGGGCTGAGCTGGGAAGATGACTCTGGTTCTCGCTCACCTCTGCTTCCAGGTTCCTTCAGTTTGAAAGCCACTGAAGTGAATGCAAAAGGCAACAAGGGCCTGAGGCCTTGGCACTTTGGCACATCCTGCAAACGTCAGCACAGTCTTATCTAGAACGCAGCTGAGGAAGCAGTTTCCCGGAGCATGACTCTGGGCTGAGGGATGGCTTGCTTGTTTTCTCTCTTTTGTTTTTCTCTCATTCCCACAGGGCTCAAGGATTCAGTGCTGGTGACATCTTTGAGCCAAAGGGGGGATGCTGCCTGGTAGGAGGAAGGAGGGCAAGGTCTGGTCTGCTTCCCTGCCCTGGAACATTCCCTTCTCTGTTTGGAAGCCTCCTAACCCGAAGCACAAATGAGACCCCCTGGGATCCCAAAATAGCTCCCCTCACAGCTGCACAGCATCCTTTTATAGCTCAGCCTGTCTGCAGCATTGACCTTCTTCTCATAGGCCCTCCTGAGGTCAGGGCTGCCCAAACACCAGGCTCAATGTCATGTGCGCGTAGAAACCTTCATAAAGGACCTATTATGGCGTTGTCATTGTCTTTAGGACTTGCCACAAACCTCAGAGATTTTAAAGGGCCAAATTTGTTTTGATTCAGAGCCAGACCACTTTATGTCCAAGAATAACCTAGAAGTTGGTCAGGCCCCGGACCTACGCTCAGGACAGGCGAGAACAATATGCTTAGGGACAATAAAACACAATGTACTGATTTCTCCCTAGGCAGAGAAACCTGTATTCCTCCAAGGAAGATTCACCATCTGGCTTTATATAAAAAATATTCTCTTATTGGTGACAGAAATTAGGGTCATTCATTTGTTCAAACTTATCCCCACTATTCATACCCAATCCTGAGTGTTCTTTTGTGAAGCAAAGTTATGGACCCAGTCTGATGCCTGTGCTTCCTCCTTAAACTACACCTGAAACAAATGGACTCTGACCCACTTTCTAATACACAACCAACCTACAGACAGGGCCTGAAATACCCATTAGAGACTCTCAGGCCTGAGTAGAGTCACCGAGACATATATAACCCTAGAGGCCTGTCCTATATTAATGAGCCTACTCCTGCTTTCTGAAAGGATCACCAACATTTTCTTTTGTGACACAAGCAAATATATGTATATGTATAAGCCATCAAGCCATATGGTCAGGAATCTGTGTGTTCTATCGTTTGGATTGCCACACTGTGCCAGGTGTATGACTCCCGAATAAGCCACTGCAACTGTCTGTGCAGCTGAAATGGTAACCGTGCATTGACATGAGAAACTCATGCCCTATGGTACGAAAAAACAAGGTAAACTTGGATGCTTATGAAATAATACTGTTATTTTCTATAAAAGAAGTCGAGTTACTTCTCAGGCTTTGAAGTCTCACTCTGCTAAGTAGGATCCTAGGCAGAGCCAGTTCAGGACCTTTATCTTCAAGGTAGGAATGGGTTTTATTCCCTGCTGAGTGCAGAAGGTGAAGTGGGTGTGGAGACAGGCCTCAGGTTGTCAGTGGTCACCAGCAGCCCCTCCTGTTTTTGCTGTGAGGCCCTCAGAAGTGCTCCTGGGGCTGAGAGGGCACCTAGGTCCAGTAAGAACAGGTGGACAATTCTAGTTTGATTTGGATGTGTATAAACTGACATCTATTTGAAATAGACTCAGTTTGGTCCCTTTTCTTAAACCCATAGACATTCTCATAAAAAGAAATGCATAAATGTGATTATTTATTGTTGCAATTTTAGAATTTAGATAAATGTTTATTTTTAAATTAATTTTTACTTTAAATATTGACAAAAACGTTTCTAGATAGGTTGAACTTTATTTCTTCTGGGTAGTAGGTATTTTTCAAATTGTATGATTTAATAGTAATTAATATCATGTTCTAAAAAGCTAGCATGTGGGCCTTATAACAATAATGGCAGCTTATTGCTGAGGATACTTGTAGGATAATCTGAATTTATTGGGTAAGTTGGAACTTAGTCTCAGAAACACCACCTCTCCAAATATGCTGTTATGATAAGAAGTCTTGCTGATAACCTGAAAAGATCTGATTTTCATTTGTTTACTTCATATATGAAAGTGAAAATTGAGTTCCAGTGTTTGCATTAAATCTTACTCTACTTGTACTTGAAACAGCTACCTTGTATAATAATAGAATTTGGATGGTGGGATGGGGGCTAAACAATCAGATAGTGGCTGTGGGAAAGTCAAGTTGTTTGAGTTTCCTTCGCCATTTCTATGTCACTCTTGGGCTCTCCCATGCCTTGTGACAGTCTGTGTCTTTGGGAATTGTGTTGGGACAGTTCCAGCTAGCTTATCTAGACACAACCCACTCAGGCCACTACCATATCTGTACAAGATTTGGCACAAGGATACACCAAAGCAGGAAATTTTGGGCTCTACTCAAGAGCAACCACAGCCTCTCCCTGACCACACGGTTGGCCTTAGGCTTTTCCTCAGGAAACCATTAGTATCTACAAGCAATTTTGTTCTTCTTCTTTCTCCTCCAGTTCATGGCTCCAGTCATCTAGGATGAAATCTGCTGTCCTTATAGAACTCCATATGTACTGTGCTTTGTCAGTGGCATCTTCCCTCTGATTCTGACTCTGACCTCTGGGATGTGGCTCCAGTTACCTGTGCAGTTTCTTTGTTCTTGGGCCTTGCAGTTTCAAGGAATTTCTTTTGTGTGTGTGTGTGTGTGTGTGTGTGTGTGTGTATGTGTGTGTGTGTGAGTGTGTGTGTGTGTGTGTATGTGTGTGTATATGTGTGTGTGTGTGTGTGTGTGTGTGTGTGTGTGTGTTGCCTCATATCCAGAAGCATCCCTGGTTCCTGGATCTTTACTTTGGAAAAAGGTGGTCCTGACTCACAGCCAAGGCACCAGGGATGGGTGTTGTTATTACATTGACTTTGTGTCTGGCCCTTTAGAAAGGTCAAAGGTAGAGATAAAGATAAACAGCGTGGGTTCATAGTGATGTGCCATTTATACTCAAGGCTATAGGCCTTTAACTCAACTGTATCTCTTAGATTTTTCTTCTTTGTGACAAACAGTGCTATCACGAAGGGTTCTAAGACAACTCTTCATCAGGTTTAATCCAAAATACTTGTCAGAAGTTGCAAAACAGACTTCACCACCAGTGACATAATTACAGAAAACAGCTGGGCATACTACAAATGCCCATACTCACGGAACCTGGAAAGCTGAGGCAGAATCATCTTACATTTGAGTCAGTGGGATGTTTTCTTGATGAACTGTTGATGTGAAAAGGCCCAGACATGAGTGATGCCACTCCTGGCCACGGGGAGCAAGCAAGTAAACAGCAGTCCTCCATGACCTCCTCATTAGCTCCTGCCTCTAGGTTCCTACTTATACGTTCCTGCCTGCCTTCCCTTCATGATGGGCTATATGCTGTAAGATCAAATAAGCTCTCTTCTCCCCATGTTGGTTTTGGTTAGGGTTTTATCACAGCAATAGAAAGCAGAACAAAGCTTCCGGGAAGAGCAGAGCAGAAAGTACTCAGGGAAATAACCAATTAGCTGATTTTATAACACATTCCACCCTCACATACACTGCTCAGAGCACTTCTAGTTCAATTCATTTGTTTGCTTTTGGTCTAGCTAAGATGTGAGTTAGTCCACTTACTGACAGATAAAAGACTTCTTTCAGATGCATTTAGATAGCAGCACCACTGTTTGTTTACCTGTGTTGACATTACTTTGAGGAGATCCCAGCTGCAGCTGTTCTTTTTGTCAACATTACCAGCCAGTCCCCAAGAGAGAGGTGGATCTCTTCCCAAGGCTTACCTGACCACTGCACTCATAGGTAGAACTCATCTAAAGATTTACATCTGACCACATTTAAATATTGTTTCATTACCTGCTGTCTTTTTCACTCTCATTTTTTGCTTTCTGGATTGAGATAATTTTGAATCAAACATCTTTAAAAGGGCCTGGCAATGAAGCTCATTGGTAGAGTGCTTGCCTACCATACATAAAAACCAGGGTTCTACAAAAGCCAGAAGGAAATCCTTGACTGCTAAGCTACCTACAGGTGAAAGGCAACAGTGGGGAGTCAAATCCTGAGCCCCTCTGCTTTTCATTTGTAGATCTTTAAGCTTCTAGTTTGCCTCTAGGTTTACAATGGCCATTTGATAAGTATGTAGGTTACATGACTGCACAATAATTATTTATCTGGGCATTTCTGCTCCTCTGACCATTTAAACCTACAGTCAAGGTGTTGTGGAGAGATGGCAGTTAAGGGCACTTACTGCTCTTGCAGGGAATTTGGGTTTCTCTCCAGAACCCTCATAGTGACTCATGACCATCTATATGTTAGGTTCCAGTGATTCTCATGCCCTTGAGTGTTTATATAGGGTCACAGTGCACATATGAATGCATGTAGGCAAAACACTTACACACATACAATAAAAATAAGTAAAAATCTTTAAACTGACTATCAGATGCCAAAGAATAAAACTGCATAAGTACTTCTCTGGCCCCTGGATGTCATGGATTTCATACTTTTGCGATGCTGTCAACACTGGCACTGAGAATTTGAGAAGGCTCTTGGGAAACAAAGGCATCATCTTTCATCACCTGTTTCTGTTCTTAAATATAATCGAATTCACAGTTTCTGCCTTTGCCAAGGGTAGGACTTCACAGCTTACTAATTATTAGATTATTATATCATAATTATGTTTGAGTAAATGTAGCAGTTACATCAGCACAAAGATATTACTTATCTATAAAGAGACATTTCTTCTGAAAGAAAGATCATTGGAAGGAAGCCCTTGGCTCAGAGAGTTGACAGCTCAGGTTCATGGTGATGAGGATGCATTGTACAGAAAAGTGACTTGATAGACAGGCTGCTTGTCATTTTATTTTCCTTCTTGTTTTTCTGAGACAGGGTCTCACCTGGTAACTCAGGCTGGCCTTGAATTTGCAATCTCTTTTGCCTCTGCCCTCTGGGTGTTGGGGTTTTAAGTGTATGCCCTTACAATGTTATCATATTCTATTTAGTCACTAATCGAAGAATATTTATATTTTCAGAAGTCAAGTTATGAAGACCAAAGGAGCTTCCAGGGCATATCTGGGTTCTAATTGGTTGCACTATTTCAAGAGTTCATTGGTTCAAAGCTTTGGCAAAGACATTTCAAATTGAGTCTTCTTGGTCATGCCCAACTCTCCAGTGTACAATAGCTTATTTGTTGTAGATAAATATCTGACAAGGTCCTGATCAATTCACATTTGCAAATGAAAACTTCTAAGAGGCAATTGTGTCTCTTTAAAAAGCCAGATACATGTATTTTATTACATGTTGTATTCAAACTGCACTTAGACCTGTGAAGCAGGAACAATCAGCCAAGTGTTATTGGGAAGGAAGGACATTTCTGGTCTCTTGTGCCCTGGGATAAGGTAGCCCTTAGGCAGTGCTCCATTCTCTCTTCCCATAGCATCAGTGCTGGCCATCTCAGTGGACCAAACCAGTCTGGGAGACACAAAGTTTTGTGTCTACCAGTTTTGCCTTCTCTGCTGAAAAGCTCTATTACCTTGGGAAAACACCTTGATTAGTTCTTACTTCTGGCTATTCAAGCAGGGACAAGAATCCATGCCTACTGTGTCTTTCCAGGTTGTCATGCAGTCATGCACAAATGTGAAGATCTTGGTAAGCTGTAAAGATATAGATGGTCATTCACTGTTATGAACACTTGTTGGTGGTTTTTCATGTTAACCTGACCGCAAACAGCCTAGAAACAGAAGACATTCTTTATAAGGAAAAAGGTCAAAATTTCCAGTTTGGCTTTCAGCCCTTTAGAACAACAGCACTTCATTCACTTTACATAGACTGTGATGCAGTAGTTAGCATTCCCAACATCACAAAGGCTTGTGGTAGAAAGGTCTCTTCGCTGTGGTATTACCACTCATCAGTCAAAGAGCTGAAGATCTGTTCTTCCATGTCTCATCATTCAGGAACCAAGCTAACAGCTGTGACTGTGTGGACCACTCAGCTTTCTTGACTGAGAAAGGAGCCTTAACAGAACTATGCATTTGCTCCCAAAATGCCTGCTTTAATGGTACGTATGTCACTGTCACTTATCTATCGAACAAAGTCATATAGTCATGTAGGATGTCAGCTGAGTAGGAAATGTAGTCTTTAATTCGAAGAGGACCACCAAATACTCAGAATAAGAAAATAATTGCCCATATAAATGAGGTTTGCTCAATACTATGTCTCCATCACCAGAATCAAATGTGAAAAGGAGATACTTAAACCCTTACCGGGTAGACTGGTAGTCATCACTCTGGGATTGTTGCAAGGACTGGTAGATCCCCTTTTCTACATTGTGTCCTTTCTCACTTAGGAGAAGAAAATTAAAAAGAAAATTTTTAAAAAGGACTCAGGGCTTTGGGATTAAGCTCAGTAATAAATGGCTAAAAGTCCTAGTGTGGAGAGCTCCCTCAGAGCACCAAGGTAAGTTTTAGGGATTATAAGTATTAATATGAGCAAGTCGACAGAAATAAGGGAAGGGAAAACAAGTTGGAAAGAGGGCTTGTTTGGAAGTAAGGTTATTATTCGGAGAAATGGAGGTTATAGTATTACTCTAATCTGGACAAGGATTTGTTGCAGAAGGGAAGTGGCCTGGCTGCCAGGGTTTGGGGTGATGGTCTAGCTGACGTGGAGTTATCAGAGCGTTCGCTCATATTATTTTAGGAGTCACACCAAAGCAACCATTTAGCTTAAGCAATAGTTTAGGGTGTGGTTTTGATCCAATCAAATAACATTCTGTTTTGAATGGTTCTGTTTCATTTGGAGGGAGCAAGTGTTCCTGTAAGATATGGATAAAGATAAAGGAAGCACGGAAGTGAGTGGGGTGGGGTGAGGTGAAGATGAGAGAGCCTTTGCTGCTCATCAGGTAGCGTGCTCCCATCCCTGTTCCTCACTCGGTCAGTCAGGCTTCACTTCCGCCCTGAGAACTTTCCGCAGTCAGAAAATGAACAAACTGCTGTCCTGGTTACTCTGTACACCAGGCTGGCCTCGAACTCAGAAATCCACCTGCCTCTGCCTCCTAAAGTGCTGGGATTAAAGGTGTGCACCACCACTGCCTGGTTAAATTTTTATTAAATAAAATATTTTATTAATTCTTGGATAATTTAAACATACCTAAAATGCATTTCAATCCTTCTCCTTCCTCCACAACTTCTCCCAGATCCATCCATCTCCCCCACCCTCATTATAACTTCATGTTCTCTTATTTCTATAACTCACTAAATCTAATTTGCACTGTCCATAAACTCATGGGTATGATGCCATTCACTAGAGCATGGTGAACCTAGCAGGGGCCACACCCTTAAAGGGAACCGACCCTTCTTTCTCCAGAAGCCATCAACTATCAATCCCCCTCAGCTAGGGATGGGAGCCTGTGAGCCCCTCCTCCACTCCACATGGGAATGCTGATTGGCTTGACCTCATGCTGGTCTTGTGCAGGCACAGGTAACCCTTTTGGCTGACCAAGACAGATAAAGTGACTGACCAAGTGATTCGGGGAGGATGACATTTAGGAAAAGGGTCCTGGCTACTAAGGCAACAGGTTGTTGGTCCGGGATCTGGAACTTTATGTTAAATTCTTTAATGCTGAAATTTGAGCCATTGTTTTAGGTCTTACTATGTGGATACTTGGAATCATGGGTCATGATGGAACATGGTTAGAGTAAGCCGAGACCCAGAGGTCACTGACTGTAATTCATCAGCTTGCTTAAGTTTGCCTGGGAAAACTCAACACCATGATGAGACCGATTTTTCTGGCTTCCAGGTCACAGAGGCCCACACTTAAGTTTGACTGGTCCCGTGGCTGTTCCACAATGAGACAGAGCAGTTGGCTCTTGCTCTATAGAAGGGAATTAAGTTCCTGTCCGCAACTCCACAGTACCAGATACACCAAGGAGAAAAGTCTGGTGCACAACCAATGAGAGAGATAGGAACTGGGTTTTGAGAGACAGCAGGTCAGAAGGCAAAACAAATCATCAGTTTTTCATTTCTTCTATCAACTTTGAGCCACTTACAAGGAAAGCAAACGATATCATGTTGGGAGCAGCCGTCTGTAGTGGTCTGAATGAGAGCATCCCCATAGGCTCAAAGATTTCAATGCTTAATCACCAGGGAGCGGATTAGAAGATAAGGCCTTGATTGGAGTAGATGCGGCCTGTTCAAGGAAATATGTCACTGCAGGTGGCTTTGAGGTTTGAAAAGCCCACATCAGGCCCAGGCTGACACACCACCACACCGCACCCCACCCTGACCCTCCCAACCCCCACTCTCCCATCCTCCCCCTCCCACCCACTTCCTCATCCCCACTGCTCTCTCTCTCTCTCTCTCTCTCTCTCTCTCTCTCTCTCTCTCTCTCTCTCTCTCTCTGATTGCAGGTTAAGACTGAAAACTTCCAGCACCTGCCTGCCTGCTGCCGTGCTGCCTGCCATGATGATAATGGACTAAACTTCTGAAACTGTAAGCAAACTCCTAATTAAAGCCTTCCTTTTCAGAGTTGCTATGGTCCAGGAGTCTCTTCACAGCTCTAGAACAGTGACTAAGACACCACCCTTCCCATTCTAAACAGTCATGAGCAATATGGGTTTTCCATTAGACTGGTTTTCTTTTCTGCTCCACTGCTCACAGTCTGGGGACCTTTAAGCCTGTCACCTCAACTCTCAGTCCTCAGTCCTCTCTTGTCTGAGAACCAGCAGTGACATTACTTGCTTGCTCCCTAGAATGCTGAGAGAGTTCAATGAGACTGCATACAGCACATAGCAGGGCCTAGAGCGTTTCACAACAGCTTCTGCCATTGATTGAGCACTATAGTATATTGGTTTCTTATGATATTAGTTACTGTTATTTATTGCCTTTTGGATAATATTAATTATCAGTTACTGAGAGTTATAAAAGTATAAATGTACTTCTCACCTTCTGGGGTTGGGATCTATCAAATGCACCTGTTCCCTCTTATAGATCCTTCATGGTTTTTAGAAACTTAAGATACTGAGAAAATCTTTAGGGATCAAAGGCAACTCTCTCATTTTATGGTTGGAGATGCAGAGACACAAAAAGGAAAGGAGGTTGAATTTAGCCTAGGATTTGAATGCAAGTCTCTGGATATGGCATTTGCTTGAATTAATTTCTCCTTTGTTGCTATTAATTCATTTTTATTTTCTTTTAAATAAAAGTTGTTCTTTGACCTTAGGGAGATTAACACAAGCTTTATATAAGTCTAGCTCATTTTTTTTGTAGGAGTGAGAGAGAAGGAGAGAGCGACTGGTAGAGGAAGGGAAGAGAACATGTCCTATCTGAGATGGATGCTAGAGAAGGGACGCCCCTGGAACAGCAGAACTCTCCATAGAAGAGTCTTCCCAACAAACTCAAGAAAACTACTGGAAACCAATGACAGTTGTGGGAATATAGACGAAAACATCACACCCTGCTGTGTGTCTCTGATGATGTGCCACCCACTGCTTTAACCATGGCAAGCCACATTTCCAGAGATCACTGTCTCAGCCACCAATTTCTACATGACAAATGACCTTAGCACATGCTGGTTGACTACAGTAACTGTCCTTTGAGACCTCTCAGATGTGTGGGCTAGAACCCAGGCAGGCCTTGGCTGTGTGACACATGGTCATTTGGTTGCATTCAAGTGGAGAAAAGACTGGTCTCAGGGGCCTTAATGACATTAAGGTTCCACTAACTCATGGGTTTCACCTTTGCCAGAGTGGCTTCAAGGTTCAGTTCCACAGAGACTGAGTGGCAGAGCCATCAGAGAGCATCACTTCGTCTATACTTTATCAGTCATAGCAGTTCACTTAGATGTAAGAAGGGGTAGGAAAGACTCCGTGTCTTCTGGAAGGAACATCAAGGATGTCAAATTTCTGTGACTCTAAGGGGGAACCCCATTATCCTTAAATGGACCCCACAAGCAGCCACAACAATAAAGATTACCATAGCAGCCTCTTTTTCTAAGAATGCAGCCCTATGGAAATTCGATATAAACCAATATTTCTTCTCAACTTAAACAATTGGACAACTTTGAATTGAGGTCTAGTCTTATGATAATTGCATTTGACATTTTGTATGACCATTCTGACATTTCACTTCTGGGACCTTGAAATTGAATTACTAAACATTTGGCTTTAAAAATATGTTATCAACAAATGAACTCTACAGAACTCTTTTGCATTAAATGAACCTTACACCATAGGACACAATAAGACTCATCCGTGTTCCTGTTACTTTATCAAATCGATTGTATCACTACAATTGACAGTAACTGTGCCAGACAGCATGCTGGATGCCATATATACATCATCTGGTTTATGCCATGACAGGTGTATATTATTTTCATTTTATAGGTTGAGAAGTTGCAGTGTATGACCAGTTGTAAGTAATTTCCTCAAGATCATATAGCTATTAAGTTGTTCACTCATATATTCACTCAACAATTTTTGTGTGTATGCATGTTTTACCTGCATGGATATATGAGTACCATGTGTGTGTCTGCAGAAGTCAGAAGAGGGCATTAGATCTGCCATAACTGGAGTGGCAGACTAATGTGGGCTGCCTTGTGGGTGTTAGGAGTTTAACCTCTCCAAGAGTAGCAAGTGCTCTTAACTGCTGAGCCATATCTCTAGTCACTCAACAAAGATGTAAATCTCTGCCTACCATGAAGCAAGTATCATCTCAGTGCTACAATCTCAAGATTGTAGCCGTAAGTGAGCAAAAAAGGCAAGAGTGCCTGTCCACTTACAAGTACAGAGCAGGGGAGATAGACAGTAAGAAAGAATGCATTTTATATAATCGTGTTAAAGATAATACACCGTAGAGAAAGAAGAAATAAGCCAAGAAGGACTACAGGGAAGGAGGATACTGCTACTTTCAGGAGGGTACTCAGATGGCATCACAGCAGAGGTGACTTCAGGGCAAGCGTCTGAAGATGGGATTGAGTAGGCTGGGTAGAAATTTGGAACAGAAAACAGGGTTTTTTGTTTGTTTGTTTGTTTGTTTTGTTTTGTTTTTTGTTTTTTGTTTTTTTCCAAGACAGGGTTTCTCTGTATAGCCCTGGCTGTCCTAGAACTCACTCTGTAGACCAGGCTGGCCTCGAACTCAGAAATCTCCTGCCTCTGCCATCCAAGTGCTGGGATTAAAGGTGTGCTCCTACTCTCAGGAAAAGCATTTGAGTCCAAGTCTACCTTGTCTTGCACATTAACTTAACAGGTTATAACAAAACATCAGAGATGAAGAACCTATGAAGAGGAAGTGTTTACTTTGGCTTGCAGTTTTGATCACCTACATTGCTTTGTGCCTGTGGTGAGACTGCACATCATGGCAGAGCTAAATCACTCACGTCATGGCCAGAAAGCAAGACAGAGAATGAGCAAAGATCTAGATCCCACCATTCTCTTGTTAAGCACAACTCCAATGGCCTAAGGATCTTTCACAGGGTTCTACCTCCAGTTGGCTACATTACCCTGAGTAATTCCATCCTAGGGTCCAAGGATATCTACAGGATCAAAGGATCCTGCTTACAAGCATTATCTCTGCTATGATCCTGCAATTGCCTGGGGGGGGGGGGAATCTCCCTTAACTCCTTGAAGTTAAGAGAGTAACTTGAAGCTCACATTCAAGGAACAATGGGATGTCTTGCTAACTTGACCTTCTTGGCCCAGACTCTGAAGCACCATACTCCTGTAAGTGTAGCTTTTCTAGCACTGTCTAGAAAATACTGATTCTTCACTCGGTGCTGTTCTTTGAATACTGTTAAAGGGTCATAGTTAGCAAAACAGGGTGCATGGAACAGATACAGGGTGCAAGGATACTGTCCTGGGGGTTTCAAAGATGCTTATGATGTTTATTAAAATTCATTCCCAGTGTCTATACCTCCAAGTCCCTGCTAAAAAGGACCAGCTATGCTACACACACACACACACACACACACACACACACACACACACACACACAAATCCCCAGCAGCTGTAAGCCCAGCTAACACTTCATCAACTATTACTGAGAATCTAGGACCTGAGTCTGGAAATCTTACCCAGCTCATTCAATCTTTGCAAATTGATGGAGTTTTCTTTGGGCCAGCTTTCTGTTGGCAAAAAGTGAGCTGATGGAACTTCCTGGGAAGAAAGCTCTGTGGCTCAGGCTCTGGGACACATCTCCAGGGTTAGGAACAGTTATGAGCCAAAGAGTGTCAATGAGAGGTTCCCATGACTCTAAGATTGCTGTTTACTTTTTTAAAGATTTATTTATCATTATATGTAAGTACACTGTAGCTGTCTTTTTACACACACCAGAAGAGGGCCTCGGATCTTATTAGGGATGGTTGTGAGCCACCATGTGGTTGCTGGAATTTGAATTCAGGACCTTCGGAAGAGCAGTCAGTGCTCTCAACTGCTGAACCATCTCACCAGCCCAAAGATTGCTGTTTTAAATTTAAGAATTAAAAATACACAGGAGTCTTTCATTGTAAAGATTGATAAGGGTGAGGTGTGTACAACTTACAATTATGTAGAGGAAAGAAGTAATCCTCCCCTTACAGAACAGCTGCTCTTGTATGACTGAGGAGATGTGAATGGAATCATTCCAGAAAGGAAAGCTATTATAGAGCAAAGTAAGGAGACCCTCACAATCCAGCTTGGTGAACTGTGAGTTTTATTTCCAGGAACAGAAATGGCTCAAAGTTAGCCCACCCCAGCGCGGGTGACCGCCCACAAAGGCTGGAAGGCTGGCACGCACTGTTCATCTCGCTGGCATCCCAGGTGCCCTGAAAGAGAGCAGCAGTGTACTCACATACATAAAAATAAATAAATAAATAAATCATTTTTTTAAAAGGGAAAGAAATTGTGTGTCTTAAGGGGCTTCCCACCAAGATGCAAGGTTTTGTCTCAGGAAATTGCTACCCAACAGCACACTCTATTAAGTGGGGCGAATGGCTGCAAAGAAAAGGAAGAAACCAAACAATCTGGAGGAAGCATGAACCGGGTTTAACCATTAAACACCATGCTCTCAGCCACTATGACCCCCAGCCCTGTCACCTTCTGGCTCTTCACACAGAGCCAACTAGGAAGGTTGAAGGAACTGCCTTTCCTTCAGTGCATGTCTGAGTTTTCCAAGATTGAGGAAATACTTTTATTTCTTCACTTAAAAACTGATCTATTATTATCACTATTTATTATTTGAGACAATGTCTCTGTTTACCTCTGACTGACCTGGAACTCACTTTATAGACATAGCTGGTCTTGAACTCACAGAGAATCCCCTAAACCTACTTCTGCCTCCAGAATGCGGGGATTAAAGCTGTGCACTACCACACCTGGCATTAGTTTTTAACCATGTGTCCATGTTTGTATGTGGGTATAGACACATGGGTGCAGATGTCAGCAGAGTCTAGAAGAGAGAGGGCATCAGGTCTCCTGGATCTGGAGTTATAGGTGGCCATGAGCTGCTTCACGCAGGCACTGGGTATTGGACTTGGATTCTCAGACAGAGCAGTAAGTGCTCCTAACCATTGAGCCGTCTCTCCAGCCCCATTGTTGGAAAATGATTTTCTTGACCTCACTGTGGTCCCGTGGAGGCTCACTGTCAGTGACCCCCACCTACCTGAGACCAGATTGTTGGGAATAGCTGTGCTGTTGCCTGCTCTCCATTCACTGAGCTGTGTATTTCAAATGTGATGAACTGAACTTCTGGAGTCTGTAGATGATATTGCCCTCTCAGACTGTCTATGGTGCACTGACACACATCTTGGTATCCATTTAGAGTTATCTCTTTGGGCCATAGCTCTATCCCACACCTATTGTTCTTGTGTTTGCATTTGGTTTCACTCTTCTTTTGAGAATTATTTGTCTTCTACAAATTCCTGAAATACTGATCCAACAATTATTTCCTGCTGCTCTTTTCTCAAAAGACAATTTGGATGATCTGTAATGTGTACTATAAGGCGGTACCTATTAATATGTCCTTTCTCAAGAAAAAAAAAAGGAGAGGATGTGTGATATTACCAGCTATTTCCTCATATTGAAATAAAGAGAAAATAAACCCCAAGCTTCAAGACCCTCAGCCAATCACTGAAAGCCCTTGTTCCTAGCCTCCCATGCTTAGGACAGCGGCCCGCCCAGCCTCCTTTGGAAAAGGACAATCCAATTGTAAATATGATCTGTGCTTCTGAGAACATTTGAATAGTAATACTCAAGCAATTACTTTCCTTTCAAGATCATTAAACACAAATCAGACTTGTATTTTAATAGGGCTGCCAGTGTAGCTAATGGCTGGGAGGGCAGTGTAAGGGTACATTTTCCTTCTAATGGGTGAATGTTTACATTATTGCCCTTTCTGAGAAGCAGAGTTGGGGGAAAATGGTCCATCCTTCAGAACCATTTATTAGCTTTCTTGCACTTCCCAATACAAGACCTTTCTTTTACCAAGTGACACCTTCAGAGAATTTATGAGGGATACCCATTGTCCAGAGGGCCAGAATAGCTCCTTCCTTGCCCTTCCTCTCTGAGATACCCACACTCCAACTTCCTGGGTGACCCAGGAGGGTCTACACAAAAGGAATGGTTTCCTGGGGACTGCAGAGAGCAGGGGCTTCCCACAAGAGCCTCTACTGTCACAGCTTGAGTCTCAGAGTAACACCTTTCCCTCCTGTTGTGGTTTTTCCCTCACTAGAATCACAAATACTAGTAACATCTACAGTAGCATTTCTGGAGACCAGGAAGACATCTGTCAGGGAAGTTGGACAATGGAGTTTCCAACTACTCTTCTTGAAGTTATACTTAGAAGATCTGCTGGATCCAGGAAGAAGGATGCTCCACTGCTATCAATCTGCTCCTCCAGGATGTCCCATGATCCCTTCCCTGGATCCTTCTAAAGTGGCATGGCTGCCATGGAGTGAGGCCTTGGGTTCACTCAGTCCCCAAACATTCCTTGACTGGCAATGGGAGCTGATAATGTAAACTGAAGATAGAGACTTTGACTCCTGGGCACCTCAGAGGATGCTCTTTGAACATGTGGTTTGGTGTCCAGCTATATGTCCTGGGCACAGGACAGGGGTGACTTTGTATTCTTTTCCAGGGAGTGAAGTAGAGAGAATGATGTGCTTTGGTAGCAACATCAAATAATTGTCTCAGCCATCCCTGTGTCATCTCTGGAAGTTTGCTTAAACTCTTCAGGCTTCAATTTCTTCATCTGTAAATGAAGACAGGGCAACATTAATAATTCTTCAGCTGCTTGCTTTGCATCTTAGGAAGGCTTGTGGTCCTTTGCATAGGTGGCTTCCTGGTCCCAAGTGATTAATTTTCTATAGCAGGCATCAGCTACCTTTGCCTGCTATAGACATTGCAGACATTAAATATACAGATAACCAAGTGATGAAGTTGGTTGATACTCACAGCCATTCTTACTATTGGATTTTGTTGGAAGAAGGGAGACAAATCTTCAGAAAGGAGCTTTTGAACCCTGCAGGTAACTCTGCCTCATTCTCAGCTCTGTGAAGAACCTACTGCTTTCTCTACTCTGCATCAAGCAGATGTAAGACTATGACAAGGCAAGTCTCCTCCTGAGGTTCTGATCTTCTCTGGAATGCATATATTTATTCCATGTTAGTTTCCTGATTATAATGATCTGTCTGTCTATCTATCTATCTATCTATCTATCTATCTATCTATCTATCTATCGATCTACCTACCTACCTACTACCTACCTATTTATCAAATGTACATTAACGTACTGCCTGTATGTGTGTCTGTGTGAAGATGTTGAAATTTATGGAAATGGATTTAGAGACACGAGTGAACTTCCATGTGGGTGCTGAGAATTGAACCCAGCTTCTCTGAAAGAGCATCCAGTGCTCTTAACCATGGTGTTTCCTCTCCAACTCCTGCTTAGAATTCTTGTTTCAAAGAATTGTTGTATTCATACACTTCTATATACTTTTGTTCTGTTGATGGGATCCAGGATGTGCCCTTTACTCATGAGTCAGGAGACAAAATGGTGATCAGAATAAGTTCTACTGGGCTTGAAAAGTCAGCACACATGGTATTTAGAGGGAGAGCAGAGATAGTCCAGGATCCATAGTGAGGCTCCCATCCCTGGAGCCAGGCTGGGAACTCATTAGTCTGTGCCCTAACTTATTCTCTGGCCTGTTGTCTTTTATCTTTCTGTGGTTACTCATTTAGAAAAGGGAAAAACAAAAGCAAAAACAAACAAACAAACCCAGCCTCTGGGCCCCTTTTGTGCACAATGGCTTCTTCCCTGAAGAACAGTGAAAAGTCCCAAGAATAGAATATCACTAAGAGGGCTATGTGTTCCCGGGGAGCAGAACACCCCAAAGCATCATTTCAGGGACATAGATTTCGGGCTTTGGGTTGATCTCTCTAGCTTACCTTATAAGTTTAATAATAAACAGTTCTCCTCCACACAGGGGTCACCGAACCTCTGTGGAGATGGAGCGTGTGCTCAGGTAGAGCTTTCAACACACTCTCATTTTGATCCTTTAGGATGGGCAATTGGTACTTGCCGATTAGTCAGTTTGAAGGTGAGTTGTGACCAGACAGAGCTCTGGTCCTCATAGACTGACGAGGTGGGTCCGCTACATGCAAGCTGAGGCTGGCTGACTTCTGAGAACTGGTAGGCACTGCTTATAAATTTAATAACATACTTTCCTATATAAGATAATGTTTTTAATAATAGAAAATTTGTATTCCACAATAAGAAGAAATAGATGCATGTCTTTAATCCCAACACTTGGAAGTCAGAGGCAAGAGGATGTCTCTGAGCTTAAGGCTAGCCTGGACTGTGTTGCCTATTTCAGGTTAGTTAGGGCTCTATGCTGAGACTCTGCCAACAACAAATGGGAAAGAAAAGAAAGAAGAGGAAAATATACTTCATTAACCTACTACCTAAAGATAACTAACCTTAGATTCTGGAAGATTTTTTTTTGGCATATGATAGTACAATACGTAAAAATTTGCTTTCTTATTTTCATATATGCTTTGTATAAATATTGAACTTTCTTTTTTTCTTGATATATTTTTATTTACATTTCAAATGATTTCCCCCTTTCTAGGTCCCCACTCCCTACAAGCCCCATAAGCTCTCTTCCCTCCCCCTGTTCCTCCATTTACCCCTTCCTGCTTCCCTGTTCTGGAATTCCCCTATACTCTTGCACTGAGTCTTTCCAGAACCAGGGGCCACTCCTCCATTCTTTTTGGACATCATTTAATATGTGGATTATATCTTGGGTACTCAAAGTTTCTAGGCTAATATCTACTTATCAGTGAGTGCATACCATGATTGATCTTTTGAGACTGGGTTACCTCACTTAGTATGATGTTCTCCAGCTCCATCCATTTGCCTAAGAATTTCATGAATTCATTGTTTCTAATGGCTGAATAGTACTCCATTGTGTAAATATACCACATTTTTTGTATCCATTCCTCCGTTGAAGGACACCTGGGTTCTTTCCAGCTTCTACAAATAGGGCTGCGAGCTTTCTTTTTAAAACATATTTTAGTTTTATTATTTTTTGTATTTATGAGCATTTTGTCTGCATGTATGTATATGTACCACATGTGTGTTTGGTGCCTGAGGAGATCAGAAGATGGTGCCAGATCTCCTGGAAATGAAGCTCTAGAAGGTTATGGCTTGCCATGGCGCTAGGAGTCAAACATGGGTCTTCTATAAGAGCAGCAAGCACACTTACTTGGTTCTGCTCTCCAGCTCCCACTGAAAGATTTCTTTCCTTCTTTCTGCCCTTTCTCTGCCTTTCTGCCTCTGCCCCTGTCTCTGTCTCTGTCCCTGTCCCTGTCACTGTCTCTGTCTCTGTCTCTTTGTTTGTCTCTGCCCTCCCTCCAAAGTTTCCTGGACTTCAGGCTCTGAGCAAGGCAGGCATCATACATTTAGAGTTTTTCTTGAAAGCAAGGTCTTCTCATGTAGCCCAGACTGCCCATGAATGTTCTACAGTCCTGCTCCCATGTCCTAGATGCGAGGATCACAGATATGTGTCAGCATGCCTGGTTTAATGAATATATTTTTTTGGTAACTAACACTTTTTGTAAAATCCATTTAACCATCTCCACATGATTGGGCTTCCTGACTTTCTAGTGACAAAAGTATTATGGGAAACACCTACGGATATTCAGCTTTGTTCTTTTCTGAGATTTTTTTTCCCTTGGCCAGAATCATGGTGTTGGACTTACTGCTTCAGAAGGGACAAACATTTCACAAGTCTTACTTAACCTATATTGCAAAGTAGAAATTATGTTAATAAGGAGATGAATGAGATAGATTCCAAAGTTTCGTCCTATTTCTAGGGTCTTCTTTCCTTGGGCATTTAGGATGCTGGGTGTTGAATGTAATGCTTGTGCATGGTAAACCACTGAATTACACACAGCCCCCCACCTCTTTCTCTCCTCTCCCCACCATACCTATGAATCTATTAAGATACCGAAGGATACTGGCTTGACAGACTAATTTGTCTTTTACTTTCCCACCATTCCTCTCTCCTTTCTTCCTCCCTTCTTTCCTTTCCTCTCTTCCTTCAATCTTCTCCCTCTTTCCTCTCTTTCTCTTCCTAGTCCCCCTTTCTTTTACATGGGTTTCCACAGCCAAAGCTGGCCTGATTATCCTGCCTTTGGCTCCCAAGTTCTAGAATTACAGGTATGTCACCACGCTCAGTTCAAACTGATTTTCTAGTCTCACAGTCAGGGGAGTGTATAAAATATTCCCATGCACCTAAAAGGATTTACTTAGGCTGTATATATAAATAATATTAGATTTCTAAATCAAGTACATTTAAGTGTAAGGAATTATTTATTGTTGGATGCGGTGATTGAAATGGAGAGGAAGCATCCATCCAGGTAGAGGCTGCTTGCTTTCTGGCCTTTAGCTGTTTTAATTTCTGCTGACTGCATGGTCAGCAGGGTCTCCCATTGGCTTAAAGAAAAATACCAGAAGCCCCATTGTTTTCTCCTATCTTTATAGCAACTTATCTCCTTCCAACTAGATCCAGCAAAATGCCAGCACCTATACTTATTAATTCTAATTAGCCTACTTTGAGTCACGTAATTGGCTGTAGACTATTATGGTGTCTTTTCCCCTACAAGAACCAAGAATCATCTCACCTCAACCTAAGCTGAGCATGAGAAAGTCACCATAAGAGAACAAAGCAATTGTTCTCTTACCTATAGAGGAGGCATGAATCATAATCAAATAGGAATAGTGTGAGTCGGAATCTCAGAGTCATTTTGATGGTGCATTTCTCTGATGACTGAGGAATTTGAACATTTCTTTAAGTGTATCTCGGCCATTAGAAATTCCTTTGTTGAGAATTCTCTGTTTAGCTCTGTACCCTGTTTTAAAATTTGGGTTATTGGTGTTTACTTTCTCGAGTTCTTTATATATTTTGGATATTAGCTCTCTGTTGGATACAGGATTGGTGAAAATATTTTCCTATTCTGTAGGCTGCCATTTTGTCCTATTGATGGTCTTCTTTGTCTTGCAGAAGCTTTTTAGTCTCATGAGGTTCCACTTATTAATTGTTGATCTTAGTGCCTGGGCTCTTACTGTTCTGTTCAGGAAGTTGTCTTCTATCCCCTACTTTCTCTTCTATAAGATTTAGTGTATCCAGTTTTATGTTGAGATCTATGACCCACTTGGACTTGAGTTTTGTGCAGGGTGATAAATAGGTATCTATTTGCATTCTTCTACATGCAGGCATCCAGTTAGACCATCACCATTTGTTGAAGATGTTTCCTTTATTTCATTGTATGGTTTTGGCTTTTGTGAGATTCTATGTTACACCTGTCACAATGTCTGACATGAAAAACTCAAACGCCAGCACAAATTGGCAAGGATATAGATCAAGAAGAACACTCCTCCATTGCTGGTAGGATAGCAAAATTGTACTCTGGAAATCAGAAAATTGAGAATAGTTCAACCTCAAGACCCAGCTATGCCACTCATGGCTATATATCCAAAAGATGCTCCACCATTCTACATGGACTCTTGCTCAATTATGTTCATAGGAACTTTATTCATGAGAAACTGGAAACAGCCCAGCTGTTTCCCCACTAAAGAATGGATAAAAAAATGTGGTTCATTCAGTGAAATACTACTACTAGGACATCATGAAATTTACAGGCAAGTGGATGGATCTAGAAAAAAAAAATCATTCTGAGTGAGGTAATCCAGATCCAGAAAGACATTCATAATATATACTCATTTATAAGTAGCTATTAGCCATAAAGTACAGGATAACCATGCTACAATCTACAGACCCAAAGAAGCTAAGTAAGAAGGAGGGCCCAAGAGAGGCTGCTTGAATTCACTCAGAAGAGGAAATAAAATAGACATCGGAAATGGACGGAGAGAGGGAACTGGGTCAGAGAGGGGGTGAGGAGGGAGAATGGGGATGGAAATCAGGAATGGGGTGGGGAGTTAGAGGTCTGAGAGAAAGAACTGTGGGGTGAATCTCTGGGACAAGCTGGAGCCCAGGGATAGGGGAGGCTTCTGGGAAAATATGCGGGGTGATCTTAGCTGAGATTCTTAACTAGGAGGATATGGAGCCTTACATAGCCACCTCCTGTAGCCAGGTAGTACTTCCAGTAGAGGGATGGGGACACCAACCTACCCACAAAACCTTTGACCTAAAATTCGCCCTGCCTACAAGATGTGAGATGGAGTAGAGATTGAGGGAACGGCCAACCAATGACTGGCCCAACTTGAGCCTCACACCATGGGAAAGAGTCAAACCCTGACACTATCAATGATACTCTGCTATGCTTGCAGACAGGAGCCTAGCACAACTGTCATCTGGGAGATTTGCAGGAAACAGATGCAGAGACCCAAAACCAAATATTAGGCAGAGCTCGGGGAGTCTTGTGGAAGAGTCGGGGGAAGAATTGAAGGAACTGGAGGGGTCAAGGACACCACAAGAAGACCTACAAAGCCAACTACCCTGGGCCCATGGGGGTTCATGGAGACTGAGCCACCACCCAAAGAGCATGCATGTACTGGACCTAGACCTTCCCCCTCACATATATGTATGTAGCAGATATGCAGCTTGGGCTTCCAACAATTGGGGCAGGGGGCTGTCTCTGTCTCCGACTCTGTTGTCTGCCTCTGGATCCCTTTCCCCTAGTTGAGCTGCCTTGTCTGGCCTCTGTGGGAAAGGATGCACTTAGTCCCAATGAGACTTCATGTGCCAGGGTGGGTTGTTACCCAGTGGGGAAGGGAGAAAGGAGGGAAAGGGAAGTGGGAGGGTGGAACTTAGAGGAGAGTTGGGAGGTGGGCTGTGATCAGGATGCAAAGTGAAAAAGTACCTAAGTAAATGAAAAAAAAAGGACCTGAGCACATAGGTGGTTTGTCTGCCAGCCAGCTGGTCGTGGGGCCTGTGTCCTACATAGAGAGCAGCAGAGGGAGTGAATCCCTCCCAGCCATCTTCGCTACCTGCAGGGGCAGAAAAGCATCACTAGGTACTGAATTATCCCAAGCTTAAGATCTCAGGGGGTGCAAACCATCAGGGGTCTGCCTGCACCCAGGACCTGAGAACATAGGCAGTTCGTCTGCCAGCCAGCCTGTCATGGGGCCTGTGTCCTAAGTGAGGATCAACAGATGGAGTGACTCTCCGCTGCCATCTTCACTCCATGACAGAGCAGTCAGGGAACACCTGGTTCACTGAGACAACCCAAGTATAACATTGATTGAGGCAAGACTCAGCAGGGCTCCAAAGGCACAAAAGAGGAAGGCAGCACATCAGCAATCTGTGCCAGAGGAAACCCAGTCATCCAGTGTCTCGGAAATAACCTTAAAGGTCCACAGGAGGTTGAAGCACCAGCGAGTGTCAATAAGACCATCTAACACCAGTGAGAACCAGATGGCTAAAGGCAAACGTAGGAATGTTACTAACGGAAACCAAGGCATTATGGCAGAATCTGAACCCAATTCTCCATCAACAGCTAGTCCTAGATACCCCAACACACCAGAAAAACAAGATCACTGGTCAGTATGCTGTTAGAGGAACACATGAAGGACATAAATAAATTTCTTAAAGAAATTCAGGAGAAAAATGATCAAAGGCTAGAAGCCCTTACAAGGGAAACACAAAAATCACTTAAAGAAATTCAAGAGAATATGGGTCATAAGTTAGTAGCCAATAAGCAGGAAATGCAAAATTCACTTAAAGAAATACAGGAGAACTTTGGTCAACAGGCAAAAGTCATGAAAGAGGAAACACAAAAATCTCTTAAAGAATTACAGGAAAACACAAACAAGCAAGTGAAGGAACTGTACAAAAACATCCAGGATCTAAAAACAGAAGTAGAAACAACTAAGAAATCACAAAGGGAGACAACTTTGGAGATAGAAAACCTTGGGAAGAAATCAGGTGCCATAGATGCAAATACCAACAACAGAACACAAGAGATAGCAGAAAGAATCTCAGATGTCGAAGATACCATAGAAACCATGGACTCAACAGTCAAAAATAATGCAAAATGCAAAAAGCTTGTAACCCAAAACATCCAGGAAATCCAGGACACAATGAGAAAGCCAAACCTAAGGATTATAGGCATTGATGAGAGTGAAGATTTACAACTTAAAGGGCCAGCAAATATCTTCAACAAAATTATGGAAGAAAACTTTCCTAACCTAAAGAGAGACATGCCCATGAATATACAAGAAGCCTACAGAACTTCAAACAGACTGGACCAGAACAGAAATACCTCCCATCACATAATAATCAAAACCCTAAATGTTTCTAAACAAAGAAAGAATATTAAAGGCAGTAAGAGAAAAAGGGCAAGTAACATATAAAGGACGACCTATCAGAATTACACCAAACTTCTCACCAGAGACCATGAAATCTAGAAGATCTTGGCCGGAGTTCATGCAGGCTCTAAGAGAACACAAATGCCAGCCAAGACCACTATACCCAGTGAAACTCTCAATCACTATAGAGGGAGAAACCAAGATATTTCATGACAAAAACAAATTTACACAATATCTTTCCACAAACCCAGCCCTACAAAGGATAGTAGGGGGAAAACACCATTATGAGGGAAACTATACCCTGTAAAAAGCAGGATATTAAACTTCTTTCATCAAAGCCCAAAGAAGATAACCACGATTGTATAAAATTAACATCAAAAATGATAGGGAGCAATAACCACTACTCCTTATATCTCTTAACATCAATAGACTCAATTCCCCAATAAAAGATATAGACTAACAGACTGGATACGTAAACAGGACCCTACATTTTGCCGCATACAGGAAACACACCCCAGTGTCAAAGACAAAAACTACCTTAGAGTAAAAGTCTGGAAGACAATTCTACAAGCAAATGGTCTCAGGAAACAAGCCAGAGTTGCCATTCTAATATCAGATACAATTGACTTTCAACCTAATGTCATCAAAAGAGACATGGAAGGACACTTCTTGCTGGTCAAAGGAAAAATCCACCAAGAAGAACTCTCAATCCTGAACACCTATGCTCCAAATGCAAGGGCACCCTCATTCATAAAAGAAACTTTACTAAAGCTCAAAGCACACATTGCACCTAACACAATAATCGTGGGTGACTTCAACACTCCACTCTCCTCAATGGACTGATTGGGAAAACAGAAACTAAACAGGGAGACAGTGAAACTAATTGAAGCTTTGGACCAATTGGATTTAACAGATATATATAAAACTTTTCATCCCAAAGCAAAAGAATATACCTTTTTCTTAGCACCTCATGGTACCTTCTCCAAAATTGATCATATAGTTGGTCACAAGACAGACCTCAAAAAATATAAGGAGATCGAACTAATCCCATGCCTCCTATCAGATCACTATGAAGTAAGAGTGGTCTTTAATAACAATAAAAACAACAGAAAGCCCAAATACACATGGAAACTGAACAATACTCTACTCAATGATACCTTGGTCAAGGAAGAAATAAAGAAAGAAATCAAAGATTTTTTTAGAATTTAACGAAAATGAAGGCACAACATACCCAAATCTATGGAACACAATGAAAGCAATGCTAAGAGGAAAACTCATAGCTTTGAGTACCTCCAAAAAGAAGTTGGAGAGAGCATACACTAGAAGCTTAATGGAACAACTGAAAGCCCTGGACCAAAAAGAAGCTAATTCACCCAGGAGGAGAAGAAGACAGGAAATCATCAAACTCAGGGCTGAAATCAATCAAGTAGAAATTAAGAGAACCATACAAAGAAGCAACAAAACCAGGAGCTGGTTCTTTGAAAAAATCAACAAGATAGATAAACCCTTAGCCAGACTAACCAAAGGGCACCGAGACAGTATCCAAATTAACAAAATTAGAAATGAAAAGGGAGATATAACAACAGAAACTGAGGAAATTCAAAAAATCATCAGATCCTACTACAAAAGCCTGTACTCAACACAACTGGAGAATCTGGAGGAAATGGACAATTTTTTAGACAGATACCAAATACTAAAATTAAATCAGGATCAAATAGATCATCTAAACAGACCCATAACTCCTAAAGAAATAGAAGGGCTCATAGAAAGCCTTCCGACCACAAAAAAAAAAAAAAAAAAAAAAAAAAAAAAAGCAAAAAAGCACAGGACCAGATGGTTTTAGTGCAGAATTCTATCAGACCTTCAAAGAAGACTTAACCCCAATACTCTTCAAACTATTCCACCAAATAGAAACATAAGGAACACTACCCAACTCCTTCTACGAAGCCACAATTACGCTAATACCAAAACCACACAAAGATCCAACTAAGAGAATTTCAGGCCAATTTCCCTTATGAATATCGATGCAAAAATTCTCAATAAAATTCTTGCCCACCAAATCCAAGAACACATCAAAAGTAGGCTTCAAGTAGGCTTCATCCCAGGGATGCAGGGATGGTGCAATATAAGGAAATCCATCAATGCTATCCACTATATAAACAAACTGAAAGAAAAAAAAAACACATGATCATTTCATTAGATGCTGAAAAAGCATTTAACAAAATTCAGCATCCTTTCATGCTAAAAGTCTTGGAAAGAACAGGAATTCAAGGCCCATACCTAAACATAGTTAAAGAAATATACAGCAAACTGGTAGCCAACATCAAACTAAATGGAGAGAAACTTGAAGCAATCCCACTAAAATCAGGGACTAGACAAGGCTGTTCCCTCTCTCCATATCTTTTCAACATAGTTCTTGAAGTCCTAGCTAGAGCAATTAGACAACATAAGGAGGTCAAAGGGATACAAATTGGAAAGGAAGAAGTCAAACTTTCACTATTTGCAGATGATATGATAGTATACTTAAGTGACCCAAAAAACTCTACCAGAGAACGCGTACAGCTGAAAACAACTTCAGCAAAGTGGCTGGTTACAAAATCAACTCAAGCAAATCAGTAGCCTTTCTATACTCAAAGGATAAGCAGACTGAGAAAGAAATTAGGGAAATGACACCCTTCACAATAGCCACAAACAGCATAAAGTATCTTAGGGTGACTCTAACCAAACAAGTGAAAGACCTATATGACAGGAACTTCAGATCTCTGAAGAAAGAAATCGAAGAAGACCTTAGAAAATGGAAAAATCTTCCATGCTCGTGGATTGGCAGGATTAATATAGTTAAAATGGCCATCTTACCAAAAGCACTATACAGATTCAACACAATCCCCATCAAAATCCCAACTCAGTTCTTCACAGAGTTAGAAAAAGCAATTCTCAAATTCATCTGGAATAACAAAAAAGTCAGGATTGCTAAAACTATTCTCAACAGTAAAAGGGCTTCTGGGGGAATCAATATCCCAGACTTCCAGCAATACTACAGAACAATAGTGTTAAAAACTGCATGATATTGGCACAGCAACAGACAAGTGGACCAATGGAATAGAATTGAAGACCCAGAAATGAATCCACACACCTATGGTCACTTGATCTTCGACAAAGGAGCAGAAAGCATCCAGTGGAAAAAAAGACAGCCTTTTTAACAAATGGTGCTGGTTCAACTGGAGGTCAGCATGTAGAAGATTGCGAATTGATCCATTCTTATCTCCTTGTACTAAGCTCAACTCCAAGTGGATCAAGGACCTCCACATAAAACCTGACACACTGAAACTAATAGAAAAGAAACTGGGGAAGACCCTTGAGGACATGGGCACAGGGGAAAAGTTCCTGAACAGAACACCAATACCTTATGCTTTAAGATCAAGAATTGACAAACGGGACCTCATAAAACTACAAAGTTTCTGTAAGGCAAAAGACACTGTCAAAAGGACAAAACGTCAACCAATAGATTGGGAAAGGATCTTCACCAACCCTAAATCTGACAGAGGACTAATATCTAATATATACAAAGAACTCAAGAAGGTAGAACCCAGAGAACCAAATAACCCTATTAATAAGTGGGGTACAGAGCTAAACAGATTTTTCACATGAAGAACTTCGGATGGCTGAGAAGCACCTTAAGAAATGTTCAACATCATTAATCATTTGGGAAATGCAAATCAAAAGAACCCTAAGATTTCACCTCACACCAATCAGAATGGCTAAGGTCAAAAAATCTGGAGACAGCAGGTGTTGGCCAGGATGTGGAGAAAGAGGAACACTCCTCCACTGCTGGTGGGATTGCAAGATGGTGCAACCACTTTGGAAATCAGTCTGGCGGTTCCTCAGAAATCTGGGCATGACACTTCAGGAAGACCCTGCTATACCACTCCTGGGCATATACCCAAAGGATTCCCCGGCATGCAATAAGGACACATGCCCCACTATGTTCATAGCAGCCCTATTTGTAGTAGCCAGAAGCTGGAGAGAACCCAGGTGTCCCTCAACGGAGGAATGGATACAAAAAAATGTGATATATTTACACAATGGAGTACTATTCAGCCATTAGAAACAATGAATTCATGAAATTCTTAAACAAATGGATGGAGCTGGAGAACATCATACTAAGTGAGGTAACCCAGCCTCAAAAGATCAATCATGGTATGCACTCATTGATAAGTGGATATTAGCCTAGGAACTTTGAATACCCAAGACATAATCCACATATTAAATGATGTCCAAGAAGAACAGAGGAGTGACCCCTGGTTCTGGAAAGACTCAGTGAAGCAGTATAGGGGAATACCAGAACAGGGAAGTGGGAAGGGGTAGATGGGGAAACAGGGGGAAGGAAGAGGGCTTATGGGACTTTCTGTGAGTGGGGAGCCAGAAAAGGGGAAATCATTTGAAATGTAAATAAAGAATATATCGAATAATAAAAAAAAAGAAAAAAATAAAAAAAAAAGAAAAAAGAAAGAAAAAAAATGAATACTGTGTCCATTAAAAAGCTCTTTCTTTTAGAATATTATCAAGGGTCCTTTCTAGAGAATGTGAATCTTAAATATGGTATTACTGCAATTAATAATTAAAAAAGGAGTTGAGGGGCTAAGGAGATATCTCAGAAGTGTCATCTCCAGACCCACATGTTAAAAAGTCAGGCATGGGGGTGTACACTTGCAATCCAAGCCATAGGGAGGCAGAGACACGGGAAATCCCTAAAACTGATTGGTCAGCCTGTCTATGTTGCTTGGTGTGTTCTAGGCCAATAATAGAACCTATCTTTAAAAAACATCATCATCATCACCATCACCACTGCCACCACCACTACCAACAACAACAAAACCTTGTGGAGAAACATCACCTGAGCTGAGGAATAAGTCCCCTGAAATAGTTCTTTGTCCTACACATAGACATGTGCAAACATGCATGTGTATACATACACATACATAAGCACACATGTGTACATACACACAGCTGACATGTGCAAACATGCATGTGTACCCATACACATACATAAGCACACATGTGTATGCACACACACAGATGACATGTGCAAACATGCATGTGTATCCATACACATACATAAGCACACATGTGTACACACACAGTTGACATGTGCAAACATGCATGTGTACCCATACACATACATAAGCACACATGTGTACACACACACACACAGAGCTGAGATCCAGCCATGGTGGTTTACTTCTGCACTTCCAGAAGGAAAATCTTGAGTTTGAGGTTAGCCTGGTTAGTAAGGCCCTGACCCAAAAGAATAAAGTGGAAATAAAAAGGGAGAAGGAAGACAGGAAGGAGCTGAGGCCTCCTGGGCCTGTGAAGGACTCATATGACTGTTAGCATCAAGTTAAACAGGCCACCACTGAAGTCATCTCTAGAAAACCAAGCTCACTTCTTCATTTAACTAATATTTATCATTAATTCAGTTCCCAAGCTGCTGGAGTGCTGGGTGCCAAGTACACGGTGATTCCCATGCAACCTTCCTTCTGCTGTAACCTTTGAGGGATCTGATAAATTGCCTGAAATGTCTGGATGCACCCTGGCTGTCCTCGGGCCATGCATATGTTTATTTACAGTTGGAATGGCTCATTGCTGTTCTGGCTGGCTGGGCTGTAATTTGCTGAGGCACTTAAGCTTCACTATTGGGGGAAAAAAACACAACCACAAAACAGCTTCTCTGCTAGCCCTAATTTGTCTGTAATGTTTGCACTGAAGATTGTCTGGTTGGCCTATTCAACTGAAATGCAGCAGAAATGTAAAATAGAGCACATGAAAGAAATAGGTATAAATCGGTAATAAATCCTATCAAATGAAGAGAGCGTCTCTGGCAGCCTTGCAAAGTATTTGCATAACCTAATTTCCCACACCAGGATCTTTGCTGGTGTTTAAATCGCTCCAAAAGAAAGAATGGTTATTTGTGCTTCTGCTTGAATAATAGTTATTTTAAAATTCACCTGAATATCCTAATAGATTTCCGTGAGGCGTTTATCCCATAGCATGAGACAATGGAACACCAGCTAAACTCCATGTGCTGAATTGGTGACTGAACGTTCATTCATTCTATTAATGTCAGTCACCGTGTGCCAGGCTCTGTTCCAGGTGTTCTGGACCCAAGGGGAGAAACCACTGAGTATGAGTCATTTGGAACACAATGCCTTCAAATTTTAGCAAGTTCAGCAATCATGGAGTAGGAAGACTTGAGAAGATGGTCTTCACTGACACATGCTGGCCATGTGGTCTTGGGCAAGCTGATTAGCCTTTCGGGCTCTGTTGTGTTACTTATCTAACCTGAAAGGCAGAACAAGGCAATGTGGGATGCTTAGGGGTCTAAGTGGTAAGTTCTCTGAGGCTTGCCCTCAGGAGCCCCATTCCTACATTGTAGCCATGTGACCAGCATGTTCTCTGAGGTTTTATCTATCGAGTGGGTTTATATAAAGTCTAGCTTGTGAAACCCTTGAGATGCCGTGTTTTCAGTTCTAGCCTTATGCCTGGCCTGGAAGTAGACTTCATGAACTGGGAGCTGCTTCTTCTGTCATTGTTGTTACTGTCATTGTCCTTAGACTGACCCCTTTATGATCACGGTAGGCTCCCAACTCACTTATTTGACTGGATATGTATTTAGTGAAATCTACTGGAAATGTATTGATGTATTTAGTGTCAAGCCCATTATGGGACACAGTTGGGAATGGTCAGCTCATCCCCACCACTAAGGAGCTGGAATCATAATGGAGAGAGACAGGTGTTGCATTAGTAAACAAACCATCAGCATAAATGCACATGTTCAAACTGTGATGCCTGCTATTAAAGAAATAAAGTAAGTTTAACACACAAGGAGGGGAGTCTTCACCTGGGAGACACTTTGCCTGCGAGGAGAATGCTAGGTGACAACATTGTGTCAGAGACCAGAAGAAAGGTTTTCAAAGCAGGGCAGAGAGCTGACTTACAGATCTCTGCACAGAAGTGATCTCATCATTGAAGGGATAAAAAGGAAGCTAGCTTGTGGGACTGGAGGGTGGCTAACAAATAGGGAACTGGCATAAGAACTAGGGGACAAGAGGTAGCCCGGTTTTGGCTAGCATATAACTAGTGACTCTGATTTTCTGATTCTCTTCTCTCTGCCTCCTGAGAATTCCTGGTAAGTCCATGCCCAGTTTGTATGGTGCTAGGGGTTGAACTCAGGGCTTCCTGCACACCAGGCAAGCATTCTACCATCTGAGCTACATCCCCAGCTCCCTTCCAATATTATTTGCTCTTCGGAGCAGAGGTAGCTGGCAAAGTCCTTAAATTAAAAAAAAAAAAGCAATGTCATATCAACTTATCACAATACTAAGTGTCCCTGAGAAGAGGAGACCTCAACCGAGGAGTTGCCCTTATCAGATGGGCTTATGGGCATGTTTGTGGGGGCATTTTCTTGATTGATGATTGATGTGGGAAGACCCAGCACACGGCAAGTGGTACCATGCTTGGCAGATGGGCCTGGGCTATATAAAATGGTGGACTAGCAAGCTTCAGACAGAATGCCAGGAAGCAGAATTCCTTCGTGGTCTCTGCTTCAGTTCCTGCCTTGAGTTCTCTCCTTGGGTTCTATCAACGATGGGCTGTAATCTAGAATCCAAATAAACCTCTTCCTTCCCTAATTGCTTTTGATCATGGTGTTTATCGCTGCAGCAGAGGATCAAGCTAGGATTAGCAAAGTGACATGTGCCTGTAATCCAAATACATAAAAGGAGAGTGATTTTAAGCCTGGGTCACACAATGAGACCCTTTTCCAAACACCAAGGATCTGGGGTAGAGTACTTGCAAGTACAAGGCCATGAAAATGAAATTTAAAAAAGTAAAGCGTACACTTGACACAAATCTTTAAAACTTTTAAAATTCATATAAAATTGAATATTATAAGTTGAAAAATTACTGGGATAGCATCGAATCTGTGGTTTGCCTTTGATAAAGTTGTTCATTTTTTTCTGACGTTAATCCTTCTGATCCATGAGCATGGGAGACCTTTCCATTGTCTGGTGTCTTTCTCAATTTATTTTTTCCAGAAAAAAAAAAAACTTTTTAAAGTTTTCAGTGTAGAGGTCTTTCAGTTCCCTGTCGAGGTTTAGTCCCAGAACCAAAAGGTTCACTGCAGAATACTGTAGTGGGTAATAATAAGAGTACTGTCCCAAGTGAAAATTCTTTGTGTAGATCTGCACCCCATTTTTAATAGGGTTATTTGGTTCCCTGGGGTCTAACTTCTTGAGTTCTTTGTATATATTGGATATTAGCTCTCTATCGGATGTAGGGTTGGTGAAGATCTTTTCCCAGTTTGTTGGTTGCCATTTTGTCCTTTTGATAGTTAGTGTCCTTTGCCTTACAGAAACTTTGCAATTTTATGAGGTCCCATTTGTCAGTTCTTGATCTTAAAGCATAAGCTATCGGTGATCTGTTCAGGAACTTTTCCCCTGTGTCCATGCCCCCAAGGGTTTTCCCCAGTTTCTTTTCTATTAGTTTCAGTGTGTCTGGTTTTACGTGGAGATCCTTGATCCACTTGGAGTTGAGCTTAGTACAAGGAGATAAGAATAGATCAATTCGCAATCTTCTGCATGCTGATCTCCAGTTGAACCAGCACCATTTGTTGAAAAGGCTATCTTTTTTCCACTGTATGTTTTCTCTCCTTTGCCGAAGATCAAGTGACCATAGGTGTGAGGATTCATTTCTGGGTCTTCAATTCTGTTCCATTGGTCCACTTGTCTGTCACTGTGCCAATACCATGCAGTTTTAACCCTATTGTTCTGTAGTATTGCTTGAGGTCTGGGATATTGATTCCCCCAGAAGCTCTTTTACTGTTGAGAATAGTTTTAGCAATCCTGGCTTTTTTGTTATTCCAGACGAATTTGAGAATTGCTTTTTCTAACTCTGTGAAGAACTGAGTTGGGATTTTGATGGGGATTGCGTTGAATCTGCATATTGCTTTTGGCAAGATGGCCATTTTAACTATATTAATCCTGCCAATCCAAGAGCATGGCAGATTTTTCCATTTTCCGAGGTCTTCGATTTCCTTCTTCAGAGACCTAAAGTTCTTCTCATACAGATCTTTTATATGTTTGGTTAGAGTCACACCAAGATACTTTATATTGTTTGTGGCTATTGTGAAGGGTGTCATTTCCCTAACTTCTTTCTCAGCCTGTTTATCCTTTGAGTACAGGAAGGCTACTGATTTGCTTGAGTTGATTTTATAACCAGCCACTTTGCTGAAGTTGTTTATCAGCTGTAGAAGTTCTCTGGTGGAGTTTATTGGGTCACTTAAGTATACTATCATATCATCTGCAAATAGTGATAATTTGACTCCTTCCTTTCCAGTTTGTATCCCTTTGACATCCATATGTTGTTTAATTGCTCTAGCGAGAACATCAAGTACTATATTGAAAAGATATGAAGAGACAGGAAGAATTTTCACCTGAAGAAATTCGGATGGCTGAGAAGCACCTTAAGAAATGCTCAACATCATTAGTCATTAGGGAAATGCAAATCAAAACAACCCTGAGATTTCACCTCACACCAGTCAGAATGGCTAAGGTTAAAAACTCAGGAGACAGCAGGTGTTGGCGAGGATGTGGAGAAAGAGGAACACTCTTCCACTGCTGGTGGGATTGCAAGATGGTACAACCACCACTCTGGAAATCAGTCTGGCCGTTCCTCAGAAAACTGAACGTGATACTTCTAGAGGACCCTGCTATACCTCTCCTGGGCATATACCCAGAGGATTCCCCAGCATGCAATAAGGACACATGCTCCACTATGTTCATAGCAGCCTTATTTATAATAGCCAGAAGCTGGAAAGAACCCAGACGTCCCTCAATGCAGGAATGGATACAGAAAATGTGGTATATTTACACAATGGAATACTACTCAGCAATTAAAAACAATGAATTCATGAAATTTGTAAGGAAATGGTTGGAACTGGAAAATATCATCTTAATAGGTAATCCAACCACAAAAGAATATACATGGAATGCAATCACTGATAAGTGGATATTAATTATCCCAGAATTTATGAATACCCAGGACACAAGTAGCATATCGAATGACTCCCATGAAGAAGTAAGGAGAGGGCCCTGACCCTGGAAAGGCCTGTTACAGTATTTTAGGGGAGTAACAGGACAGAGAAAAAGGAGGGAGGTGATTGGAGAATGAGTGTATAGAAGGCTTATGGGACATATGGGGTGAGGGGAACTGGGAAAGGGGAAAGTGTTTGGAATGTAAACAAAGAATTTAGAAAATAAAATAAAAAAAGTACTGCCCCGCTAGGCCTCTGCACCACTCCTTCCGAGTATCCAGTAAAGCATGACTCTTAAACTTGAATAGTTAACCAAATATATTTATACATATAAAACTCCCAGTTACATAATGCCAATTTACAATGATAAAGTATTATCCCAATATTTCTAACCTCTCAGCACATCAGAAATACATCTGACTCCATCTGTGTATTTGTGTCTTCTGCTCTGCTCTACTCTACTCTGCTAGTCAGGACCTCCCCTCACCCTTCTCTCCACCCCTCACTTCCCTTAGCTCCTCCTCTTCTCTCCCCTTCAATCACTGGCCTCTCACTGTCTCAATGTGAAAGGATAGGAAATATCTTGCAACAGAATACTTCCATAAGCAAGGACATATTGAAAGTACTGAACAAGACCATTTCATGGGCATAAAGAAAGGCTTATTAGGAGATCAAACTTCCAGGCTGCCTCTTCAGGCAGAGGACTACAAATGTCATAGAAAGCTTTGTCAGTTTTGTGGAGACAGGTAGTGGTGCGAAAATTGGTGTCCAGCCAGAACAGCCCAGGAATTAGAGCAGTGGGAGATAGGATATAGGCCCGAACAGCCTGGGGGCTGATGTGAGGACTTAGATCTATATCATAGGCTTGTTTTGGTTAATCGGGAACTAGATGGCCACTACCCATGGTAGTCAACTGTTGGGTGCAGGTGAGGAAGGTACCAGTTTTTTCCAACAAACAGAAACCCTCTTCAGGAGATTTCTGAGTAATACCTAGTTTATTTTTCTGTTTACTTGAAAGCAATGGAGAGACCAGCCTGTGTAGAGCCCAGACTATCATTTTGGACATTGTTATTTCACTGTCATTTTGGGGGTACACTTTTGACCTTACAACTTCCAGAACTTCAAAGAAGAACTAATGCCAATACTGGTCAAGTTGTTCCATAAAATAGGAGAGGAATGTTTATGAGTAAGAGTGTGTGGTGAAGAGGAAACTTTCAAGGGAAGAGAGATAGAATGCAAAGGTATAAAGGCTTAAAGGGGAATATTGGAACAAAAAGGATTTGAGAGGGCGTGGAAGATCAGAGAATACAGGAAGGTATAAGTAACACTAAAGACCTTTAGAAAAGCTCATAGGAAACCTACATACTACTGTAGAAGCTCTCTCTCTCTCTCTCTCTCTCTCTCTCTCTCACACACACACACACACACACACACACACACACACATACATATACACTCACACAAAGAGTTAAAATGTAGTTACTCTGGGCTAGGGTAACAATGTCCCAGCTAGATGTCACAGACAACAAATGAAAACTTCAGTCCCTGGAATGTATTACATCTTTTGGTGCTGTTGGCTAGTGAGGCCTCATAGATCTCTCAAACTTTACAGGCTATTGCCAATCCTATTGGTTACTTCCTAGAGCTTGATAGTAAGACCCTATTGCTGAAGACACTACAGACTTGAGTCATAGAGCATAGACATATCAAGCTGGCACTGACCTGGAAGCTTCATCCCTCCTGACTCACTTTTACAATACCCACTACTGGAGGAGAAAAGTCATCATAAATCTGACCCAGCTGTGAGCCCATTGTGCTTCAGTAACAACTGGCCTGCTAAGATGTACCCGCTGGTGCAACAGTGGCATGAACACCATGGAAGTCACCAATCACTGTCTGAATAAATTCTAAGTCCTACCCCACAAGATAAAATCCATAAGTGGCACCATTACTGGGCTGAGAGACTGTGACAAGACTCATCAAAGATCCTAGGGGAGAATCTACTACTACTTTGTTGAGTGGACACAGGACTAACTCCTAATGATTTACTGTTATACCCATAGACAAAGGCACCTCTCAACCCTCAGCAGAAAAGCATCAACTTACAACAGATGGTGATGAACTCTGAGACCTACAACTGATCAGGGTACAGAGACTAAGAAACTGTGGACTGCTTAGTCCTAAATGGAACATCAATATCATTTTCTCTCCATCCAAGACTCAGAGATCATGGGGGGAAAGAGGAGATGAAGAGTGTAAGGGTCAGACGTGGTGGATGACTATAGAGAAATGGTGCCTTTCAGACACGAGGGCCCGCTGCACATGAGCCCACAGGGGCTGTGACAGCATGTGTAAGCCGTGGAAAACCTCAAGGGAGACAAAAGCCCAATTTGGAGAAGGGGGTGGATACAGAGTCCCACCCCTAGCTGAGGAGCTATTGGCAAATGAGGCTGCTAGGAGAGAGCGCCAGGATTTTTGTTTGTTTGTCCTCTCTTTCAGCGTATAGCCCCTCATAAGTTGACACACTCCAGTGGAAACACACACATATCCACATAAAAAATACAAATTTACACAAATTTCATTTGATGGGTGTAAAAACAGGATACTTTTACATTTATTTTATTTTTATTTACTGTATATATCCATGTATTTGTTTGCTCATGCACACACAAGTGTCTATAAAGGCTAAAAGAGGCACTGAATCCGCTGGAAGTGAAGTTACAGGTGTCTGTAAGCTGCCTGGTGTTGGTGCTGAGAAAAGAACTAGTAGCAAAGCACTCTTAGCTGTGTTATTTGTCACACGAACGAACTCGTTTTCAAAGACAGAAATCACACTGCCATCTCTATTGACACAGAAAACTATTGGCAGAATTCAGTATCCGATGATGAAGTCATGGAGAGGCTAACGGTTGATGAATCATAGCTCAACGTAATGAAGGCTACATATGACAAATAGGTCATTACATGAAAAAACTCAAAGCATCCCTGAGGTCAGCAGTAAGACAAAGGTATCCATTGACTTTACTCCTATTCAATAGTGCTTGAGGGCTTAGGTAAATTACAGCAATGAGAGAACAGAATGAAAGATACATAAATAGGAAAAGAAGAAGTCAAAGTATCTCTATTTGTAGATGCTGTTATTCTATCCACAGGAGACACCAAAGATGCCACCCTAAACCTCTCAGAATAATGAACAGAAGCATGTAAGGCAGCAGGCCACAAAATTAGCATACAGAAATCAGCTGCCTTCTTACGCACCAGTGACAACCATACTGAAAAGGTGAGAACGCAATCCAGTTCATAATACTCGGCAGTCTCTGCCTTCACGGTATAGCAACTGTCGTTTTCTCTGCATTTTTAGGTGTCCTTTTACTTACTTTGAACATTTACAAAGCTCCTCTCTTTTTTTCTTTACAAAAGAAAACTCCCCCCACCCCATTCCCACACCTTGTAATTCCCCTTTCTTATTCTGACTCTCTCACTGGATCATGAGAAGGCATCTTCTAGTCTGCCACCTTACCCGGAAGTCTTACCATATTATGGGATAGGGCAGAGTAGCAATTATTTTTTCAGTGCTGTGGTCCTTGCACCTCCTAGGCAAGTGTTCTAATGCTACCAGCCAAATCACTAGTCCTGTTTTGCTTTGTTCTTTGAATCATCTTCTCGGTATATAGCTCAGGTTGGCCTTGATGTTGTGAGTGCTGGGGATACAGGCATGTACTATGTCTGACTGCTTAACACCATGTATAACACATTCTAATGTCAAATGAGCCTAGAAAGAACACCATTGTTGCATTATACTCCTGTGTAATAGGAGAAGATCTCTTAGTGCATTTTTATCTTGAGGGACTTATCTCTCAAAGCCATTAATATTCACCTCTAAACTCATTCACTGGGCCAGAGGAGCGAGTTCACTTTCCATTGTGCCGGTCTGGCTTAGTGCAAGAAAAGCTAGATTCTTCCTTTACCAGCACCACCAGACATGTACACATGCCATTTTATTTTTCTGTAAGATTTGGTTTCTTTATCATCAAAATAGAAGTATTAATAACAGCCAGGAGAAGGCTATCTGTGATGATTACATAGACTAATACATGCAAAATACTTAGCATGCAGGGCAAACATTTAAAAACATTAAACAATTGTTATTTTTTTCTTTTATTCCTGTAAACCACACTCATTGAGCACTTACTATATATAAGAATTTTTCAAGCCAACGACCTGCTGCTTGGGAGGCTGAAGCAGGAGGATTGCCAAGTATGAAACCTGCCTAGACTATAAAGTGAAACCAAGGCTAACTTGGAAAATTTAGTGAGATCTTATCTCACAATAAAAGATGAAGGGCTGGTGAGTGGGCTCATTGCATAAAGGACCTTGTGCCCAAGCCTGTTAGCCTTAGTTCAATCCCTGGATACCATGCCTCCCCCAGTGCTGGAAGGAAAATAAGGAAGGGAGAAAGAGAGGATGAAGGGAGGAAGAGATGGAAGGGAAAATGGAATACAGGAGAGAGAGTGCATGGGAAGATATGTATGTTATGAACACCAGCCACTCACTTGACAATTAAAATGTTTATTATTGCTATTGTTGTTGTTGTTGTGTGTGCATATGCACATGTCAGAGGATGTCTTTTAGAAGATGATTCTTTTCTCCAGCTTGTTTGAGGCAGTTTCTCTGTTTATGCTAAGAATCATACTCCCGGCCAACTGGCCCATAGACTTCCTCCAAATCTCTATTTCTGCCTCCCACCTTGCAGTAGGAGTGAACACCATCGCATCTGGCTCTTTGTGGGGGTTTTGTGAATTGAACTCAGGTGGTCAGGTTGCAAGCACTTTTACCTAGGAAGGCAGTCTACCAACCATGCAACTCATTTTTTTAAAACTGTCTACAATCATATAGAAGAGTTTCCTTTGCAAAGGGATAAATGTACCTTTGTCTTTTAAAATCCAGAGTCCTAGACTTTACATCTACACCCCACAATCTCTTTATATGTGCTTCTCAAATGCTCAGCCTAGAACATCATTATCTACCAAGTCAAGGGCTTGCATGATATACTAAGCTTCTTATATTGGAAATCTAGCTCAACATGCAAGGTTTTCCCCTCTCTTCACAGGGCTGGAATTTGTGACTTTGATATATCATTTATACATCTCATGCATTATTGACGCATTACAGCTTTGACATGAGGCAGCGACCTTTTAAAATCAAAACTACTCTGTCCTGACCTGTTTCTTATCCATACTTTTTCAGAGCACAAGAAATTCTTGCAAACAGCATACACTTTGAAGCACATTTTTTCTTGCCAACGAACAGCAGGAAGACCCTACACAACCTGAGTGCTCCTATTCGGTGGAGAAGCTTCGAGTGTGTGTCTCATTTTAAATTCTGAAGTGCAAATGTCATGTAACGAAAGTATCAGCAGTGACTTAAATGTGGTTAAATATGGAAACTCAGCATAAAGTCGGTGTTTATTTGCAGCCAGTGACAGTGATAAGGGCAGGAACCCTCCCGATAAGTGGCTTTCAGCCATCGTTAATCGACTGATAGATGGAGAGAAGAGAGGCTGGTCACAGAGGACGCCGCCTTGCCCTCTGTAATGGAACAGGCTCGTCCGTCTCACAGAGGGCAAGAGGAAGACCACACGTGCCGCTGATCCCATTATTCTATTCAGAGCAACTTCAGAGGCTGAGAGGAGAAGGCAAAAATCAAGAGACCTTGACCCGAATCGTGGTGGAAACTCAGGGACTCTCAGGATGTCAGAGCTAGATGGGGTTCTTGGTGATCCTTTAAGCCAACCCCTGCATTTTCATATGAGGAAATTTCCATGCGTAACTCTACACCAGCATTTATTAATCAACGCACATGTGTTCATTCCCTGGGTAAACCCTTTGGCTGGTTACCCATTGCCCTTAAAGTAGGTCTTTATTTAGACCTCCTTCTCTGCCTCTTTTTATCTTTCTGTCTACCCCCATTTTTAATGAGCCTGGGGAAGGAAAGGTCTCCAGGCAGGTTACACTACTCACTGGGGTAACTCTTGTAAAGCTTTAGGTGTACTGGATGCTAGCAATGCATCCATCATTCCCCTGAATCCCAACAATGGCCAGATTCTCTCTCCTTCACCTTCTCTTCACACCCTGCCCCTCACAGCCACACAACTAGCACACTTGCATGCTTCCTCACTTGTCCCCTACTTGACCAGTCAAGAGGATTATGCACCCATCATTTATATGGAGAATTCTGCAGAGTTGCCTGCACACAATAGGCATTCATTACATGGCTGTTGACTGTATGTTAGCTCATCACATGCCAACCACAAAAGGTAAAGTCTCACATGACACAATCCTGTTATGGAAAAAAATCAGTTCAGTTCATTCAAACCATTCACAACTTTTCTTCTCTAGTTTGGCTAGTTACCCATTGGCCTTAAGGTAGGTCTTCATTTAGACAGTGAGGCCCTCCTTGCCTTCTGCTTCTCTGCCTCTTTTAATCTGTCTTCCCCCATTTTTGATGAGGCTGGGGAAGAAACGAAACGTTTTCAGTTTACTGAGTTTGAGGAAGGCACATTCTCAGACGTATTGAAAAAAGGGGTTTAGAAGTTCCCAAATTTTGCTTTCCTGCTGTGCTTGCTGGAAGACCCACTGCCATGGTCTGTGTGATCCATGTGCAGAGGAAAGGCACCCTGGTTCTGCGTTTCATGCACATGTGAAACACCACTTATGTGCTGCAGACTTCACTGAGCAGAGGGCTATGTTAAGGGCTTCCTTTTTTCCTATCTATCTATCTATCTATCTATCTATCTATCTATCTATCTATCTATTCATTCATTCAATTTACATCCCAATGGCAGCCCCTTTTCCTCTCAGCCCCCCAGACATCCCTTTCCTCCATCCCCTCTCCCTTTTTCCTCTGAGAAGGGAACCCCCCCCCCCCATAGCAAACTATCCTGGAACATCAAGTCACTGCAGGACTAGTCACATATTTTCCCACTGAAGCCAAACAAGGCAGCCCAGTTAGGGGAACAGGATCCACAGACAGGCCTCAGAGTCAGGGACAGCCTTCACTCCAGGTGTTGGAGGACGCACAAGAAGACCAAGCTGTATATCTGCTACATGCGTTGCGAAGGTCTTTGAGTCTGTTGGTCTTATTGTGGAGTCCCTATATTAAGGGCATCTTAAAGGATCCTGGCCAGGATGCTCCCCTTGCAAAAGTGGTCTTTTGTGATCCCTACCCAGTTAAGAAGCTGATGGAGCTGTTCACCACCGCACAGGGAACCCACACTGGGCAATTTGTGTTCTGTGGCAAGAAGGCTCAGCTGAATATCTGCCATGTTTTGCCCATGGGTACTATGCTTAAGGATTCTATCATGTGTTTTTCTGTAGGATTTGCCTGGGGACTGGGGCAAGCTGGAACAAGCTTCTGGGAACTATACCATAGCCATCTCCCACAACCCAGAGACCAATAAGACCTGAGTGAAGCTGCTTCAGGGTCCGAGAAGGTTATCTCCTTGGCCAACAGAGCTGTTATCAGTGTCTTGGTTGCTGAGGGCAAAATTGACTGGAGATGGGCAACTGGCTAACACAGAGCCACAAGGCAAGTTAGTGGTCACCATAGGCCCTGGTACTCCACCCTGTGTGTCCCCTCGATACTAAGATATCTTGTTTCTTAACTTTTCAATTTTTAATGATGTAAAGGGCAGGGCTGAGTCTGCAAACAGAGGCTCCATTTGGACATAGGAAAAACTGACAGGCACCAAAAGGCTTCTTAGTGACTGATGGAGGTAACTTTGTCAAAGTTAGATCACAAAAGATCACAGCCAGAAGGAGGTTTTCCCCATGCTAGACATCAGTACTGAATCCATACCCACTTGAGTTCCTGAGCTGGTGAGTCCTTTATTGCTTTATTATAGCCAACTTGGTTCCAGTCAGTTTTCACTTACTGGTAAGCTTCAGTTTCCCAATCTATCAACTATTTAACAAAACTGTGCACAAAGTCAGTGAGTTCCTGGTGCCAGATAACCTGAGAAGACAGAGATATCCTGGGAAAATGGGGACACCCTGAGAAGATGGAGATACCCTGGGAAGATGGAGATAACCTGGGAAACTGGAGATACCCTGGGAAGATGGGGATACCCTGGAAAGATGGGGATACCCTGGGAAGATGGAGAAACCCTGGAAAGATGGAGAAAGTTGCAGCTGATCCTCACAAGTCTATTGGAAGTACCTGTAGACACTAGCTATCAATTATTTCATAGGTAATTCCTTGAAGGTTGAAAAACTTTTATTGAGCTCTTATTGTATGCCAGGGCTGAAAGAGGGGGTAGAGAAATGAATAAGATATACTGGCACATGTGGGCATCAGATGTTGAGTAATGTCTCATCTCTCACCATGACTTTCCATTCTAGTACAAGGACTTTCTGGCCTCAACTTAGAGTGAACACATTTAATTTATAAATATGTTTGTAATGATTTTTAGTGATGATTCACCTACAAAAAAGTAAAACCAAGAGTAGATTTTTTACTTGTACTGTTTGTCATGCCAATATTTGAAAAATTTTAGATTTGGGAGCATTTTGGCCTTCATATTTTCACATTTAGGATGTCCAACACCTATACATGCACCTCTGTATTTAGTTTTGTCCAGTTTGGAGTGTCTTGGGTGGAAGGATGTACTATATACTTTCCAGCTACTTACTTCTTCAACAGAATGTTTTAGTGATTTGTTCAGATTGATACATGTTGTGGTTTATTCCAGGCTGTTGCTACAATAGTTTCCCATGCATGAGTGTGCTGGTGTTTATCCATTCTACTTCTGATAGAAATTTGGATTGTTCCAGCCCAGCAAGAAGTGCTGCAGCGAGCTTTCTGGACTACGCACATTACTACACTGTGTAAGTTCCCCAGAGTAAACATTGGTGAAGGGCCTATATTTCCCTGCACTGCATGTATCCATCTTGATAATGCCAATGCATTTGCTAAATGAGCTGCACCAATTACATTAGTTATTTTGTGGTGCTGAGGATGGAACTAAGGGCCTTGCACATTCATCATTTATCACTGAGCCATCACTGGAGAATGTGAGTGACAAGGAGTATTGGTCATGCATAGAAGTCAGGGCATGATGTAAGGGAAGTTCCTACACATAGGAAAGTAGAATCACCAACTTCTCATGGTTTTCACACAATCATGGAAGGCACAGTCCCCTTGCTCACTGCTGTGTCTTCTTCTTTACCCCATTCTACTCGACAAACCTTATTTCTTACCCATGGGGATATCCTGTCTTTCAGGTAGTGTGTCCACTTGCTTCTCTTGCTCATAGTTCTATGCACACATTCATATTGTTGCAAAAGTTTCCTATCAACTGCATGAGTCTAGCAAGACAGAATAAGTCAGACAGAGTAGACTTCTCACTCATGGTGGGCAGCAAGGAATCATAATAAGCTATGCTCCCAAGACACAGGAAAGAGGCTCATGTCACACCACAGTTGAGGGACCTCAGAAACATCCTGTCCTGTGTTTAAATGCCCTGGGGACCATTTATTTCATGGATCACAAACATTGTCTAATGTCCTTTTCCAAGAAGACCTCTCTTAGAGCATTCTGTACCTTTTCTCATTGTTGTGGTTTGTATATGCTTGGCCCTGGGAGTTGTATTATCAGATGTGGCCTTGTTGGAGGAAGTGTGTCATGTGGGGATGGACTTTGAGACCCTCATTCTAGCCATATAGGAGACAATCTGTTCCTGTTTGCCTTCAAAACAGATGTAGAGCTCTCAGCTCTTCCAGCACCATGCTTGCTTGAATGCTGCCATGCTTCCTGCCTTGATGACAGTGGCTGAACCTCTGAACCTGTAAGCTGGCCCCAATTAAATGTTGTCCTTTATAAGAGTTGCCTTGATCATAGTGTCTCTTTGGCAATGGAAATACTAACTAAGACACTCTATCACAAGGGACTATGCTCTCAGTAGACTCTCCCAAGTAATAAAACAGTAACTAAGATAACTGTCATGTGGAACTATAAGCTAAATTAAATCCTTTCCTCACCAAGTTGCTTATGGTCATAGTGTTTTATCCCAGCAATAGAAACCATATCTAAGAAACTTTCCTTTCTAACAGGGCTAGAGCCCAGGAATAGCACTGTCTATGGTGAGCTGGGTTCTCCCATATCAATCAACAGTCAAGAAAATGAACCACAGGCTGGCTTAAAGGGCAACCTGGTGAGAACATTTTCTCAGTTGAAGTTTCTTCTTCTTAGAAGATTCTGGCATGTGTCAGGTTGACATATAACTAACCACCTCAGAGAGGAAGGGGATCTTTTATAGGTTGCCTTAGTCATAATTTTTTGTTAAAGTAATAGAAAGTGACTAAGACAACTAGGGTGTAGATCTGTAAACTAAAACATCACTCTCTAAGTTGCTTATGATCATGATGCTTTATCACTGCAACAGAAGCCCTGAGACATGTTCCTTTCCTCTCTAGGGAGAGTTCAGTACCCACAAGAGGGTAAATTTACAGCTTAACCTTTCCCACTTCTCTTGGTCAATGAGATGTGAAGAAAGAGCTCTAGGAACTTTCTGAATAAAACTTTGCCCCTAATGAGGAGAGGGTGGGGTTAAAAAAAACTTTCTTCCTCTAGGTCCTTCATGCCTGGGACACCATCATGTGATTCCTCGAATTCACATGTTTGGATTTCTCCAAGGATATGCATTTACCAAGGCAACCCCTATGGATTGCTGAAGTCCAGGTTATTTGAGACACTGCTATGAGTGGATTGTTTATTTCCCCACATTCTTTTAGGGGCAATAATTCAATGTTCTTATTACTTAAGGGGCTATTTTTTGACTATTATAATGAGAGTTGTTTTTGGTTTTGTTTTTTTGACAAGAACTCGTTGAAAACTCTTTGAAAACTGTTAAATGATAGAGAAGAAAAGATTAGGGTAAGAGGCCCAATAATTGTAGTAAAGGAGATTGGGAAGAAGATAGAGAGAGGACTGTGAGTTCAAGGTCAAAGGATCTGGGACACTAAGGTGGGGGCTGTGGAAATCAGCAAGAAAAGAAAACCTTGGCGTCGACGAGGGGCATTTATTAAAGAGATTGTGAAAGCTGACTATAGCCACCAAGAAAGCTTGAACCACGAGGCCTGCAAGTGGCTCTGTGGTTGGGGTGGGGGCCGGGAAAACAAGCTTCTTTTACAGAAAGAATTAAACTGTTAGAAATTGGAGGTAGGAACATCAGAATGAGGTGGGCAGTGCAGTAGAACAGGTGTTTTTTCCTGTGGTCAGTCAGCTCTCTGGAAGAGAACTTAAGGATATATCTCAAGTTCCATTGTTCAAGAGAAGCCCAAAGCTCAGGGACATGGAGGTAAAAGCAGCACATGAATCTTGTTTGGCCAAGTCCAGGTAGTAAATGTTTTATCCAGATAGAAAGTTTTTCTTTCTCTTTTTTAAAGTTTCTGTTTCACAAGTCCACTTCCAGTGCCTGAATTATAGGCTTCCTGAAGACGGACAGAAGATGTTGTTGGGGGTAGATATGATCCTAAGATGCAAAGTCACATAGCTGCTTTCAGAAGAGAGATGGGAAGTAATGGAAGAATTATATCCACACCTCAACTTAGTCCGTACAATTGATATTAATGCACTGAGTCCCCTGACTGGTAATTATCACAGAACCATTAGCTTGACTTGAAAATACCTGAAAGTGGATTTCTGTATAAACATAAGAAAATTTTCTAAATATCCCATTCAAAATAAGAGTTTCAAAGTTATAACAAGAAATTTCCTAAATGGTTCTGGTTCCTTAGAGTGCTATAAGCATTTGACCTTTAATGGGATACAGGCTGACTATTATCCACTGAACAGTAGCTTCCCAAAAATTGTATAGTGACTTTCTATTATATGTCTTGTCTTTCCTCTTTCCCAGTTTTACTCCTTCCTACGCTCAGGCACACCATACAGCATAAAAGAAGTTGTGAATTATTTCTCAATACCATGTTAATTTTTTTCAGCAGAATCCGCAAAAAAATTTTAAAAATAAAGCTGTTCACCTAGAAACTACATTTCCAGCCTCCCTTGCAGCTAGCATAGCTATGTGATCATTTTTTTCCTAATGGTACATCAGTGAAGTGATAGGTGCAAATTTGGGAAATGCCTTTCCTCCACTTCTATCTTCCATACTTGCTTTTTAGACTTTACATGTGACAGAAATAAACTTCAATATTGCTTGAACTATAGTAGTTGTGCATGTTTGTATTACAATAGCCTGATTAACTAACTAAAACTGCAGACCTAGTTTGGCTTCATGCTGGTTCCTAAGAGCTGGCATCTTTAAAGTCAGCTACAGGTGACACTTAGAATGAAGAGAACAAGAAACAGATTAGAATTCAACCTAGAAAGTCCTCAATATGTGACTTTTTCTGGCCAAGAACTGAAAAATGGGGCACTACATTGGTAGTGCCTGTATGAGGACCGAAGAGGTTTCAGTGGAATAGAAGGATGTTGTTCAATCGGTTGCTATTTGTTTGTTTGTTGCTCTATTCTGATTTGTTTTGTCTTTTTGAGACAGGGTCTCTTTTCATAGCCCTTACTCTCATAGAAATCTTTATGTAGACTAGGCTGGCCGGTAACTCACAGAGATTCATCTGCCTCTGCCTCTCAAGTGCTGGGATTAAAGCATGTGCCATCATCCCTAGCATGCTTCTTACTACACAGAAAGATAAATGGAGCCATTATATTTCCTTGGTCCTCAAGGCAGCAAATATAACCAGCAGAGCTTAAAGTGAAGAGATAAAAGCCTGTTTACAATATACAAAAGACAGAGGGAAGCATTAAAAGTTACCCAACTCCTGGATCCCGGGTGCCCTGGTCCTGCTCTGAGTTGTAGTAAATGGGCCCCTTGTGGATGAAGGAGTTAATGACTCTCCCTCAGTGACCAACTTACCTAGCCTTATTGTCCTGTGGTTACCTTGGGTGAGCCATTTTATAATTTAATTAAAACTGGAGCCACCAGATAATGGGCTGATGGTGTTGGCAGCCCCTTCCTGGGTAAGAGGTCGGCTCCAGGGAGTAGGAAAGAGGTCATCCAAGGCACCAGGCAATCAGGAGCTGTTGTTCAATTATTCTAGTTAATCCAAATAAAGGAGGTACCTAATGCCCTGGTTCACTTAGCTTAGTGGAACCTGGGCTTGGAAAACCTTTGGAGATGCTTGACTTATGGATACCACCCACTTTTGCATGCCACCAGTTACAGTTCTGAAGCGTGTTTTAAGGAACATCAGTTCTTCGTTATGATGATGTCATCCTAGCCTCTATCCCCAGTTCTTATAGCTATATGAGTTTGGAGAATGCTGACAGTCCCAATGGGGAGCAGGTTTTCTTTCCTATGGTAAGCAAACCTCTATTTCTAGAGGTTTTAATAGGCTAAAGTATTTCTTGTACTTTTGGAGTGCTAGGTTGGATTTTTCCATTTCTGGTCAGGATGTGGTCTTTTTGTTTACAACTAATAGTATAGCTTATGCTATGTACAGCTATAAGTCCCTACTTGTTTCTCTTGGTGGCTCGGTGTTTAACATTGTACTAAACTCCCCAGCTGGTTCTGTTCTATAAAGAAAGCCTACTTCTGCCCTGTGAGCATGCCTCTCTCTCTCAATGATGTATCCAAGTTCAAGCAGGTTAGTAAGTAGTGTTCACTCACCAGCAGATAATCAGCTTGGGTCGAGGGTAAGCATTGTGCCCACATGGAAGCATTTCTGACCACCCAAGATGTAGCAAGAGTTGCATCTCCAAGGAGGAAGACCAAGAAAGAGGGAAGTAGCAAGAAGGGTGTGGGGTGTGCGTGAAGTGATTATGTTCTTACATGAAAATAGGCTTAGGTAGCCAAAGAGAATAAAACAGGATAAAGGAGAAGTAAAGCAAACCATTTGAACTTCCAGACATAAACGGTCAGTCTTGGGAAGTTGCACCCCAACTTTAGAATGGATCAAACGAAAGCCAGATAAGCCAGTCCCCCAACACTGAGGAAAACGGGGGCTTCTTCGGCTTGTTCTGTCCTCTGCAGACTCAAAGAGGCAGAAAAACCTTCAAGTATGTCTTCCATGAAAAGAATACAAATAGAAAGTCTCCCCGGAGGCCCCCAGCACTCCCTGGGAAACAATTTTCACAATCACAGATTAAGGGCCACATGTCAGTTAGACTCTGTGGCCCTCAGCCAGCACAGAGGCCGCAGGACTGAGCTCCATCTCCTGCCTCCAGGACTATTTCTCCAGAGCTTAGCAGGTGGGGCCCCATGCATGGCATATCCCCTTCCCTTCCTTCATCTTTCCTGGTGAGTTTGCCTCCTGTATCCACAGGGGAAGTCAAGTGTAAAGAGAAAGTTCCAGCTTCCAGGTCAAGCTGCTGTCAGAATTTCCCTCTTCTCTCTGAAATGCTCACAGTCCCTGCCAGCTCTTTATTGTGTACCTGTCAGAACTGGCTCCTTCTAATCTCTCTGTGTACAGATTCCCTCCTCAGTGACAGTGTCACTGACCCAAGAAGTCCCTGGAATCAGGCTGTCTCTTTCCAAACAAATATAGTTATGGCTGGATGCTTTTCCTCACTTTCTCGCCAATCAGGCTTCTGGTATGAGGAGCTATTTCTTCATCAGCTGGGCCCATGTGCTGATGACAGGGAAAGATGTCCTGGGGAAGAAGCCTGTCAGGCAAAGGGTGCAGGAGCTCATCATGGTGTCCTGCTTTGCAATGTGTTCTCATTACTAATACGCTAATACTGGTCTAGACAGAGCAAGACCCCAGGGCGGGCTGGGCATTGGATTCTGGGGTCTCTTGCTTAATAGAAGTGTCCAGACTGTGTATTAAAAGGTGAAAAGCAAGTGATGTGTATAGAGATGAGTGGACGCCATGGAGGTGAAGATGGGGAGCCTCAAGTCAGGCTTACAGAGGAAAGCAGGTGACAGAAGACTCAAAGAATAGCAGGAAGAAACTAGGAGTGGGCTGGAAAGGAGACATTAGGGAGACGGGAAAGGAATGGGGAAGGAGCATCTCATCGAGTCAGGAAGTGGGTGGTGGATTGCCTAGAAATCATAGATGAAGACGGGAAAAGAAACAGTTGGTACTTATTACCCCTGACCCCGGGGTGAGGCAGCCAAGTGGTCAAGTGTTGCTGTACCTGTCGCACATCCCTGGGAGCGAAGTTATCATTCACAATTTTGTCTGTGTGGACTATCCGTAGAGTTTCATTGTGCCTCACCTGAATGACTTCTGGGGATAGTAGTCATGCTGGTGAGAATCCTGTCAGACAAGGGATGAAGGCAGAACCTCATTACCAGCTGTGAGAAGTGGATAGAGGTGGGGCAGGGTGGGGCGGGACAGAGCCCATGAAAGTGACCCTTGAAAGGTGTAAGAAGTTAAAGAAAGAAAGGAAATGTAACTAAAAGGGCTGGAGGTGGGGGGGGGGGAAGGATTTTCATGATTTCCATCTGCATTGTAGCTTGGGCTTCAGAGCCTGGGCATGACAGGGAAGGGAGGGATTAGCAAAGGGATAGCTGTGGTAGATGAGGAGACAGATGGGATGAGAGGAACCCAGTCAGAGACAAGGATTTGGGTCTCTCCACCCTTTGCTGAACCATGGCTGTGGACAGAAGGCAGCTTCCTGACACACAGAACCTGCATTGCCCACGTAAGCGATGCTACAAGGAGAAAGCCCTTGGAGAGCAGGTGGAGAGTGCGTTTCATCTGGAGCTGGAGTGTGCTTCCTTATTGAGATGACCTTTTATGTGACCTGAGTGCCAGTGAAAACCAGAGCAAAGGTCATTCTTGGCAGGTGGCAATGAGCATAGGACTTTAAGAGACAGGAAGAGGCCAGCATGACTTGTTCTGGAGCTAGCAGAGGCATGCAGTGAGACCAGAGCATCAGGTGAAACAGACCTCTCAACACAGAGGACATTTCCATGGAAATGTCCAGTGACCTTAAACAGGCCAGAGCCTGTTTAAGGGTCTTAGCCAGCCTCCCACCGTGCCAGAGTAAACACAAGAGCCTTCTTCCAAGTCTGCTCTCAGGACTAACAGCTCACCTGATCCAAGACAAGTTTAACTTCCTGTCTTCTTTGGAAGGTTTCTGAGTCAGGCCCAAGCCCCTACCAGAGCTGTGGTGTGAGGAAGGGGACAAATGGGACTGTCAGCGTCCCTACAAAGATACAGCTATACCAACCATTCACATAAGGTGAATGCTGCTGTCCTGCACCTCCATGGCTGGAACCTGCCTTTCATTTGATGCCTCTTTCCCATACTTCACACTATCTGGCTGCCTCTTGCTGTTCAAAACTTCTTGTGGTATTCCCTTGGTTCAACTCAGAAGTTACGCCCTTTATATTTTTGGTCTTTCTCGTCCTCATGAAAATCTCAAGTTCCTTAATGCATGTATTATCAAGAAGGCAATCTGATGGAAAGAATTTACACGGAAGCCTTAGCCAACTGGTATTACTGTTACACTTGCAAATTAGAGGATTTACTCAGAATATTTAGGATTATGTTTGCCAAGGGATGAGCTTTAGAAAGACAGGAGTGAGGCCTGGAAATGGACACCCTTTATGAGGGTGCTGGCATAGCTAAGACCGGCTTTGTTTCACCCATCTTAAAAGGATAGAGAAAGCTAACCTCTGTGTTAAAAAGTGAAGTTGGAAATAACTGTGTCGTCCATGGGGGGCAGGGAGGAAGGGTTACAAAGCAGCCCTTTGACACTACCCAGGTTTCAATCCAGCTTCTCTGGTTAGGGCTAAAAGTAACACAAAGCCTCCACACAAGGCTGCAGAAGCACAACTTGAACACCTTCTGTGTGTGTGTGTGTATGTGTGTGTGTGTGTGTGTGTGTGTGTGTGTTTCCTGGCTTAGTATTCCTGATATAGGTGCACCTATGATCTCTTTTCTAGATGAGACAGGACCAGAAACACAGAATAGTTTCCTTAGAGTCTCAGGGATATACTTAAAAACTGTGGCACGCAAGCCCAGGCTGTCTGAATCCAAAGGCTGCTTGTCCTCTGTGCTGTATAGTCGTGCCTTGCCCTAACATGGTGACAGGTGCCTTGACCTGGCCAGGGCTGGAGACAACTAATTTACAGATCTTCCACACATCAGGTTGAGACCGCCCTCCTCTGTCCTGGCCTCAGTTTCCTTATCCGAAGATCAGCGAGAGAGTGGAGATCACTGGAAGATGAGTATCCCCAGGTCAATTAAAGGTTTGCTTAATCTGAAAATGTCAGCTGAGTCACCTGCTAGGCTCCTGAGAAAGAGGCCATTTGAATACTGGTTGAGCATCAGGCAAAACCGCCACGCCCCAGATGGATGTGACTTCTGGGGGTTCATCCAAACGCTGGGTTTGGGGGATGGGTGGGAGGGCAATATTCCTCCTCCAGCAGGCTGAGCTTAGCCAGCAGCTAGTGCCAGGGTCTCCTCCACAGCCCTGCCCAAGCTGCTTTCAAGGTGGAGCAAGTTGGGAGTGTTTCTCCCTCTTCTGGTGAGAGCCAAGAGGTCAGGAGGAGTGTAGCTGTGACAGATGGAATCTGCAAACTTGTTTGGAAACACCCTTTTCAAGTGCACCCTGAGACAGGATTAAGAGAACAGCTTTGGCCCGTTTTCAGGACCGTCATCTGCTGAACACCTCCAAGCTCATTTGAAGGAAGTGACAGAGAGACTGAGATTGCAAATCAGGGAAATTGGCCACCCCACCTCCACCAGCCTCAGAAAAACAAAAGCGCCCTAGTAGGAAAGTGACACAGCGCCATCTCCTGGCCAGTAGTTGCCTGGCCCTTGGGGGCCTCTGGTCAAAGCCAGGACTCTTCTACTTCAAGGATTTCCACAAATTGTGCTGGAGGAAAGGAAGGCCTGTCCTGACTTCCAGCAGCTAGGGTGGCAGCATGGGCATTGCATTCACTCTCAGTTTACAATGTGGACATATGTGTACACTAACGTACATATGCGCATTGAAAGTTATTTTGAACATCAAGTAAGATCAACATGTTCTGTGAGGCACAATTCCTCTACTTGTAGGCAGCATCCAAGGTTAAATTCCTCAAGACAAAGTCATGCACTCTAGAGCCAGTGTGTGTGGGTGCAAGCCTCAAACTTTGCCATTCAGTTGCTGTCAAGTTCTAAGAAAGTTACTCAACCTCTTTGGGCCGCTTGCCTCTTCTATAAATAAGAGCAATGCTCGCACTCCAGCATCATCTTGTGATGAAGCAGCACAGTGTATGAGAATCACCTTGTATGTGCTAGCTGTAATTATTACCCAACAGAGCGTGGCTCACATGTATTTCCACCTTCTATAGAGTCAACCCACGAAGCGCCATTCTAAGTCTTGTTGGTCAATATGTCCCAGGCAGACGCTTCCAGTTAGAGAAAGTTAATGTTAAGGACACCGTTTTGTCAACATAGGTACTACCTAAATTCTATATGGCCTCTACCAGGTTTAAGTATCATGATTGTGGAACTCCTATGTCCTTTGTCCTTACTAAGTCAATCTGGCAAGTTGGTGGACCTGTTGGTGCTGTAGACTGACTGATGACACTCTGGGTCCAAGGTGGATGCTTCCTCTCTCCAACTTAGGGGAATTTTAGTCCTGGGTTTTCCTACCTTCATCTGCAAAGTATTCCGGGGAAGCCAGCAGTGGCTTCCTAGTCCTCCTGCTGCAGAGGAGCCACAAGCATGTCGAGAAACTCTGACTTACAGATACTGACAAAAAAAAAAAACTCCTTCCACCTAGAAAAAATGATGGCTAAGAGACAAGATGCCAAAGTCAGAGGCTGGCCTTCCCAAGGTCAACCATAAATCAAGGTGACCACATGTTACGGGCCAGCTCTGGAGTCCCAAGGGGGGTGTGGGGGCCTGATGACGGGGGATTATCTCTTCCCATTCCGTCTGCTGCAAGGGAAGCCAGGCATGTGTCTGTTCATTGCCACCAAGGAAGCCTTCCCGCTGTTTAATGAGGGCTAGCTTGCCCTGGGAAGGAGGGCTTGGCCTGCACATCTGTCTCATCAAAGGGGTCAAAGGCTTAGGACACAAAGGTCTCTCAGGCCTCCATTCTCTGGCCTTTATCACCCCCAGAAGCCATCCTGTTAACGTGCTCAAACAGCCGTGACTTTGCCTCTGCTGTGTTTGGGGAGCTCGGCCTGGTGAAGAGGGAAGAGAGAGAGCCCTTTGAGTCTCTCAGACTTCGCACTTGGCTGCCTCTCCTGAGGACTGAACCATGACTCATCTGGGTTAGAATGTTTTGTTAGCCAATCCTTGTTTTGCTTTAAAGCCACTGAACTCTCAAGAAAATAGCCCCAAGGGAACTGAGAGAGAGAGAGAGAGAGAGAGAGAGAGAGAGAGAGAGAGACAGAGACAGAGACAGAGACAGAGAGAGACAGAGAGAGCTCACATGAATCTGTTTACAGGGGACAGCAGTGACCCTAGGAGCAAACTCTAGGCAGGCATTCTCATCATGATGGGTGTGCACCTGGAGGTCATGAGGCTTTTTGCAGGAAATTGAGACATGCTAGTGCTTTACGTTGGAAGGTTGGTTGGAAGGACGTAAGAGAGGGTGAGGCTGCATCTGCTGTGGAGCTGTGGAGGTCCAACATCACTTGGAGTTTAGGAGCTGCCTTTGAACTAAGGCTTCACCCCATACACCTCAGCTTCCTCATCTGTCAAGGGGATTAACGACACTAGGGTGAGAACAGCATGACAAACACAAAACGTATTTCCTCTTCTCTCATGCCAGCACATAGACAGCCAATGGTAGCTAGGTATCAGACTATTAAGAAAACATGTCAGAGAAGACAATTGCTCATCAAATATCTTTCCATGAAAATGACCTTGATTCATTTTGGTTTTGCAATGCATGAACAATTGCTACCTTCCTGGTGATGGTGGTAGATGTGACATGTCTTAATTCTGTGGTAAAAGAAGCCTCTTGGTAGCTATAGAATTGTGCAAGGCAGGGTCCTTAGCCAGATAGCCGGGGTAACAATGGAACTGACCAATGGCTTGAGAATGTCCAGTGTATTCTGATGGGCAATCAATGCCCTATAAATGGTAGGCTCAGATCTTAAGTACCACTCTCCACATGAACTGTCTCGGGCTATGGTGTAGATGCAATGCGGAGAGCAGACCAGGGCAAATTAAAAAGAAAACCGAGCTGGGAGTGGTGGCTCATGTGCAGGACTTGGAGGCAGATCTTTGTGAGTTTGAGGCCAGCTTAGTCTATATAGCTCCAGGAGAGTCAGAGCTATGTAGAAAGACCCTGTCTCAACACACACACACCACCACCAACAGCAGCAGTGAATTATGCATATTCAAAGCCTTTGGATATCAACTCAGACCTTTTTCTTTAGCTCAAAGGAAGCAATTTAGAAAATAATACAACTAGAGGAATAGCTTTGAGTCTGTTCAAAAATTGTTCAAAATGCATCTGACATGGATTGCATAATTACCAGCCTTGCAGTATTTGTGAATGGTCTCAAAATTGGTATTAATAAGAAATCCTTTTAATCAGAGTGTTCCTTTTCTGAGGCTACTTAAAGTATGTATCAGTTCTGTATGGTTGCTCTAACAAATGACCACAAGCTGAGTGGCTTAAACCAACACAGGTTTATTATTTTACAGTTCCCATTGTCATAAACCTAACCTGATTGCTGGGAGATGCAGTTCAGTGATACAGTGCTTACCCAAAATGCAGGTCCTAGGTTCAAGATCCAGGGGTCTACATGGACTTTAGTGGCTAAAGCCGAGATATTATCTGGCTATATTTTTTTCTGGAAGCTCCAAGGAGAGAATTTCCTTGTTCTACCAGCTTTTAAAGGCTGACTACTCATTTCTTGATTTGAATTAACTTTCCATCTTCAGAACCAGTGACTGCCTGGGTCCATTTTCACAATGCAACTTCTCAGTTCTGACATTTATCTCTCCCTCTCTTCCTCTCTTCTACTTACACTCCATGTGTTTGTACTGAGTCCTTTCCCGTTGCCTCTTCATCTTAAGATCAGGCAATGGGGAGCCTTAACTCCCTATGCAACTTTGTTCTGGGCTTGTCATGAGATAAGCTAGCCACACATATAAGATAGCCATGGGTCCCAGTAACTAAGATGTGGATTTGCTTGGTGGTTTGTGGGTTAGCATCTTGGCAAATGTGTCAAAAATGACTTGAAATCCATTTAAGCGTATTGTTGCTTGAATAGCTAATTAGCAAGGTGAGCTGTTTCACAGCTAATATGATGGGGTCCTTGAGTTCTGATAAGAGCATCAGCCAGGTGAAAAGATAGCAGTGACATGCATTTTCCCGTAAAAATAAAACTATACGCAACTGTAGGAATTGTTCTTTTCATATTAAAGTGATGAGTGTAGATGCCAGTTGGCTTATTTTTAATCCACTTGGCAGATGTAGAAAAAAAAGATACATCAGCAAGGTAAGGCCTTTCTGGGAAAGAGGGGGTCTTGATGGTCTGGGTGGGAACTCATGCAACCCCTAGAAGCCGGCCACAGCTGAAGCTTCTAGAACTCTTTTCTCAGTCTTCCCCATTCTGCTCCCTTACACATTTCTCGGCATGCAGAGTGTGGACCCCAAGAGCCTAGGCCTCCCTTCTGATCTGGGATAACTCCTCCATCCTGCCAGCCATAGAATCTCCCAGAACTGAGTGAGCTGTCATCTGTAAGCGTAAAGCTTAGCAGCCCTAAATGCATTCACACAGTCACGAACACCCTCAATGCTCTTTTATTCTGTAAAATTGCACATCTAGATCTCCTTCTAGGCCTGGTAGTCACTATTTTATTTCATTTATCTGAGAATTAGAATACTATAGGCACCACAGACAAATGGTTGCACACTTGCCTTTTGCGACTGGTTTGTTTCATTTACTTAAATGTCCTCAAAATCTGTTAGTGTTGTAGCATGCCAACATGACAGAATCCCCCCTTTACAGTGCTGACTAATATTCTATTGTATATATCATAACATTTTGTTTATCTGCTCCTCTGTTAATGGACACCTGTATTACTCCTGCCTTTCAGATACTGAGAAGAATGTTGCTACAAAGACAGGTATTTAAATGCCTCTGTGAAACTCTCCTCTAAGTTCAATTGAATGTGTGTCCCAAAGTGTGATTGCTCAATCACAACCTTCCATGAGCCATGACTATTCCCATAGCACCTGCGCGTGAAAGTACACATTTGTGTCAAGTGCACGCTCATGAGGCTGCAGAGTGTTGACCAGACCAAGAACATAGTACAAGTGGTCCGTTAGCCGAATGTTCCTAATGAATGTGACATCCTGCAAGGAGAGCTATCTCTGTTCTCTTCCCAATAGTGGAGCTGTCTGGAGACCAGAGGGAACAAAACCCCACAAAAATCACCATAGGCCATGCAAGAAGAAAGAAAGTAGAGCTCATCTGTGCCACAGCACTGGCTTTTAGGAAAGGTATTGACCTGTCAGAGTTCAACGCCAGCTCACACACCAGGTCACAGCTCTGGTCTAGTGCTCCCTCAACCCCACAGCACTCTCTGCCCTCCTATATAGAAGGGAAAATAGATTGTGGCCAGAGCTGGGAACTAGTGCAAAAAAGGCTGACGAATGTCTTGTTCATTATGAGCACCAAGGCTGCAGGCCAAGGTGTCCTCCGTGAACAGTGGAGCAGAGGCTGAGGACCTGGGAGTCCAGAGGTGTGGAATCTGGTGGTTTCCCTGTCTCTAGCTTTGGTCAAGTTTTTGTGAGCCTTAGGGTTCTATGTGACATTTAGGGACTTTCATTCATGTGCCTTCAGAGCCTTACCTAACTACACAGCCTGCAGCTCATGAAGACGCAGTCATTTTAAAGGAGTAACAGACACATGTTGTGATGTCCATGCCAGACACAGTTCTATGGCAAGATGATTGCTTTTACATTTGTGTGTGTGTGTGTGTGTGTGTGTACACCGATGTGCGGGCCACCTTGTGTGTGAAAGGACAACCTGTGGAAGTTGGTTCTCTCGTGTCACCAAACTTGACGGCAGGTGCCTTTATCCACTAACTAAGATCCCCTGCTCAAGAGCTGTACACATATAATAGTTCTCCTAAACTCTGTGACAGCTATAGTGATGGCACTGCTAGGGTGACATTTTAAAGGTGAAAACCCTGAGAGGAGGGAAGTTCCTTGTCCAAGCCACACAGAATGCTAGAGGTGCATCAGGATCCAAACCCAATATCCTGGCCCCAGGCCTTGTGCTCAGTATCTCAGGAATTTATCTCGGGGAAATCCACGCCCTGGTGATAATACTGATTCCTATTTACTAACCATCATGCCCAATCATGCCAAGCACTTTATACCTTAGAGCTGACATTCACTAATTTATTGATGTTAGGGCTCAAACCCAGGGCTAAACATATCATTCATTTTTAAATCTCATGTAAAAAGAAGCAAAGTCCTCTTTTATAAATGAGAAGATTCATGTAAAGCAGGTATTGACTGACTCTATAGTCTGGCTGAGAAGTACTGAATCCTTACTCTGTCCCCCAGTCCAGCCTTTGGCTGAGCTGTGAATGGCAGGAGATAAGGAGGTCTGGGAAGCCACAGGCTGTCTGATCATCTCTTAACTTCAGTGAGCTTTGCCCTACAGCCTGACCTGGCTCTAAGGAGGCATCCCAGAGGGTAGCCAACATGCTGGCTGTCTTAGGCTGGTGACCAGGCAGAGGTCAGAGTCCTGGGAGAACTGTTGCATCAGCTTCATGTGGACAGGAGCAGAGACCATGTTCACACTGTGGTTTCAGAGACCCCTGAAAGTCTCATCCACAGGCTAACCGGAGCTGAGCTCCCCTTGGTTGCTGTCAATTCCTCTGCTGTAAATGGTCTACCCAGACCTGTTCCTGAGATCAAGTTCTGGGGCATAACCAGGGAGCTCCACACAGCCTCAGAGAAAGCTGAAGAAGGGGGAGCCCTGGACTGCCTCCTGCTGGCATCCAGGCTCGGGGGTTTAGATGACCAGATAAGCAGACAAATGATCCGATGGACAAATGAATGAATGGATTGAGCCCAGCCAATCAATGACAGAAAGAACAAAAGCATGAGTCGATCACCAGGAAGGAAAGAATAAGGCACAGACTAGTCCTTCTGCCTTAGCCTGGCCTGACATCAGTTCATAGGTGAAGAACAGATATTACAAACAGCACTCGGACTGAGCTAGGTGGTAGAATATGTATTATTTATTATGCTTGAGGCCCTGGGTTCCATCCCTAGCACTCTCCCTAAAGCAGAAGAAAATCTCAATGTATAAAGCTATCCCATTTGAGATTCCAAAGAGGGGACCCAGAAACCATCTCACAGGCATCCCCCATTCTGGAATCCTCTGGAAAAGATGCCAGTCATCTGCCCCTTTGCCTCCAGGACAGGATTAGAGGGATGCCTGGTGCTTCCTCCCATTGGTACCCATGTGAGAGAAGGGTCCTCCCCCACTCCCTGCCCCCTCTGGGAAGCCACACAGAACTCCAAGTTAATTAAAGCCTCCACTCTGAGAAGAAGGGGAATGTTCCATTTGGTAAATTTAGAAACAGCTGGTTAGTTTCACCCATTACTTTTGTGCTAACATCAGTGGAGTTCATTCAGCTCTGTCTTTTCATGAAGCTGTCCTTCCAAGGCTACCTGATAGCTACTAATTGCTGCAACTACATTTCTGAATTGCAAATTTTCTGCACTGATAAAAACTTTGATTGCCTGTCAGCTACACATAAGGAAAAGATCAGCAGTGCTAAATGAGGGGTTCCACGCTTGGATAATAATGCCTAATGAATTATTCAGGGAAGAATGCTTGAATGAAGCAAACAATTTGAAGGGTTACTAGCAGCCGTAACAGTTCAACAGGCAAAAGAACAAAAGTATCATCCTGAACATTACACTAATGATTAAAAAATGCGTATTAATTCTAGATTTGGAGAAAAAAGAAATGCCAATCTGATTTTAAAGGTTAATCATTATTTTCTCAGTAATGCTCTGATCTCTGGTATTGGGGGGTTGGTGAAGGGGAAGAACCCTTTACCAATATTTTGGGATGTGTAATATTATGACATAATAGAATCATATAATTTCACACACATCATTTAAATATTGTAAATTTCAAATTTCATTGCAAAAGATAACACACACACACATACACACACAAACCTAACAGCATGACAGCAAAATGCTCACTTGTGAGAACTTTGCTCAGCGTTCACTGTACCAGAGCTAAGGACCCTTCCTCAAAGCAAGAGGCCCTGCAGAAACAGCAAAATGAAATAGGATGTATGTGATTAAACATATGCAAATACATATCATAATTAGTGACTCTTTCTGGCGGAATTTGAATGTGTTTTACACATTTTGCAAATGCGCTGATGATACCATTAGGAAATTCTTTTAAAGGCTTCTGCCCATTGGGTCTGAAACCCAAGAAAACAAACCAATAAATCAGCTTTTAGTTTCTGTCCAATACTGACACATTTGCTGCTTTCATAAAAATATATTTCTACCGCCCAAAGTGCTAATTTGTTTTGACAGATGCTGTGGAATTGCCAAATATGGGGAGGGGGGAGCAGTCCTCGAAACCATACTGTAAAACTGCATAATTAGAGATGTTAAAAAACAGGAGCACAACCACTGAGATATTATGATGGATCTCAATGTTTAAAAATAGCTCTTTAGGGCTGTGCTCAGGAGTCTCAAGGCAACCGACTCACCAACAGAGGATCTTCAGAAGCCATGGTATGGTACCAGGACAATTGTAAAAGTGGTGTTTAATTACTAAATATGCTGCCAACCACTTAGCAGTTCAATGAGATTTTCCCCCCCAACTCAAAAGCCTATGGTATTAGTCATCAATTAGTAATTTTATTATAAAGATGTTTAATGTCAACACAACACTCTTCATTTCTGGCTGAGACAGTGCGCTGTGGTGGCTGCAGTGTCTGATTTAGAAGGCTGACCATCTGCCAGGGCCTGTGCTCTCACAGCTGACTAATGCTCTCCCCAGAGGACTGGGGCTCCTTGTGTTTCTGTTGCTGTCTTTTTGATATCAAAGTGAGGTTGATAAACACATTCAAGTCACAATTAAGAAACATTTTCACTGACCAGTTGCCACCAATGGCATCAGACAGCTTTGTTGTAGTAACAACTCGTTTAATGGTGTTGATGCGCAGGCAAGATGAAGTGCCCTTTTGCTGGTCCTTACCTAGCTCTTTAATTTTCTGTGACATTTCCAAGTACTAGGAATCAGGCAGAGAGGCAGAACAAAGGCTGGGTTTTCAGGTTAAGACTGGAAGATGCATGTAAGCTAGAACTCACTCTACAAGGTATATAATATGTGGTTCAAGCCAAGCGAGCCATTACACTGCATCTGAATATATCAATATGTGAAACCTGAAATGACAAGCAGAACTCTCTGTTGCCTCTTTTATAGAGAAATCAGGTTGTCCAGCTGCAGCTCTCTATGCCTTATAGGAAAGTATCTTACTTTTCTATTGCTATGGTAAGAATATACAACAAAGACAACTTATAGAAGAAACAATATATATATGAAGCTTACGGTTTCTGAGGGTTAGAGTCCATGGCCATCCTGGCAAGGGGCATGGCAGTCGGCCGGCAAGCATGGCACTGGAGCAGTACCTGCAAACTCACACCTTGAGACACAACCACAAGCCAGGCAGAGAGAGGAAGAGATGGTACCAGAGATGGCACCAGTCTTTTGAACCCCCTAAAGCTCATCCTTAGAGACAAACTCCTCCAACAAGGCCACACCCCTAATCCTTCCCAAACAGTTCTACCACCTGAGAACCAGATGAATGAGTGATCAACCCACTACAGAGGTTACAGACACTTAGGTCAGAACAGGAGTGATCTGATTAGAACCTGGTACTTTGTGTAGTGAAGGGAGGCCTGGAAGTAGAGAAGCTTCTGAGCTGAAGGCTACTCCGGTAAGGCAACTCCAGCTGCAAAGCAGACATTATCTTCAGTTGTTTTGTTATTTACAGAAAAAGGAAGTGATGCTTCAAGAAGTCAGATTTCCTGCCCAAGACTTGAGCCAGTCTCACTGATGCTGTTCACCTTTGGGCATATAGCTGAGGAGGGAGACTTGGGTCAGGACTTGAAGGTCATGTAAACTTTACTTTTCAAAGGAAACCGGGGCTCTGGAATGTGGAGAAAAGAGCCCAGGTGACATAGTCAGCTAGTAGCAGAGCTGAGATTCACAATGCCTCCCTTTGTGCCCCTTCAGCTGTCTCTTAAGAGCTGTGTTGTCCAATAGGGCAAAGTGTGAAGAGCTACTACTCAATATTACCCATGAATGACCTTGAAAAGAGTCCAGGGCCTTATCCAAGCATCACTGGGAACTTCTACAAGTATGTGTTCTCAGCATTTGGACGACTCTGAGATGCATGGCACAGCCTGGACCTGGTAGTACCTACTCACTCTTCCCAGCCATGGCGTTCTTAGAACACTATCCATCACAGGTGTCTTGAGATAATATTGACTTCTGGGGTCGTGTGCAACGATGCCTCTCTGAATGGGGTCGTTCTAGGTTCTTGATCCCCAGAACATGATGAGAGTCAATGTGGCAAACAGGAAAGTGGAGGTTTGTATTTTCTACAGCCTGAAAGGAGCAGGGTCTATGATAGAGGGGTCACCAGACTGAGAAGTTGATTGGTCTGGGTAAAGCCCTGGATCTCAGTCTGGCCTCCTGGTCCCACCACTCCACTTTGAGGCACTATTACACATAAATTGTAAGATGAAACAAATCCTTCTCTCACTAGCTTGCTTTGCATCATGATGTTTTTTCACAGTGACAGGAAACCAACCTAGGACAGTTCCTTCATGGGTTTCCACTTGTGAGGTCTGGAGAGAGTCCAGAAGAAAAGCAAACTTCAGCTGCCCGGAGAACCTATAAAATACTCCAGTACTCTGTAAGCTTTCTGGTCCTCCTTGGGTCCAGTCCTGATGTGTTGTGGGCTGAATTATCTAAGAAGATTTGCTTTGACCCCTGAGCTTTAGAGTGGTCTTAGAAGCCCCTGGAACACTCAGAGTGTTTGGTAGAAAACTAAGGCAGAGATGCACTGAATCATTTAAAAACATACTTCATTCTAAACTGGTTTTATTCTTGCCATCTAGTCTGTAAGAGAGAGAGAGAGAGAGAGAGAGAGAGAGAGAGAGAGAGAGAGAGAGAGAGAGAGAGAGAGAAGGCAGAAGAGAGGAGAGAGGAGAGAGGAGAGAGGAGAAATATCAGAAGAATCAAGAGGTAAGTAGGGCACTGAAGGACACTAAGCCAAGTACAGCTGGGTCCCTCATGTGCCCTGATTTCTGTCATTGTTGTCTGATCATATCAGTCTGCCCTAAGTGGTGGTTAATGCTATCACATCTCCCAAGAATCAATCACGTGTTCAACAGTCACGTGTATTTGCTCATTTAATCTCAGGCTTGTAGGTAAGCAATGCTATATATCTTCATTGTATAGCAGGGACACTGAGCACTGAGATGCTGATAAACTTCTTCAGCTATTTATAGCAAGACACTGACTTTCAACCAGGCAATATGGCTCTGGAATCCACCTTGCCACTATCTGCATCAGCTGGCTTTTATAATTGACACCAGAGAGATGTGATCATTTCTCCCAGTGTAGACATCCCTTCAGGCTACATTCCGAAAGCTCTTAACTATGTTTAGAGCTGAAAGAAGGGATGGCTTCTCTCTTTTCATGACCTAAAAGAATCTGGGGCATCAATCACATGACATTGAACTTGGATGGGCTGGGCCCACAAAGTCACTGAGTTATGTGATTGCTTAGGCCATTTTGTCCTGAAACATGGCATCGCTCATGCCTCCTGAGGAGGAATAGAGCTCCTGGGAGACTTACTTATTTTTATTTTTGGAAGATTGATTTATTTCTTTAAATCCGTTAATCTGGGAACACTGATGGACTTTGGGATATTTGCAATTTCTACTGCTCTGACCCCGGGACCCATTCATTCTTTCCAGCTCCAAGCATGTGTCCTGTGAATCCAGGAAGTGCTGGTAGGGTGTGGTTCTGTCTGTCAAAATGCTAAATTGATCGCATCCATCCAATCCATATCTGTGTGCAGTGGGATTTGAACCTAAGAAGGGCAAGTGAATTAACCCTGTGCCCTCTTGGCCTGTCAACGCTCCAGGCAAAGCAGGAATCAAATGGAATCTCCCTCCTGCTAAGGGGCTGCAGAGCTGTCAATCAGAGTGAGGAGTCTCTAGGGGGAACCTAATGAGCCACGGCCCCAGGGCAGGGAAGCTGCGTTCCTGAAGCCCTCAGCGGCGCATGGCCACAGAAGCAATGCATGCACTGGCATGTTTCTGAGCTAATAACAAGATTTTTGATTTGTTCCTATAATGAAGGATTATGTCTAAGCACACCAGTGAGTAGCGGGAGACTGTCAACACCCAGGTGGCCACTTTCCTAAGAAGCGGAGGTGATTTTCCTTAGCACAGAGGTGATTTTCCAAGGGGAAATGCCTGCTGTCCCATGACCATCCAGGCAGGAGAAAATAATAGGAGGAGCTGATGAGCAGGCAAGGAGAGTTTCTACAGAACAATGGCTCCTCCCACCTCTTCTGACTGTGAATCCACAGGAGAAGGAAGAAGAGAAAAGAAACTACCCTCTTCCCACAGAGAGCTCTGGGAAGTGTCAGTCTCTGGGTTGCTCAGGTGACCTGGGGGTGGGAGAGATAACCCACTTCTTTCACAATCCCCTTCTTTCAAGGTGTCAGCCTCTGAGCAGAAAGAAGAAACGAGACAGGGTGTGTGCTACAGGGTGTACTGGACTTCTATTTTTTCTTCCCAACCCTTACCCGTTACTTTAGCCAGCAGACCTTAAGAGCCCAGACTGTGTGCAGGTGTGCACTGTGGCCCTAGAAATAGCATACATTCTCCTTGTGAATGACACATTTGTTGTTCAATAGGACAGGAGCTTGAGTGCCAGTCCCGCCCATTCTCTGCCATTTCCTGTCCCACTGCCGGACATCTATCCATCCTTACTCACAAGTAGACAGACGCGTTCCTTTTTTCCTTACTCTCCTATCAGATGGCCATCCTGCAGCCAATAGCCCCAATGTTACACTTGCTGTCACTGGCCAGCATCAGACAACATCACGACTTCCCCCAGAGCTCCAGACCTAGCACAGACCTCCACTCCTGGGGCAGGCTGGTGTGAAGTCACAAGTGCTACTCCTCTTGGCCATGATGCTAGAAGGAAGTTGGGAGGAGCAGGGGAATCGTCAGCGTTACTCAGAGTTCTCTGCTAAGCTTGTATCTTCTTGGTCAGTCGACACCCAGAATCTCATGTGCCTTGGAGATACTAAAATGGACCCCGCCATTTTTACAAGATGTGATGGTTTGAAGTCTCTGCTGATTCTAAGGGCTTCCATTCAGTGGTCTACACACATTGTTTCTGCCCTTACCACCTGGTCCTTCTCTCACCACACAGGCTAAAACCTCAGTGTCTTTATCTTCATGTCCTATAAGCCCAGGGTAGCTTCAGCATTGAAGAGGGAGACTCAAGGTGGATTCTGGGGCCTTCTCTCATTCTTCTGTTTTTTCCTCATTCTGCTCTTTCTCTTTTCTTAGATTGACCTGAGAGGAGGCATCTAAATATCTTTACTTGAGACCAGCAGTTCTGGTCTAAAAATGGATCACCACCCCAAAAGGGTTTGGGCATCAGATATCCTGTGTATTAAATATTTACAATTCATAACAGTACCAAAATTACAGTCATGAAGTAGCAGCAAACTAACTGGTCAGGGGTCACCACAAAATGAGGAACTATGTTAAAGGGTCATAGCATTAGGAAGGCTGAGAACCACAGCTTCACACAGAGCGTCCTTTTCCTCCAAAGCTTTGTGTTTGGCCACCATACTCTCTTGGAGTCTTATCCAAGCCCATCTAGACTCAGCAGCCCATCTTTCTAACAGTCCCAACCCTTCCCTCTCCCCCCATGAGGAATTCTAGAGAAGCAGTGGCGCCATGGCCTGCTTCCTAGGAGCTCTTCCCCTTCCCTGTGAGGCATCTTCACTGTTTCCACAAGCAGCCCCAGGAGGCTGCCCTGGGGGTGCCTCTCTAGGGTGTTACCTTGCTGGTGTGTGAACCTGCAGCTGCTCCTGACACTGCTTAGGCCAGCTTCTTGGATACACTCTGGAAACTCGAATCTGTGAAGAGATTTTTTGGAAGTAAGCTTAGGAAAGCTTTCATAGCAAGAGCGGGAGAGATAGAGAGAAAGAGAAGGAGATAGAGAGACAGGATGGATTGAGAGAGCAAGGGAGAAAGGGAAGGAAAGGACCTCCTTAATACTCACTTTGAAAAGAAACAGGGTCCTGGACAGGTGGCTCGTTCAGCAAAGTGCTTGCTGCAGGAACATGAGGAGTGTGTTTATATCCCTGAGACACAGGGCAAAAGGCAAGCACACACCTAGAATCCTCTTGCCCACGTGGAAAACTCTAGAACCAATGAAAGACCACGTGAAAGAGAAAGCAGAGAATGACTGAGGACACCTATGTCAACCTCTGGCTTCCGAATACATGTGCACACAAACTCACAAGCAGACCTGAACACATCATACCCATGAGCACGTAATACACATACCACAAAGATACTACCCTACCCCCTACCTCCCATCTTCACAGAGAGGGGGGGGGCTCTTCAAGGCTCTTTGGAAGGCTTCAAGGTGTGTCCCCTTTCTTGATGGTGAGGCCAGAGATGCCAGTAAGATCTCAAAGGACCAAGAGGACTCTGACATGGGACTGTCAAAGCTAGTCTGGGTTAGAGAGCAAGTTCCAAGCCATTGACAGCTGAAGTCTAGTCTTTTTCCAAGTCCCAGACCCACTGGTGTGACTTGCGGATCTGAATTTTCCAAAACCTCCGAAAATGTCAAATATGTCCTACTTGCTTGCATAAAACATCTGCCTCCTGTCTGTCATGCTCACCCTCCTGGTCTCCACAATAAAGAGCCCAAATAAGAGGGTGCCTCATGGTTTATGGTACATGTTAGTCACTTTTAGGATATCTGAGGTCACTGCTCTCGTTTTTTGATCTCTCCCTCATGCTATTAGTGTATCCTTGTGGCAATTACACTCCCAATATATTCCCCAGCCACACAAGGGCCACAGATCTGGGCCCAAGGGGCCAAGTGGACAGTCTTGCAAGGGAGTCACACTGTAACGATGTCCTAAGGCTAAGTTGTGAACAGCACCCTCCCACCATCCCCACAATCCTCAGACTTTCACAGGTAGCTCTGTCTGAAATTGGAGAGGAGAATATAGGTTTCAACCCTCGGTGGACTATTTCCTGGTTAGTTCGTGTGCCTGGACTCTTCCTGCCTTCTAGCGCGGATCCCTTCCCTGGAACCTCTTGAGAAGCTCTGTGGGTCATGCTTATATAAGCCCCATCCACACTGAATTCCCAAACTGCGGCATCAAAAAAGATGTTTCTGAGAATCTTTCCTGGAAAATGGGTACATTGTTCTCTCCTCAGTTTCCCCAGAACATGACTGGACTAAGTTAAGGTTTTACAAGATCTTCCCCTTCCTCCCTCTCCTCTTTCTTTTGGACTTGGAGTTGAAAGTAGGGCTTCACGCACGTTAGCCACGAACTCTGTATCTCTGAAGACATTGTTAAGTCAGGGTTGTTAATTTATATGCAACAAAATCCACGGTGTTTTTTTCAAGTTTTACTTTCATTTTACAGAAATCATGTACATGCTATGGCATGCATACAGAGGCCCAAGGACTACTTGTGGGAGTCAGTTCTCTCCTTCCACCCTGTGAATCCTGGGGCTCAAGCCCAAGGAGGTCTCAGGCTTGACAGCTTTTCCAGCTGAGCCCTCTCCTCAGCCTGAACATGCACACCTCCTGAGGATGGGATTTGAAAAGTTTTGGCAGATATGTATGTAGCTCCAGAACTATAGGAGACACACGACTTTTCCATCACCTTCAAAAGTCAGCTTGAGCCTTTTTGAATATACATCCTACCCATCCTCAGCTCCTGGCGTCTTCTGACCAATGCGCTGTCCTTAATGTATTGTCTTTCTAGAATGTCACGCAAGTGTAATGCCATTTTATTATGAGTTGCAAGAATTCTTTTTATAGTCTTTAAGTCCTTGTAGCTTATGAGTTACTTTTTATTCTTTACACTTGATCTTAGCCAAAAGGCGGAGAAGCGATTTTTTTATTCTTTAAAATGGGCTTCTTTTTTCATAATACCATAATATTTCATGGACTCACAAGTGATAGTAGTGTTTAGAATCAAAGCATCCTTTGGCCAAGAAAATACAGAATGGCCCAAAACAATCCCTGTTCTTGAAAAACTCAACATGTTAAATACATTTGTCATTTATTAATCTGCTGGGGGGCCAGGCCAATCCATCGCTTTCTCAGAACCCCGGATGAAAAAATAAAAAGGACACTAGGTCTGTGTGTCCTTGCTCAGGAGCAGACTTGGCAAAGGCTGGTCTGGGGCCAGGGCTTGAGAACCCACCTTTTCAGCCCTGAGGGCTGTGGTTATCAGTCCCAGGCCACTGTGTGCTAAGTCTGTGATGCACTTAGAGCCTGTGTTCCCTTTGTGCAACATAACTTGATGAACTTCCTGCTGATTTCATCCCTTCTTTCTTCCACAAATAGTATATAAGATTCTGTACTTCCTAATCAACTTACTAGCATGAGCCACCAGCTCTTGCAGACCTCTTGATCCTAGTTTTCTATTTTCTTATCCCTGATTCTCTCCCTCAACAACTCACCATTCGGGACCCTTATTCCTGCAGGGTCTGTTCATTAATCAAAACATAATGTTATAATTTAAAACTGTTTTGTTGTTGTTGTTGTTGCTGCTGCTGTGTACACATGTGTATGAGTGGAGTGCTTCAGGAGACCAGAAGATGGCACTTGATCAGATGGAGTTGGAGTTCCAGGTGGCTGTGAGCAGCCTGATGTGGGTGCTGGCAACTAAAATTCGTTCTTCTAGAAGAGAAGTAAGTACTTTTAACTACCAAGCCATCTCTCCAGCCTCAGAACCTAACATATTTTCATAATGGTCATATGTTGGACTTATTTGGACTAGAAGATTCTTTGGTGGAGTCTTCTGTGAAGCTAATAAATTGCAGAAGACTTATTGACGCACATGTACTTAAAATATCCCTATTTGCTTTCCGATTATAGGTTGTAGATGCTTAAAATCCACCATGGACCTTTCAGGAGAATATCATGACCCTAAGACTCCCAGTACTGCTTGGTTGGTATACAGAACAGTGTAATACATACGTGGGTTTCAGAAGCCCCCAGTGACCAGCATTTGTGGTCTCTGGTACCCTTTCTGACGCCACAAACTCTACAACTCTCAGCTCACCAGGTCCAGGTAATTCAGATGCTCCAAGTGAGACATTTGTCAACATGCTGAGAAAGAAACAAAATCATGGAAGGACCAAGAAAACTTACATCTTGTGTTGATATTACGAGGGACAGAGGTGAGGATGTCACACTGAAACTTATTAGCATATATAATTAATATACAAAAATGAAAGGAAAGGAAGAGGGAAGGGAGAAATTCCTGCTTGGCACTGGTGAGCACAAGCTACTGTCAGTCCTGTGTATGGGCTGCAGGGGCTTCTCCCTCCCGACGAGGCAAGTGTGGTATCAGAATTGGCTGCGGGTGTCAGCCTTCTTTCTGCAGGCCTCACTGCAGACTCCTCCTCCAAAACTTCCCATCAACACATTTAAATGGCCACTTGTCATCTTGGGCTGACCTAGGTCAGGGAGAATGTCACCTGCTCTTTGTCTCTGGCTCCAACTTGCCACAGAATTCTGTATCATCAGCATTCATCATGAATTTATATTTGTTCTTTTATTTTTTGGCTCATTTCTAAAGCTAGAGGCAGAAATAGACTAATACACTGGTTTGAAGGATCTAGATTGGGGCCTCTGCATTTTGCTATTGAACGTTACAAAACATTTTCAACAACAGTTATCTCTGTAGACTGTGTGGAAAGTAACAGAGGCCACAGGGGTGAGGACTGTGATGATGGGCGGGGAAGCTGTTGAGAGACAGTGGTGACACCTCTCATTGTTATCGGCCCAAAGGTTGTCCAAAGGTTACAGTGCTATCCGGTCAGCTTGGAAGATGGATCCAGATCTTCCAAGAAGGGAGGGAGGGGGAAGAGGAGAGAAAGGAAGAGGAAGAGGGAGAGGGGGAAGAGGAAGGAGAGAGAGGGAGGGGGAGGGAGAGGGGAAGTGGGAGGGAAAGAGGGAAGAAGGGAGGGAGGGAGGGAAGGAGGGAGGGAGGGAGGGAGAGAGAGAGAGAGAGAGAGAGAGAGAGAGAGAGAGAGAGAGAGAGAGAGAGAGAGAGAGAGAGAGAATAGGCCTGAAAGCTGAAATCACACCCCCATCAACAAACTTCCTCCAACAAGACCACACCTCCGATTTCTTCCCAAAGAGTTCCACTAACTGGGGACTAAGCATCCAAACCTATGGGGTGACGGGGGCCATTCCCATCCCAACTCCCACACACTTCGTACAGTTTTTCTTTCTTTTTCAGACAGGATCTCACTAAGGCAGGTCTCAGACTCAATTACAGGTGTGAACAGCTATACGTGACACAACTTTCACAGAATTCTAGTACAAATTAAACAATTTAGCACCTGTAACAACCTCCAAACAGGACTTGTCAAATTTGTACCTTCTGATTCTATGTAGACCTAGCCCAAGAAAAGCTGAAAATATAATCTTTCCCCCAATTTGACCTCAGTGTTATTTTTTCCTCCTCCACCTATTATTATTATTATTATTTCAGTTTTATTCTTAACCAATGCACAAAGTCTCATATAAACAAAGCTAACTCCTGTTTGCCAAAGAGGATTGGAAATTTAATCCATATCAAAATAGAAAAGACTGCTGTGTAGTATTGGCATACACCTTTAATCCCAGTACTTAAGAGGCAGGATGCAGAGGCAGATCTCTCTGAATGCAAGGTCATCCTGGTCTATAAAGCAAGTCTATACAGAAAAACCTTGTCTCAAAAAAAAAAAAACAAAAAGGAGACAAGATAAATGAGATCTTATTCTATATAGATAGTACTTGGCATCTGGCACCAGGCTGTCCTCTTGACTTATCCTGAGTGTGAAATTTGCCTTTACATGCAAACAGCTTGGACACCCATGCTGTGTGTCAGGGGAAGCTGTTACCTCATTACCTTAGGGAGTATTGGGTACAGATGAGCTCCTACTGGATACTGGCTTCTTTCACTGACATCCTGATCTTTCTCTCACCTGGTTCATTTCACCTGTCCATTTATGCCTGTGCCCCACAGTGAGAGAGGGAGGCTTCCTATCTTCTGATAGCCCCAGCAGGGAGCTGCACATGGGAAGATTTCTGCTAGTAGCTGAAGAGTAACAAATGGCCAGTTACTGAAGAGTGAACATTAGCATGTCTGCATTTCAAAGTACCTTGGCAGAAGTTAGTCAGGAACCTCTCCCTGGCTCTGCCCTCCTCCCACCTCACTCCCTTTCAGAACCCTCTCCCTCTTTTCATCTTCTCAGCTTGCTCTTGTTCTTAGGCTTGTTATCTCCTCCTCAGAGTTCTTTCTTCACTCTGCAGAGGTCTTTTGTTCTAATGTTCTCTCCCTGTGCTGCAGAAGAGGAACCATAAGATGGATCCTCTAGGACAGCACTCAAAAAACCTGACCTTCCAAAAGCAGTTATTTTCTTGAAGAATTCCTCAACTAAGTTTTTTCCTCATATCTATATCTATGTCTATGTCTATGTCTATGTCTATGTCTATGTCCATGTCCATGTCCATGTCCATGTCCATGTCCATATCCATATCCATATCCATATCTATATCATAATAGGGATCTAGTAGAGGTAGAGATAGAGATACATGATAGTGATAGAGATAGATAATATATATAGAGAAAGATCTCTCTCTCTCTCTCTCTCTCTCTCTATATATATATATATATATATATAGAGAGAGAGAGAGAGAGAGAGAGAGAGAGATCTTCATCTACATTACATTGCAGGTCACAAAGCCTCACATTCTTCCATAATTCTGCCAAGGGGTCCTGCTGTTCCCATAGATTCTTTTCCAGTCTGTGGTTCTCTTTTAAGATCAATCTCACAGAGATGTAATTTATCTACATAAATGAATTCATTGTAATCCATTTTAAATCCACTTTGAATATGGCTCAGTTCCCCGGAGTTGAGTTTCCCATCTCATTCCCCATCATGATGATCCTTCTGGAGTCATAAACAAAAATAAACCATGTTTTCCGCTAAATTGCATTTGGTTGTGACGTTTTATCACAGCAACAGAAAAGTAACCAATACAACATCTCTCCAAGTAGACATGTTGATCAGATAGTTGCATATATAAAACTGAAACTCTAGAGAGTGCTTTGGATTGGAAACTTATGTTTTTGATGCTTCGGTGCATTGATAGTGTTGAAAGACATATTGGATGAAGCAACTGAGATTAGTGAGTTTAGATGAAGAGATGAGGCCCAAGAGCTCAGCCCAGGGCCCTACAACCTCGAGGATCTTAGGTGATGATAAAGAGTCTTGGAAGCAAAAGAAGAATCTAGAGAGGCTGGTGTTCTGAAGACCATGGGACAAAGGTTTGGGGAAGGGAAGAGAAATCAACTATGTCCAAAAAGAACTGTTAATAACTCTAGTAAGTTTCAGACTAAGAAATGATGGTTGGATCAGCAACACAGCAGTCTTAGTGTCATCCTCAGTAGCAGTTATAAAGCAGTGGTGAGGTGGGAGGCCATTAGGGAAATGATAAAGATACAATGAAGTAAGTGTTCAGATGAGAAGAAATGTGATTGAAGGCTTGCACAATAACACAAACTGTCAGCTGTTGAGACAGCATGGACAAGAACTACACAAGTCAAGCTGGTTAAAATTTCAGAATGGAATGGAGAGAGGCTTGTAATATCCCAGTTCTAGTGAAGGAGCTATCAACACTTGGCATCTGCTGGGGGGAGGGGGTGTCAGTGTCTTCACAGATGTAGGAACTGAGAAGCTACCAATTCTTCAGTAGATGGTCCCACATCTGCACATACACAGGTACATTAAATGAGGTCAGTGGGTTAAAAGAGAGGCATTAATCTTGGAAGGCAAGTAGGTGGTAGGATAGGGGAGAGCTGGAGAATAAATTTGATTCAGATATGTTATATGCACTTGTAAAATTCCCAAACAATTAAAAAAAATGTTTCCACAATGGGATTTGCCATGAAAGATGGCCAGGCTTATCTAGTCTTAAGAGAACTTAGCATAGTCACAACAGGTGCCTCTAGCAAAACAAAAATTTGTATCTTACAGTTCTAGGGGTTGGAAGTCTGCAACTGGTGGTGTCAGCAAGGGTGGGTTCTAGGAAGGGTTTCAGACCCCCTCACCTTCTCTTTGTATATTCACATGGAAGTACCATACATAGGTAGCTAGTTCTATGGCTTCTGTTTCTGAGGGACCTAATGCCATTTATGAGGGTTCTATCTTCATGTGATCTCAAATTTCCAGAGGCCCCCATCTCTAAATGCTACCATACTGGGAGGGATCAAAATTTAAGGATAAGAATTCTAGTGGACACAAGCATTCAGTCATTGGAGAAGTTGCAGAATATGGCAGGGGTGTGCCATTCTTCAAGAGGAAACAGATTCTAGAAGTAGGCAGTGAGTGCTAAGCACCAGGATGGAGGGAGTCAGGGGGGTCAGGATTGACATTATACAAACACCACATGTGTTAGATGACAGAACATCTACTGCAGTGTGTGCATGCATGTGTGTGTGTGTGTGTGTGTGTGTGTGTGTGTGTGTGTGTGTGTGTAAGGCCTCAGGCATCATTTTGTACATAGGAGATATTCACACCCTCTTTTTTTGAGAAAGGGTCTTTTATGGGGCTCTGGAGCTCAGCAATTAGGAAAAGCTGGCTGGCTGGGTAGAAAGTTCCAGGGACCATAGTATGCTTAGATGACCAGCTCTGTGGTTATAAGGGTGTGCCGTATGTCAGGCCTTTTACAGGGATGCTAGAGATCCAACCCAAGTACACATACCTGCACAGCAAATGTTTTAGGGACTTATCTATCTCTCTAGCCCTGTTTTCCACAAATCTTCACAATATTTAATGTACCACACCTCCTCTGACTGGATAAAGATCTCTTACATAAATCAGCATGAATGGTTTCTTTCATAGTTCTCTGATTAAGTCTTCACCCCTAGACTTGGCTCTAACCAGTCTGCAGGTGACAATGGTGTTCTCTACCAATAGAAAGGTTGTGACAGAGGAATGACCTTCCCATTTCTTCTGTCACAAATTCCTTGCCATAGAAGAAGACACTGCCTATTCCTCTCCGTCCTCTGTTCTTGAAATCACCTTGTCCTATCACTTCTGTGAAAATTGGAATAGAGTTTCTGGTTTCTGTCTGAACCCAGAGCTGATCCTGTACCACAGCTCTCCATACCCAAATTCCCCCTGGCGCGAGCTATTCTCCCAGGAGTGCTGACACACCTGTGAACACAGGTAAGAACACAGCTTCTATTCAAATTCCTGGCCCAAGAGGGACCCACCCAGAGCCATCAGGACACAGGAACAAAGGAAGAGCCAGGGAAAGGATCCTTCCTGTTTCTGTCTATGGCTTGGAGCTGACCCTAAGCCACAGCTCTCCATACTCAAATTCCTCCCAGAGAGAACTGGTCTCCCAGGAGTACTGACACACAGGCTTGCAGAAGAGACCAGCTACAGTCAGAGTCAGCAAGACCACCTAACACTAGAGATAACCAGATGGCAAAAGGCAAGCATAAGAACATAAGCAACAGAAACCAAGGCTACTTGGCATCATCAGAACCCAGTTCTCCCATCACAGCCAGCCCTGGATACTCCAAACAGGAAAAACAGCACTCTGGTTTAAAATCACATCTCATGATGATGATAGTGGACTTTAAGAAGGACATAAAAACTTCCCTAAAGAAATACAGAAGAACACAGGTGAGCAGGTAGAAACCCTTAAAGAGGAAACACAGAAATCCCTTAAAGAATTACAGGAAAACACAATCAAACAGGTGAAGAAATAGAACAAAACCACCCAGGATCTAAAAATGGAAATAGAAACAGTAAAGAAATCACAAAAGAAGACAACCCTGAAGATAGAAAATCTAGGAAAAAGATCAGGACTCACAGATGCAAGCATCACCAACAGATTACAAGAGATAAAAGAGAGAATCTCAGGTGCAGAAAATACCATAGAAAACATTGACACAACAGTAAAAGAAAATGCAAAAATGCAAAAATCTCCTAATCCAAAATTTCCAGGAAATCCAGGACACAATGAGAAGAACAAATCTAAGGATAATAGGCATAGAAAAGAGTAAAGATTCCCAACTTAAAGGGCCAATAAATATCTTTAACAAAATTATAGTAGAAAACTTTCCTAACCTAAAGAAAGAGATGCCCATAAATATACAAGAAGCCTACAGAACTCCAAATAGATTGGACCAGAAAAGAAATTCCTCTTGTCATATAATAGTTAAAACACCAAATGCACAAAACAAAGAAAGAATATTAAAAGCAGTAAGGGGGAAAGGTCAAGTAACATATAAAGGCAGACCTGTCATAATTATACCAGACTTCTAACCAGAGACTATGAAAGCCAGAGAAGATCCTGAGCAGATGTTATACAGACCCTCAGAGATCACAGATACCAGCCCAGACTAACCCTGGGTATATCAGCAAAACTCTCAATTACTATATTTGGAGAAACCAAGATATTCCATGACAAAACCAAATTTACACAATATCTTTCCACAAATCCACAAAGCCCTACAAAGGATAATAGATGGAAAATGCCAACACAAGAAGTGAAACTACACCCTAGAAAAGCAAGAAAGTAATCTTCTTTCAACAAACCCAAAAGAAGATAACCACACAAACATAAAAATAACATCAAAAATAACAGGAAGCAACCATCACTATTCCTTAATATCTCTTAGCATCAATGGACTCAATTCCCCAATAAAAAGACACAGACTAACAGACTGGATACGTAAATAGGACCCAGCATTTTGCTGCATACGGGAAATGCACCTCAGTGACAAAGACAGATACTACCTCAGAGTAAAGGGCTGGAAAACAATTTTCCAAGCAAATGGTCCCAAGAAACAAGCTGGTGTAGCCATTCTAATATCGAATAAAATCAACTTTCAACCAAAAATCATCAAAAAAGAAAAGGAAGGACACTTTATACTCATCAAAGGAAAAATCTACCAAGAAGTAGATTTTCTTGTCTCAATTCTGAACATCTATGCTCCAAATGCAAGGGCACCCAAATTCATAAAAGATACTTTACTAAGGCTCAAAGCACACATTGCACCTCACACAATAATAGTGGGAGACTTTAAGACCCCACTCTCATCAATGGATAGATCATGAAAACAGAAACTAAACAGAGACACAGTGAAACTTACAGAAGTTATGGACCAAATTAGTGTAACAGATAAATCTATACAACATTTTGCCCTAAAATAAAAGAGTATACCTTCTTCTCAGCACCTCATGGCACCTTCTCCAAAATTGACATAATATCCATCATAAAACAGGCCTCAACAGATACAAGAAGATTAAAACAATCCCATGCATCCTATCAGATCACCACAGACTAAGGCTGGACTTCAATAACAACAAAAAGAACAGAAAACCCTCATACACATGAAAACTAAACAATGCCCTACTCAGTGATAACTTAGTCAAAGAAGAAATAAAGGAATAAAGACTTTTTAGAATTTAATGAAAATGAAGGCACAACATACCCAAACTTATGAGACACAATGAAAGCAGTGCTAAAAGGAAAACTCATAGCTCTGAGTTCCTCCAAAAAGAAATTGGAGAGAGCAAACACTAGCAGCTTGATATCACACCTGAAAGCTCTAGAACAAAAAGAAGCAAAGAGAAATAGATGGCAGGAAATAATCAAACTCAGGCTGAAATCAACCAAGTAGAAACAAAAATAACTATACAAAGCGTCAACAAAACCAGTATCTGGTTCTTTGAGAAAATCAACAAGATAGATAAACCCTTAGCCAAACTAACCAGAGGGCACAGAAACAGTATACAAATTAACAAAATCAAAAATGAAAAGGGAGATATAACAACAGAAACTGAGGAAATTTAAAAAAAATCATCAGATCCTACTACAAAAGCCAATATTCAACAAAACTGGAAAATCTGGATGAAATGGACAATTTTCTAGACAGATATCAAAGTTAAATCAGTATCTGATAGACCATCTAAATGGTCCCATAACCCCTAAAGAAATAGAAGCAGTCATTGAAAGTCTCCCAACCAAAAAAACACATAGGACTGGATGGTTTTAGTGCAGAATTCTATCAGTCCTTTGAAGAAGACCTAATACCAATAGAGAGTTAATATCCAGTATATACAAAGAATTCAAGAAGTTAGACTCCAGAGAACCAAATAACTCTATTAAAAAGTGAGGTACAAAGCTAAACAGAGAACTCTCAAAATATCACTATTTACAGATGATATGATAGTATACTTAAGTGACCCCAAAAACTCTACCAGAGAACTTCTACAGCTGATAAACAACTTCAGCAAAGTGGCTGGATATAAAATTAACCCAAACAAACCAGTAGCCTTCATATACTCAAAGGATAAACAGGCTTAGAAAGAACTTAAGGAAAGGAAACCCTTCACAATAGTCACAAGCAATATAAAGTTTCTTTGTGTGACTCTGACCAAACTAGGGATAGATCTGCACAACAAGAACTTCAAGTATCTGAAGAAAGAAATTGAAGCAGACCTCAGAAAATGGAAAGTTCTCCTATGCTCATGGATTGGCAGGATTAAAATAGTAAAAATGGCCATATTGCTGAAAGCAATCTACAGATTCAATGCAATCCCCATCATAATTCCAACCCAATTCTTCATAGAGTTAGAAAGAGCAATTCTCAAATTCATTTGGATAACCAAAAATCCAAGATAGCAAAAACTATTCTCAACAATAAAAGAACTTCTGGCAGAATCACCATGACTGACCTCAAGCTGTACTACAGAGCAATAGTGTTAAAAACTGCATGGTATTGGTACAGTGACAGGCAGGTATATCAATGGAATAAAACTAAAGACCCAGAAATGAACCCACAAACCTATGGTCACTTGATCTTTGACAAAGGAGCTATAACCATCCAGTGGAAAAAAGATAGCATTTTCAAAAAATGGTGTTGGTTCAACTGGTAGATAACATGTAGAAGAATGCAAATGATCCATTCTAATCTTCCTGTACTAAGCTCCAGTCCAAGTGAATCAAGGACCTTCACATAAAACCAGAAACTAATAGAGGAGAAAGTGGGGAAGAGCCTCGAGCACATGGGCACAGGGGGAAATTCCTTGAACAGAACACCAATGGCTTATGCTCTAAAATGAAGAATCAACAAATGGGACCTCATGAAACTGTAAAGCTTCTGTAAGGCAAAGGACACTGTAAGTAGGACAAAACAGCAACCAACGGATTGGGAAAAGATCTTTACCAATCGTACATCCAATAGAGAGCTAATATCCAGTATATACAAAGAACTCAAGAAATTAGACTCCAGAGAACCAAATAACTCTATTAAAAAGTGAGGTACAAAGCTAAACAGTGAACTCTCAACTGTGGAAACTCAAATGGCTGAGAAGTACCTAAAGAAATGTTTAACATCCTTAGTCATCAGGGAAATGCAAATCAAAACAACCTGAGATTCCACCTCAAACCGGTCAGAATGGTTAAGACCAAAAACTCAGGTGTCAGCAGATGCTGAAGAGGATGTGGAGAAAGAGGAACACTTCTCCATTGTTGGTGGGATTGTAGGCTGGTACAACCACTGTGGAAATCAGTCTAACGGTTCAACTATACCTGGGCATACACCCAGAAGATGCTCCAACTTGTAATAAGGACACATATTCTACTATGTTCATATCAGCCTTATGTATAATAGCCAGAAGCTGGAAACAACCCATACGTCCCTCAATAGAGGAATGGATACAGAAAATGTGATACATTTACACAATGGAATACTACTCAGCTATTAAAACAATGACTTTGCTAAATTTGCAGGCAAATGGATGGAACTTGAAAATATCCTGAGTGAGGTAACCCAATCACAAAAGAACACAGAGGTTATGCACTCACTGATAGATGGATATTAGCTCAATAAGTTCGGAATACTCAAAGGGTGGATGTTTCAGTGCTTCTTAGAAGGAGGAACAAAATACTCACAGGAGGAAAAATGGAGATAAATTGTGGAGCAGAGATTGAAGGAAAGGCTATCCAGAGACTGCCCCACCTGGGGATCCACCCCATAAATAGTGGCCAAACTTGAATTCTTGTGGGTGCTGGGAAGTGCTTGCTGACAGAAGCCTGATATGGCTGTCTCCTGAGAGGCTCTGCCACGGCCTGACAAATAGAGGTGGATGCTTGCAGCCAACCATTGGACTGAGCACAGGGTTCCTGATGCAAGAGTTGGAGAAGGGATTGAAGGAGCTGAGAGCAGTTGCAGACCCATGGAGGTAGCAACAGTGGCAATCAGCCAGACCCCCCCCCCCCCCAGCTCCTGGGGACTGGATCACCAACCAAAGAGTACACATGGAGAAGCCCATGGCTCTGGTCCCATAAGTGGCAGAGGATGGCCTTGTTGGACATCAGTGGGAGAACAGGCCTTTGAGCCCGAGGGAGTTCAATACTCCAGTGTAGGGAAATGCCAGGGCAGGATGGCAGGAGTGGATGGATGGGTGTGGGGGGGGGGAGAACCCTCAGAGTCAGGGGGAGGGGTGATAGAATAGGGGGGTTGCGGAGGGGAGACCTGGAAAGGGGATAACATTTGAAATGTAAATAAAGAAAATATCCAAGAAAAAGAAAAGAACATTGGAATGGAAAGCTTTGCTTCCACGGGGTTGAGGAAATGAGCTTGTTTGCAGGATAATGAGAATGGGTGGGGGCGGGGAAGGGGCTATTCCTTAGACAGCAGTAGGCTTGGAAAGGGTAAGGTAATTATTGAGATTTATACCAGTGAAGAGGGAAGTTGGAGGGCTGGGATCAGCTCCACCTGACTTCCTCGCCCTCATCACAGTCTTCATTAGATGGAATGCATCCACAAACGACGGGTTCATTCTTCATCTGCTCTGCTGTTTCGCCCAGCGGCACTACCTAAGTGTTCCTCTGATCTCCGGCGTTGACCTGGCAAGAGATGCTCCTTGGCCAAGTGCCCATTTGAAAGTCTGTTTACCTGCTTACTGTTGTACTTTTTAAAAAGCTCTTGGCTTATAGAGGGCTTTTATCAATCATTGACTTGGATTTTTTCCCCCCATAATGACAGCTAGGCAAAAATTCACTGGTATGCTACCTTTTACGTTAATTTTAAAAGCATGTAAAACTAAATATGTTTAAAGACAGACCTGTTGTGAAATTGTCAAGTACAACCATATGTCTAAATTAGCATTTCACACACACACACACACACACACACACACAGAGAGAGAGAGAGAGAGAGAGAGAGAGAGAGAGATGACCTAAGGTATCATGTCTTACCTCAAACCAAATTCAAAGCCTTAGTCATTTATTGTCACTTGGCTGTGAGTTATCAGATCTAAGCTGGTCTTAGGTGGGGAGACTCAACTCCAACTCATGTGACCATCTTCCTCCTTGAACTTGTGCCTTATAGGATGGAAAGAGACTTTTAAAAACAAGTCAAAACATGGGAAGATGATTGAGTTAGACTCAGAACTGATATATTATTTGTTTCTTTTTTAAAGTTGTTTTTTTTTAAAAAAAAAAAAACTTATGTGTATGTCTGTGTCTGTGCAAGTGTGCACAGTTACCTGAAGAGGTCCCCTGAGAGCGGGAATTACAGGCCGTTATGTGCTATTCAGTGTGCATGCTGGGAACTAAGCTGGAGTCATCTGAAGATTGTGATAGGCTTTGAACCAGAAGAACTCTTGCAGCTAAGCCTAAAAAGATATCAAAGGTGAGGCCAGCAACAGAATCGTCTAGACTTGTAAAACATAAGGCAAAAAATAGACTTTACCTCTGGGGTAAGAGAAAGCTTGGAAGCAGGGACTGGTGTTCAAAAGGCTACAGAGAAGGTACACAGGGAGGCTGTGAGCACACGGTGCTCAGACACTTGCTCTTGAACTTATATTTTCCATACATACGGTATTGATTAATACATTTGAGTTACTGGAATCTATATAACTAAGGAAAGTGATAACCCAGAGACTCAGATTTGGGTCTGTTTCCGTACATTTCTTTAAATTTATGCAACGCCATACTAATTTATGATTTTTAATCTTGTTTACTCTCACTTGCCAATATAAATAATGGTGTGGTTATCCGACATCTGGACATTAATAGCATCTACATACATATTTATAATCGTAGTGTGCTATTCACACTTAAAAAACCAGTCTTTACACATTTTAACTGAGTCTGTTTTTCTTAGTTCTTTTCAAGGTAAACTCAGCTAAAGCCACAGAATTGTCCCGGCAGTTATTATTCTGGATTGATTAGGTTTGATCTCTGGGTTAATTTCACATGTAATCATATTATAGTTAGTCACACCTAGTGGCTCTATTAATTCAAATGTATTTGCACTTCCTTACTTATTAATTACAACCACCTCTGAAGACTGATAGGGTCTCAGCCACTGAAGATAAGTCACTCTTGCATATTAGGGAACAAATTACTGCTTCATACATAAGAACTTGTAGGAATATTATTGATGACCTCTTTACTATCTTCCTGCATTGCAGATGAAGGCTGTACCTGCTAACTGAACAAGCACTGTGAAGACCAGGTCTACACTGACTGACAATTTGCTTGGGAATAAAGTTGGTAGAGGTGTGAGTGTTGGGGGAGCACTTTTATGATGTGAGTGTACATTTTATTTGCAAGATTTTGTAAATGTGTGTGGTTGGTTGAGAGCTCAGTACTTCACAAGCATTTAAGTGTCACCTAATGTGGCACTGATGTTTTGGAAGAAGTTGAGTGTTCTAGAAGTTAAATGGCTTTTCTCATGATTAATAGTCAGGTCCGGAACTCAGACAGTGAATTCTAGGTGCTACCGTGTGAGTGGCTATCAGTCCATTGTCTAAGGAGCACTGCTTCTTCAGACTTCTAGTGTGGACTAAAGACAAGCAGCCCTCCAGGCATCCCCCAGGCCTCCATTGCCACCTGGTAGCTCTTGTCTCTGGGTGTCTGGGCACAGCATTCTGGGGTGTCCTGGAGCAGGTTTGTCTCAAGGACGTTAGCTGCTCTTCTAGGCATCTCACATATGCTCAAGTGAAAGGTCAGACTCTCAGTACATCCCCATAGCAAGACTTAACTGGAAGCTGGGTTCTAAAGTGAACCTGCTGTGTGCTGTTGGGCAAGTCACTTGACTTCAGGGGCTTCTGCTTTGTCTTCTGTAATATGGGCAGATCTGTCCCTACAGGTTGCTAGGAAACATAAATCGTGTTTAGCAAGGTTCATAGCAAACAAACTTAACATCTAGCCATTCTTTTTTTATTTGGGACTTTAAGACTTCAGCTTGCTTTCTGATATCAAGACCCTTTCTTCTTCTAGCAGCAATGATTCCCATGAGTGGTCAGGACACAGAGGAATTCCTCGATCGAACATCCTCATGCATCCGTGAATGACCCTCAAGCTGACAAGTGACTTTTTTTGGTTTTTTGGATTTGGTTTTTTTTTTTTTTTTTTTTTTTTTTGAGACAGGGTTTCTTTGTAACCCTGACTGTCCTGGAACTCACTCTGTAGACCAGGCTGGCCTCGAACTCAGAAATCTGACTGCCTCTGCCTCCCAGAGCGCTGGGATTACAGAGTGTGCCACCACCGCCCGGCGGCAAGCAACTTTTAATAAGTGTCTGGAAAGTTCATCGTAAGAAAGTTGATCTTCAAGATAGACAAGTCTACCCACCACCCAGTGACAAGAGGAGGGGACAGTGGGATGAGAAGAATGGGTAAAGAAAACAGAGAACAGAATATGAAGAGACTCCAGAATATGGGGGTCCCTGTGTTTGTCAGAGCCGTGGAAGGCACGGGGCTTCCTCAGCATCCTGACACTGCCTGACTGTGTGCCTTTTGGTTGAGTTCACAAGTGCGTATTGACTATTTCTTATATGCTAGGCACCGTGCTAGTCTTGAGAACTTCACGCATGTGCCAAACCTACATGTGACTTTAGTGGCTGCCAAGGAGAGGCTAGTCAACTCCCTCAGGATTCTGAGCAAGTTACTGAGCCTTACTGTACCTCACTTCTTCCACAGGACAAGACACACTCCCCAAATCCACAGGTGAGGTCTGTGAGAAGCTGTGGCTGATCCCCTGTTCACTCCCAGAAGCTATGCCACATATTCCAACAGTGTCACTCTCCTGCAGCCTCCCAGCAGCTTCTACAGCCTGTGAAGACGAGGAAAGGAGCATGTGAGGAAACATAAGAAAACCAGGCTCAACACGGGAGGTGTTCATACTCGGCAGATCCTGGTGTCAAAGGTTATGGCCTTACTCCATGGCATTTCCAGTGCTGAGAAGATGAGTAGAAGATGCTGGTGCAGGTGGGAGCATGGAATGGAGAGGGAGAGAAAGTTTATCCTTCTAGGAAAGAACACGGATGCAAACAACGTGTCATGTAACCAGTGAGTGTCTGCATGGAGTGATGCTCTATCCTACTGGAGGCCAGAGTGCAATCAATGATTAGAATATGTGGAATGGTTGGCGGTGAGTTTCTGAAGAAGGTAAAGAAATAAAGGAGGAGTGACAGGGTCTCCTGTCTTAAATGGCATCTCAGCACATTAATCCTAACACTCAGGGAATTTTTCTCCTGAGACTAATCATCTTTCTGGAGGAAAGTAAATTATTGTCTGATTTTAGATACTATGTTTAATGCACCCTAATTTTTTCTGAAATAAGCCTAAACTAGATCATTTAGGCAAAAAAATGAATCTTTGGAAAAATAATATCTTTAATCTCACTCAGACTCAACAAATGAAGCCTATACCCCTCCAGAGTCTATTCTCTCCCTTCGTCCTTTCCTCCCTGCCTCCTCACCCACACAGTCACAGTCTACAAAGGGTCATGGCACAGCAGGTCACAATATTCCTTCATAAACTTTCCTAATGGGTAGACCTGTCTACATTATTTTATATAATTGTTCTATTCCACTTTATCTACATATGCAAATTCAATCAACTCATGCCCAGTGCTTGAGTATTGGAATAAAAATTTCCACACTGATCCTGTAAATATTTGCCCACATCCTTGATTAGTTAGTAATTCAAGAGACCCAGAGTGCTGTGTGGACCTTGTGGGGTTATTGTGATCTAGGGAGATGGTTTACAGTTCTACTACTACTACTACTACCACCACTACTACTACCACCACCACCACTACTACTACCACTACTACTACTACTACTACTACTACTACTACTACTATTACCCCTACCCCTACCACTATCAATACCACTACTACTACTACTACTATATCCTTTTTTACAATCCAGTTGTTATCCCCCTCCCAGTCTGCCCTCCGACTATTCCTCATCCCATTCCTCCCCCCCAACCCTGTCTCCAAAGGATGCCCCACCCTACACTCCCACTCACTAGACCTCCCTAGTCCCTGGGGCCTCAAGTCTCTCAAGGGGTAGGTGTGTCTTCTCTCACTGAGGCCAGATCAGGCAGTCCTCTGCTGTATATGTCTTAGGGACCTTATATCAGCCAGTGTATGCTGCCTGTTTGATGGCTCAGTGTCTGAGGGTTTACAGTTCTTGAGGAAGCCTCATGTCCTCACCCTTGAACTTGGATTGGTAACACTGTCCTCCTTAAAGGGTATTCCAAGGAGGAAAACATGGGTAAGCAGGGATGTGCCTCAGTCAAAGCAACAGTTGATACCATGCCTTGAGGCATATTTAATCCTCAAGAGAGCCTGCTATCATCTTTGCCTTATAGAACTGTATGCTAAGGCTTGGGAGGCTAGGTGAATTGTTCAAGAGATGGAACTGGTCCAGAGTCAACCATTATCTCTCACCTCATTCCATCACCTGAACAAGATGGGCAACCACAGCAACCAAATGACCCACTAGCACTTTAAAAGCCCACGCCCTGGAATCGGAAGGCTTTACCATCTTGGGTGACTTGAGTTCAGGTCCCTGAGGGATTTTCTTTCCCCATTAATAAATGGGGGAATCATATTCATCTAATGAACTAAACCATATTCATCTCCACTGGTGCTTGCTGTTGGGTCGTACAACATACACTCTGGAACCACTGTCCACAGCAGGCCCACTTAGGCTGGAAGGGCCACTTTACATTCTTGCTGGAGTCCATCCTGTGCAGATCCTACTGGTTCCTTTCTGGTTCCTGTATCTGAAGAATGACTGCACAGGTTATTCTGAGTTGGGGAAAGTGGAGGTATCTACCCAGTAGGAAAGACCTCAACACAGTCCCTAGCTTAGTACCATAGCTCTACTTTCCTAACTGGAGATTTACATCTTCTTCTATGTGTCCCAAGCACACCACTACATCTATGCATGTTAGCCATCTAACAGCCTTCTCTGGACATGTCAGCATCATTGAAACCTCACTGCAGTTTTTCCTGGCCCATGATGCTCTTTGAAATGGCATGATTAAAGTAGGTCTGCATGGGTGGAGATCCTAAACATTTCAGAGTTTAGAGGCATCTTTGTATAGTATTTTACCAAAGTTTGACATCTTAGAGAATGGGTGTAGCTAGGTCATGAAAGGTTCTGAGATCAGCAGCTAACCCAGAACCATGAATTCCTCTACTCTTCAAGCTGTTTGCTAAGTGCCACCCTCTGTGCAAGATTCAGCCAGTCAACAACTATTGCTTGTGTGCCTACTGTGTACCAGGTGCTATTCTGCTGCCTCAAGAACTCAGGACACAGTAGGTAAGAATATAGACATAGTTTCTCACTCAAAAACCCTACCAATTTCAGCTTTCTTTAGGAAAGGGTTCCTCTTGGGACCCAGAATGTCCTTTTCTAATGCTTTGGTTTTCAGAGAGCCCTGGTAAAGACATTATCTATATCTATAGGTCATAATTCTAACTATAAACAATATTTAATCCCTCCAATAAAGACCCTTGGCTCCCAGTACTTTCAATTAAGGTCATGGTCTCTTATGCTAGACTTCCTGGGTTCAAGTCCTAACACTATGTCCCACTGACTGAGATAAGCTATTTAACTTTTCGTGCTTTGTTGTCTGGGCTGGTTACCTCTTTGTCAACTTGACACAAACTGGGTTAACCCGGAAGAAGAACCTCAATTGAGGAAAATGCTCTCGTAAGATTGTCCTGTAGGCAAGTCTGTGGGGGTGTTTTCTTGATTAATGACTAATGTGGGAGAGTCTAGCTCATTGTGGGCAGTTCCACCTCTGGGCAGATGTTCCCATGTGGTATAAAAAAGCAAGCTGAGTGAGCTATGAGCAGTCAACAGTATACCTCCATAGCCTCTGTTTTAGTTTCTGCCTCCAGGATTCTGCTCTCAGTGCCCACGTGACTTCCCTTCATGAGGGCTATGGTTAGGATCAGTAAGCCAAAAAAACCTTTCCTTCCTAAGTTGCTTTTTGTCATGGAGTTTTATCACAACAGTGCAAAGCACACTAAGACAGTGTCTTCATTTCAAATTAGGCCAATGGTAGCAGTTACACCATCAAGTGCTGGAGTGCCTACTGCCAGGGACTGTTCCAAGTTCTTTGTACATTGACTCAAGGTAGCAATTATGAATACCTGATATTACAGAGAGTGAAAATATGGAAAAAATAAGAACACAAAGGGTTAACTTGATAGCAGAAGGATTTAAACAAGAGGCTTCAGCAGTACCAGAAAACTGTTACTGTTATCTTCATGAGAGGCCATGTTCACTAAGATGCCAAGCGCTAGACAGAGGCAAATTTTAACCACAATGAGAAGCACATGAAAGGCTGGTGGGTTTGTGTGTAAGAGCCCTTGCCATCCAGCCTGATGACACTAAACCCACATGGCAGAAGGAAGAAACTGATTCCTTCAAGTTGTCCTCAGATTTCCTACGAAATAAAAGCACACTGGAGCCATATTGATGGGAAAGGCCTGCCCTGGCACCTGAGGCCTTGGTGATGTTCAGGTCCACTGAGGGCCATGTCTGGGTCCGTGATTCTGTGGTAGCCAGGGCCTGTGTTGACGTCAATGGCCTGTGTTACCGTTGAAGGCTATTTGGATATTCATGGTCTATGCTGTAGCTGAACCCTTGTTGATCTCTGTGGGTTGTGCTGGCACAGAGGACCATTTTGATGTGAATAGCATGTGCTATCTCCAAACACTGTAACGGTGGCTCATGCAGCAGCAGAGGGCCCGGTTGATGTCTGTGGTTTATAATGACACAGGAGAACATGCTGAGGTCAGGGGCACATGCTGATGCCAGGGACCAAGTAAATGTCCACGGTCCACAGTGTCACCAGAAACCGTGTGTGATTCCATGATTAATGCTGTCATTGACAGTAGAGGCCAAGGAAATTACTTTTGCCGTGGTATTGATGACTGTTGACTCATGGTTGAGAAAGAGGGACACAGAAGGCTTCTGTGACAAGCCCTATCCTCACCTCTAGAAAAATAACAGCCTAGACAGAAAGCCATGGAAGAGAACTCTGAAAAATTATGACAAGAATGCTCAAGTGTAGCTCTCCAACTACAGGGGTAGGTGGCAGGGGGGCCGCAGTGGGGAGGGGACAAGACACTGACAATTCAATTTCCATTGGAGTTTGACCATGTTTGTTTGTTTGTTTGATTGTTTGTTTTTCTTCTTTTGGGGAGGGCAAAGGTCCCAAGGGTGGGGCAGACCTGGGAAGTAATGGTGCTCATAGTTCATGATGTGAAATTCAGAAATAATAAAATATTATAAATAAGAAAAGAAAAAGTGTGTGTGAGAGAGAGGGAGGGAGAGAGAGACATAGAGGGATGGAGGGGAGAGAGAAGGGAGGAGAGAAGGGGGGGGGGAGAGAGAGGGAGAAGCCACGGGAAGAAGTGAGTAAGTAGCACCCTTCCCTGGCCTATGTATCAGCTCCTGCCTCAAGAATCCTTGACTCCTTCAGTGGTGAACAGTGCTGAGGAAGTGTAAGCCAGATAGCCCCCTCCCAATAAAAAAGTAATAAAGCACGTAGGAGAAATACATTGTCTGAAATGCCCCCCACAGGCTGCTGTGAGTGCCTGGTTCTCAGTTCCCTGGATTAGAGGCCCCGGCACCTTTGGGAGTTGGGTTGCTAAGGTGAGTCTTTGAAAGTTCATGGCTCTTTACCTGACCCTGGCCAGATTCTGCACATGGTCCATTGCTATGTGAAGAAACCTTTAGCACACCCACCCCATCTGCTGCGAGTTTCACTGCCCGTTCCCTGATACGACAGACTTTTGAAACCATGGACCAAAATCAAGCTTTTCTGACACAAACTGTTTCTGCAGAAATGAGAACAACACACACCCAACAAACATAAACTACAATTTGGGGGATTCTTGGGTTTTGTTTGTGTGCTATTGTTGTTGTTTGCTTGATGTAGGGTCTTATTCATCCCGGGCTGACCTTGAACTCTCTATTAGCAAGGATGGTCTTGAACTCTGCTCCCCTGAGTGGAGTGCTGGGATTTACAGGCTTGTGTCACCGTGTCTCATTCATGGGTCACTCAGGTGGTTAAATCCAGCCTTTTAGGGAAGCACTCGGCCAACTAAGCTGTATCTTTAGCCCCATAGTCTAAAATGTTAGGGGTAACTATCCCAGAGTGGTGAAATGATTTGGAGGGGGATGATTTTCATGGTTTTAGGAGACCTTTTGTAATAAATACCCTTGAAATATTTTGCTGCAAATTCTGAAAGAATGTAACTGAATAAACTTCTCAGGACCACCTCTGTCTCAGTTAACAGAATTGCTATCCCCTCCCCCCCACCTTAAGAACACTGAGCCACGACAGGCTCCCGAGGCCACCTGGCTTGGTGACCCCCCCATTCCCAAGGCCACCTGACTTGGTGACCCCCCCATTTCCTGAAACATACAAGACCTTTACGCAACCTGCACGTCCTCCTGAATCAAGAACCCCATTACTCACTTAGCTTCTTTATATCTTTAATTATGACCTTTTAGACTAAGTGAAAAAGAAGTATAATTTTGCTTTAAGAGATATGCCAGGCCTACACTCCCAACATTTTCAGGTTTCATAGAAACTGCAAGGATCATAGAAATTTAACCTGATAATTACTTTGATATTTCAAAGCACACAGTTTTATTCTCCTAGAATAATTACGGGTTGTTGTTTTTTTTCTCCCAAATTATTTTACTTCTCTCTTAATACAGATTATACCAGCTTCAGTTGTATGTGTCTGGAGATAGGATGGTGAGGGTCATCCTCAAAGATTCCTGGTCCACAGCATCCTGCTTTTAACATATTCCACTTTATTAATTTCTATTACACTTTTAAATTATAAATTTTATATGGTCCAGGAAATTATGCATAGTTTGAGTATCTCTACCCTCAAAAATGCTTTTGGTGATTTTAGAGTGTTTGTATGTATATAATAAGATATAATGTGATAGCCTGCTTCATCCATGGTGGATAGACAGGCAATGAACAGTTAGAATTTTTGGTTTTGTTTTTTTTTCTCTCACAAATGACTGAGTCACTATATTTAGAAAATGAACTTGTTGAATTTGTGTATTCTGTGTGTGCGAGAAAGGGGGGAGAGAAAGAAAGAGAGGGGTGAGAGAAGGGACAGGAGTGTGAGAATGTGGTGGTTCGTGTGTGTGTGTGTGTGTGTGTGTGTGTCAGGGGAGGGGAGGGATGTGAGAAGGCACAGAAGTGTGAGAAGAATGCTCTTGTTCATGTGTGTGCCTGTAGGCATGCAGGTGACATGGACTTGGAAGTCCAAGGACAACAGTCAGCTTTCAGCCCCTGCCTTTCTCCTTGTTCACAGCTGTACGCACCAGGCTAGCTGACTCTAAAATTCCCACACTTCTCTCAGCCTTCCAACCCCCAGTGGGAACATGCTAGGATTATCGATGCCTGTGATACTGAGTTTGGCTTTTATGTGAGTTCTGACACTCTGAATTCAGGTCATCAGGGTGCATGGCAAAGCTTAATGCACCGAGTCATCTCCCGGCCTCTGTGTTGGAGTATTCTAGGCAACTTCGATGTCGCCAAATCCTTGGAACATCCTAGAATGCTATGACGGTTTCCCTTACTTTTACAAGACCACTTGAGGCAGAACTCAATAAAGAATGTCTTATCCAACCCTCAGCACTGACTGAGGCAGTGACATATGATCTAACAAGCAAAGCAGACATGCTTTTCTATAAAGCGTGTGAATATATGTTAAGAATGACAAATAGCCACAGTAACCTCCAGACAGTTGCAATGGGTTTTGGGTGCCAAGTCGTTCAGATTAAAACCATCTCTGCTACTCAGAGTTAGAACTTTGGTTTCCAGAGATTTGAGAGCAGAGTTGAAATGACCTGAGATTGGGATGTGTGTGTTGGAGGGGGGATGTTGATCTAGTGAGGAGGCCCAGTACATTATGAGGCTGGTGAAGGGTTTGCTTATAACATGTGACCCCCCCCCCATAGTAAATGCTTGGTAAATATGAACTGTTAATAAATTACCTCACTTCAGGGTGTACACAAAGGGCCTGTGAGGCAGGCATTATTTTGGGCATTTGACAGATGAACAGAAATCTAGCTATGTTGAAGTAGCGTGAAGCGCACACAACGGGACCAGAGCTCCTGGGCTATGGTGTGTGCCGCCATGCTTGGCTCCCTTTCTGTAGGAGCTGGGATCTTGTTTGGGCTTTCATGCTCGCACAGCAAGCATTTCACTGAGCCATTTCCCTAACCCTATTATTAATCTTCTAATGCTAAGTTAAAGACATAAAAAGTAATGTGTTTCGCTGTGGTATTTCCAGACACATTCACCTAAATTCTTGTATTCACTTAAAAAAAAAATCCCTTTGGTTGGCTATCACTTTCAGATTCCCTTCCCCCTCTGGCACAGAGTTTCTGAGAAAAGAACGGAAAAAGTCCAGGAAACACAGAAAGTGTTTAGATACACATTTTTTGGTACAGTTTCCCTCTTCCCATCCCCCTTGTTGAAAAGCAAGAGGCAAAAGAACTTGGCATCGTTTCTGCCATGTGGCTTCTTCTGGGCCTCTCAAACATTCGGATCCCTGGAAAGCCAGGATTCCTGCTCACCTCCACTCTTCATTAAGCTGGCCGTGGTGTGAGGTGGGGAAGGCAGGCTGCCGGTGCCGTGGGTGGGCATGCTGAATAACACCAGAGCCACAGCTGTGTCTGCCCTTGTCAGTGGGCCAGGCTGCCTTCCCCAGTCTGTTCCTGCCTGCTACCTGCCCTCGCCCATCTGCCACAGAATTCATAAAGTGCTGAAGATCACAAACATCTGAGCCCATTATAGCAAACATACTTCAATTACATTCTGATTGTGGGCTTGGCTTCCTCCAAGCCCGGAGAACAATGGTGTGAGGATCGAGTTCTCCCCACAAGAGAAGCACTAATCTCTAGGTAGTTCTGTTACTTGGGGAGTGTTAAGAAAGAAGCCATTCTCCTTGATTTTGCTGTGCGCCATTCAGTTACCTGGCAAAGCACACCCCAGATGTAAAGAAAGGATGTGGGAGGGGAGGGAGGGAGGGAGGGAGAGAGAGAGAGAGAGAGAGAGAGAGAGAGAGAGAGAGAGAGAGAGAGAGAGAGAGTGAGTTTAAGGCTGTCCTGAGGTACTTCCCACAGCTGCAGACTGGTCCGTTTACTTTCTCCCTTGAGGATCAAAAGGCTGGCTTGTTATATGCCCTTCACTTTCAGGAGTTACCTGACCTGCCAGTTGGTGTACACCGTGGAAATTATGACCACTTTTCTAAGGGCATTAAAGAATAAACTGGGGCCCTACCAGCAACTCACTGAGACAGACACTGATACTTACACCCAACCATTGGACTGAAGTCGGTTGAATTATGGGAAGGATTGAAGAAGCTGAAGGGGAGGGGGTGACCCCATAGGAAGACTAGCAGTCTCCACTAACCTGGACCCCAGGGAGCTCCCAGAGACTGAGCCACCAACCAGGCAGCATATACAGGCAGCTGGTCCGAGGCCCCTGGCACATATATAGCAGAAGTCTGTCTGGTCTGGCCTCAGTGGAAGAAGACATGCCTAATCCTCGAGAGATTTGAGACCCAGGGAAGGGGAAGGCCTGGATGGGGGTGAATGACTGGATTGTAAATATAATAATAATAATAATAATTTGGGGTGTGGAGCTGGATCAGGATGTAAGACCTCTTGATATACAAGTGTAAGGACCCCAGTTCAAATCCCAAGAACCCACATGAACGGTTGGACACGACCACCTGCCTATAAGCACAGCATCAGGCAGGGTGGACACAGGAGCATCACTGAGCCTTGCTGGTAGCCAGATAGCTTCCGGCTCACAGAGAGACCCTGTCTCAAGGGGAAAGGTAGAGAGCGGTACAGGAGCACCTGGAATCACACACATACTTCCTCGGGAAGAACAGCGGGGGACATTCAGGTGCCAGCATCCACCGTGGCTGGTGGCTTCCCAAGGTGTGTTAGTGAGCAGCATGGCATTTGCAGACTGCTACATGTGCAAGATGGACACACAGCATCGACACTGCCTATGATGTCTATCTTGGACCATCACTGTGGCCAGAGTGAGGAGGGGGTAACTGGTAATCCTGAAATTTAGAGCTCCCTCAAGGAAGTAATGTATTTTGAGTGGCCTGCAATTCCCCAACACAGACATTCCAGTTCTTTCCTGGAGTCAGAGTCGTGAGCTAATACACTCTCCCACCCTCCTCCAGTACAGACTTAAAACTGCCTAAAATCAGAGTTCTGACTCTCACAGGCCAGTGGCTGGGGAACCTATGACTCTCATAGAGTCCAACCGTGCTCTTCAGGGAGGGAGCAACATAGGAGTTGGTGGGGAGAATACAGTGTTTCCAGCGTCGAGGATCCTTAGGGTTCTGGTCCTCTAACTTATCCAGCGATGCTGGAAGAAAACTGGGGCCCCTGACTTCACTTGCTCTTGTCAGAACCAGCAGTGACAAACATCTTACATTCCTACGGGGCTTCACAGTTCTGAACGGTGCCTACTTTTTCTTTCTTGAACCACGGAGCTTAAAGGCCCAAGCAAAGCAGCATCATTTCTACTTTAGAGAGGACACGGGTACTTTCAATGGCCTCCTACAGCAAATGATAACACGGCGTCTTGGTGTTTATGCCATCCAACTCGGGTGAGCTGAGACACAGAGCAACTGGGTCTAACTCAAAGGCGGGAGCCATTTTCCCTCCCTTCTGTAATTGTAGATTTTAATGCTCAGGTCCCACTGGATGAAAGGCCATAAAGAGTGGTAGGTAATTGTTGCTGCTTCTCCGGGGAAGGGACCTTGCCATTGTCCCCTAATCTGTGCTTTCTGTGTAGTTCAAGGCAAGGAACAAATAGGAGACAATGCTGAGAACGGCCCAGAAGCTGGTCAGGCAGGGCAGGGTCCCAAAGCAGCAGTGTCCTAGCCTTTTCTTTTTTCTTTTCTTTCTTTCTTTCTTTTTTTTTCAGTTGTCGACCTGACACAACTAGAGTCACCTGGGAAGAGGGAACTTTAATTAAAGAATTGCTTCCAGCAGATTGGCCTGTGGCTATGTCTGCGAAGACCTGATTGGTTCTTGATTGATGATTGACATGCGAGGGCCCAGCCTACTGTTCGTGGAGCCATCCTTAGGCAGGTGAGCATTAACAAAGAGCAGCCAGTTAGCAGCATACTTGAGTTCCTGCCCTGACTTCCCTTGACGTTAGATGGTGCTCTATACACCCTCCCTCTCCAGGTTATAAATAAACCCTCCCTCTCCAAGTTGTTTTCCATTATGGCGTTTATCATAACAGGAAGCAAACTAGAACAATCAGCTCTGAGAACATCCTTGCTGGAGGCCAGGAATACAGGAAGTGAGTTCTGGTATTATCTCCCTGGGCCTCTTCTGTGACTATGCTGTGACTACGGACCTGAAACCAGGGGAGGCACCCAGATACCCTGTGGCAGACGGAGAATCTTATCTCTCTTCCTGGACACCATTCCAACAAAGTGCCCAGATGAGTAGCTAGATAGCACCCCATTTCCTGAGAACTCTCCTACTGTGCAGGAGTTCTGTTATCTTCACCCCAGCCCCATTCTCTCCTTAAGATCCCATCCACGAGCCTCTAACGAGCTTTTCTTAAAACTCACTTCATGTGGTCTGTGAATGTCATTCTTTGAAATCTCAAGAACCTGACAGTCACAAGCTTGGGTTGTTTTGGTGGCTGTACAGGTTCTGGGAACCCCACTTCCTAAGCCAAGAAAGACTCCATTTGCCATGTTCAGCAACACCAAGTATTCTTATGTCAACAACATCCCTAGATCACATCTATGCTAAGGAAAGAACAGCTTTGAAAATTTTTGGGCCAGGGCTGTTGTAACATCAAAAATAAACAAACAAACAAATCAAAAAGAACCATTGCGGTAAGAACAGCTGAACTATCCATTTATCGGTACCTCCCTCCTCTGTTTAGTGATCACAGGAAATACATGTCATTATCTGTGTTTTACAGATACTAAGAGAAAGGGAAGACGAAGCAACTTGCCTGGTAGCAGCGTTGAGGTGGGAACTGATGCTGCATCTGGTCCCAAGCCTGGTTCCTAACAGGATGCTGCATTTGGTTATACTGCGTTTGAACACCACAAACTGAGGTTTCAAGTCTCCTTTTTCCCTTTGCAAATGAGAAGACAGAAAGTCCCACAAGCCCCACGGACTGCAGACTGGAGGAATTGTTGGGGAGAGTAGAAAATGCCTAAAACAGTGTTTTTCAGCTTTCCTAATACATTTCATGTTATGGTGACACCACCATAAAATTATTTTCATTGCTGCTTCATAGTTGTAATTTTGCTACTGTAATTGTAAATATATGTTATGCAGGATATCTGATATGTGATCCCTCTTGATCCACAGGTTGAGAACCACTAGCCTAAATGAAAGAGAAAGGAGTGGTCTAAAAGTGGGTGTAGCCTAAGAGAGGGTGTGGTCTAAGAGTCTGTGTGGTTGGGTAGTGAGAAGGCTCAGTGAATAAAGGTATTGCAGCCAAGCCTGCCAACCCCAGTACCCACATGGTGGAAGAGAAGAAGAGAACAGACCCCCAAGCGATGTGCTGCAACTTTGATATGTGCCCTGTGGGGTACACACACACACACACACACACACACACACAGAGAGAGAGAGAGAGAGAGAGAGAGAGAGAGAGAGAGAGAGAGAGAGAGAGAGGAGGGAAGGAGGGAGGGAGGGAGAGAGGTGGGGGAGTCAGGGGAATGATATAAATTAAATTAAATTCCCATGAAACTTGTAAACATGCAGTTAGGTTTTACTTTTCTGCAAGATATAGATTTAAATGGCACACTCCTGGGCACCAAGACACAACAATGGAACATTACAGGCAGGTGAACTGAGGGCTCTCGAGGTGTCTGGGTGAAGGCTAAGTAGTCCCCCAGCGGAGATGGAGGTGAGGGTGAGGGGATCTGAAGGTAGACTTGGGGAGAGCACGCTTTTAAACCTTTGAGAGACTCTGTGTCTCCAAGTCTTCCTGCAGCTGAGTATGGAGGTGGCCCAGCCCCTCTGCTCATCCCCCTGCGTGCGTCCTTCTGCTTTCCGAAACATTAGTTAGTCCGCACTTCCCACCCCGTCTTGATGATTTGCAATGAGCCGTGGAAGGCGCACATGCAAGCCTGCAGCTTGGCATTCCCCCACCCGGCCAATCTGAAATTATTCACATTTTTCTTGCAGATTTTTCATGAAGTGAATGGCTGATGAAATGACTCTCAAATGGCTTTGCGATTTATGCTAAGGTTCTGCCCTTCCCCTCCGATGGGTGCGTGTCTTCATGCCTCAGCTCCGCCAAGCCCTCCTCTTTCCTGTTTATGTTTATTTTGGAGGCAAAATGTGTTTACAAAATCAGTTAAAAAGTGTTAATGATCAGTTTCCAGAATACTAATGTGAATTTAAATTACTTTCACATGAATCAAGACAAATTAAAATTGCCATTTGATCACAAACTGTTTTAAATTCATGTTATAAGTAGGTGCAACAAATCTGGATATACGCTTTAAAAAAATAGCAGTTTAAAAATAACCATCCTAGCTAGGCATGGTGGCACATGCCTATAATCCCAGCCCTCAGGAGGGGAGGCAGAGGCAGAGGCAGAGGCAGAGGCAGAGGCAGAAACAGGAGGATAAGGACTACATAAGACTCTGTCTCAAACAAAGACAAATAAAAATTTACAATAAAAATAATATACCTATTCAGGGCTAGTCTGGGCTACATAAGACTCTGTCTCAAACTAAGACAAATAAAAATTTACAATAAAAATAATATACCTATTCTGATGACATGAAGAAGTTCAGAGCAGGAAGCATCTTTCCAGAAGGAATGATGTCAATTTTTGGTCCCCATTGTGGGAGAAGGTAGTGGGCAATAAGATTCTCTTCCTGGAGGCAGAATACTCCAGCACATAGCTGTCAAGACTCCATTATAGCGTTGAAGTACACGTTTTAAAGATCCTCCTATTGATTCTTTTGTGAATTTCACATCATGCACCCCAATCCCATTCATCTCCCTTCTATACATCCTCTGCCCTTGCATCCTCCCCCTCCCCCCACAGATAGGATAGAATTTAAAAATAAAACTTGCCATGGAAGCTGTAGTGGGTCACAGTGTGTCCCACAGTATACCCTTCTGTCCACACATCTTTACTTGTGAGTGTTCATCACAAGGAGTGACTGTTCTGCTTCGAGGCCTCCCACTTCCGCTACGCCGTCAATACCAGATCCTCATGGGGGCTCCTTCTAGTTACCCTGTTATTGTCCCGCATCATGGAGACCCTGCAGTTTTGGATCTGCAGGCCTGGTCTTTTCACACCATCCAGCAGTTCATAGATGGGGCAGATGTTGATGTGGACCAACCCAAAGTCCTGGATCTGGGCCTGGGTGGTAGCAAGTCGGTCAGCCCACCAGCTCTCCTGTACCGGTACCACCAGGACCAGCTAGCATTGCCCAGTTTGCCTTGCATCTCAGCTGGCAAGGGGCAGGGCCAAGTCTCCCACACTCACACTCTCAGCTAGTTCACCTGACCCTCACACCAGGGTCCTCTCTACTGTGCTGCCCAGGTGAGGGGTGGGGCCAGTCTAGCACAGGGCCTCAGGAGCCCAGCCAAGGGACATCTGCATAGCCTCTGCTGATAGCATGAGCCTGAGGTATGGACACAGATTCTGGCTGTGGTGGGACCACAGATCCAGACATGGTCCCAGGCAGCAGCATGGACCCAGATGTCACCACGGCCTCAGGTGGCAGCACAGGTCACTCAAATCAGAATGTCCCCCTGCAGCAGCAAGACCCTCAGACATCCACATGGTCTCCGGTGGCAGCCCAGACCATGGACATCAACATGGCTTTTGGTGATAACTCAGACCACAGACGTGGACACAGACCCCAGTAGCCACAGACACACAGACCCAAACACGGCATCACCGTGGCCCCAGACAGCGCAGGCGCCTCCTATCTGCCCCTTCCCCAACACTGTCAAGTCTCCAGTCCACCTTTCTCCACAGTTCACAAACCCCTTGGCTTTGCTTTCTCTCCCGTCTCTCCACTGTCTCTTTCCCATATCTCTGTCACACATTCTCCCATCATAGTGGTTCCCAAGGTGGGCACTTTGGTGTGTTTCGTCAGGTTGCCCAGATCTGCACAATGTAAGTATGAATAAAATCAACTGGGTGAATTACAGAATTTAACTCAAGGTTTGACTCAAAGCCCTGGACCTGGGCCTGGTTGATAGTTTTTTACTCCAATCCAGTATCCAGTATTAGTCTGTCTGTCTGTCTGTCTGTCTGTCTATTTGTCTGTCTATGCAGTTCATACTCAGAGTAGAAAATGAAGGCTCTTTCTGGATTTCCTTCCTCCTTGTGTTCTCCTTCCTGCTTTTGGTGAAGCTGTTCCTGGGGCTAGGGGTTAGTTGTAAGTCTGGACTTTGAAGAATGACATATCAGTACCCCAGAACTAGTCTGGATACGCTCTTTTCTGTGCCTTCCCCGCCCATCTACAATGCCAATGGCAATGCATGAGGGCATCTGACCCTTCTGGGATAGCAGAAGGCACCCAGCCTCTCCAGGTTCTGAAGATCAAGGTTTGTGACTCCCCAGGCCTTCCTAGAGTTCTAGAGAGAAGAAAACTACACTGGAGTTGAAGGGAAAAATAAAGCTGGCTGTCCAATCAGACAAGAGATGTCCCCCTTATCCACAAGTGTCCCGCTCTTGTTCAAAACTCACACTGGAGTTTGTCTGATGAAAGTCTCCAGGGAATAACCCTTTTTAACAGTGACATGTTAAAACCATCTCTTAATAAAGCAAATGGAGTTGGCAAAGGGTAAGACTGGCATTCTGCACCCAGCTCTGTGGGGAAGCACCTGCCCTGAGCTAAGGCAACCAGGAGTCCAAGCCAAGCCTGTGTCAGACACAATACAACTCTAGATTCTCTGAGCCTGTTTCACAGTGCCAGTGTCTCTGCTTTAAATATGTCTATGTCAGGGATTTGGATCACAGTTGCAGGAGCACAACGAAGTGGTTGAGATTTAACTCTGACCATGCCCAGTGCTTTGAACATCCTTCATGGCGGCCAAAGGTTCTATGGCTCTTGGCTATGCGGAGCAGAATCTGTTGAGGGTTCTGTAAACAACTCTAAGAACATCCAAGTATAGCATCCATGGAGCCTGAAAGTGGCATAAATGCCACTTCTCGACTCTCTGATGCAGGCCAGTGCAGAGGGAGCTGATGGCTTTGAGCTTGAGCTCCCTTGGAGAACACCCCAGGCCTGCTCTCATCTGAACCTTATGCCTCTTAAGAGGCTGGGGTTACCTTTCTAAGCATTAGTTTAGTTCACTTGTAGGGGCCTCGTAAGGATGCTTATCTCCCAATTGGAATCCATACTTGTGAAGGTTTTGACATATTATAGGCATTTAATAAGTAGCAGCTAGTACTGTTATCATCTATAATCATCACATCCCTTTGAAAGAATGTCTGGTCAGGAACCCATTGAGTATGAAATCTGTCCTACATTATATTAGATGAGTTATGTATTTTAGAGAAAAAGCAGGAAAGAATGACTAAGAGTGCAAGAGAGGTCAAGGGCGGGTCACATACAAGACCCTAAGCATGGGAGCATCTTCTAAAACTGTGCCGTCCTTCTTTGCAAAAAAGATTGTGCTTCCAAGATAATATAAGTGGAAAGGGGGAAGAGAGAACATGGGAGGCACTAGGAAATGCCCTCTAATGGAAACATCTAGGGCATTGTCACGATTGGGCTCCTGAGTTTAGGCCCTGGGTTGTCATTTGGAAAGAGAAATATTGAACAAGTCATTGAACCTCCCTTTGGCTTTATGCAGAATCTGTTGAGAGTTCTGTAAACAACTCTAAGAACATCCAAGTATAGCATCCGTGGAGCCTGAAAGTGGCATAAATGCCACTTCTCGACTCTCTGATGCAGGCCAGTGCAGAGGGAGCTGATGGCTTTGAGCTTGAGCTCCCTTGGAGAACACCCCAGGCCTGCTCTCATCTGAACCTTATGCCTCTTAAGAGGCTGAGGTTACCTTTCTAAGCATTAGTTTAGTTCACTTGTAGGGGCCTCGTAAGGATGCTTATCTCCCAATTGGAATCCATACTTGTGAAGGTTTTGACATATTATAGGCGTTTAATAAGTAGCAGCTAGTGCTGTTATCATCTATAATCATCACATCCCTTTGAAAGAATGTCTGGTCAGGAACCCATTGAGTATGAAATCTGTCCTACATTATATTAGATGAGTTGTGTATTTTAGAGAAAAAGCAGGAAAGAATGACTAAGAGTGCAAGAGAGGTCAAGGGCAGGTCACATACAAGACCCTAAGCATGGGAGCATCTTCTAAAACTGTGCCGTCCTTCTTTGCAAAAAAGATTGTGCTTCCAAGATAATATAAGTGGAAAGGGGGAAGAGAGAACATGGGAGGCACTAGGAAATGCCCTCTAATGGAAACATCTAGGGCATTGTCACGATTGGGCTCCTGAGTTTAGGCCCTGGGTTGTCATTCGGAAAGAGAAATATTGAACAAGTCATTGAACCTCCCTTTGGCTTTATTTCCTTGTCATGAATGGGTGGTAGAGGGTCTCAGACAGAGATCCAGAGACATTGACTGCACTTTTGAGGTTTCTCAAGTTCATCAGGATCTACTGGTGTGACTTTTGACAGCTCTTGGCAGAGAAAGTGCAAAGGAAGAGCTCACCTTTCCGTCTTCCTTATTCCTTCCTGGCACGCATAAACACAGATGCACAGAGACATATACACACGGAAGGCTGCCTTCTTCAGAAGTAAAAGCCATACAATGGCAGAAGGAACATACTTGTGCTGTGAGAATCAGTAGGAGCCTTTCCCTGAGGACTGCCTGCTTCCCCACGTCCTCTAACGAAGCCCCCTCCATTATTTACTGTTTAATCCTTGCTGAGGCTCGGAGGTGACTAGATACGTCACTAACAAGCAGATGCTTAGTTCTGTCATGTATATATGACAGAGCCATACAAATAATGGACACTCATAACACATGTCACGATCTCCATCTCTATTCCCCAGACATCTCTGGAACTTTCATCACATGAGGGGCCGTGACCCTGACTTTTATTGCTGGCTGCTCATGCTAGGTCAGAAATCATTGTCGCTTCATGAATAGCATCGTTGTGATTTTTTTCCCTCTCATTGAAAAGTTACTTCAATTTAATCTAAATTTCCAACCACTAGGAAGTAGTTAAATAAATCATCTTCTATCCATCCCATGAAATTACACAACCATTTAGAATCATTATTTTGAAAGCTGTTCAGCAGTACACAGGAAATAAGCTAACCTCAGAATGTTAGGTAGAGAAAGAACAACACATTAAACCGTATGTCCAGAACGCTCCAAATTTGCCTGTGTACTCTCCATAGATTCTATGCATATGTTCAGAGAGGCGGGCAGGATAATGTTTGAAATATGGTTCTTGGGTTCTTGGGCGCACAGTTGTGGGAGTTTTGGCTTTCTTCATTTTGGGGGTTTTCTGTAGTGGAGTTTTATAATCTTCAATATAGATTATTTATCTTACACATTATATTTAAATGACATCTTCCTAAGTCATTATTTCTTTACTAAAACCATTTAAAGTTATTTGAATATACAGAACAATAAAAAACCCAGCAGCATTCGCATCTGCTTTGCCAATCAATGGTGAAACAGGAGGAAGGACATGGGTCCTCAGCCTGCTCATGGGTCCTGTGTGAGGAGGCACACTAGTTAGCCACTGTTTCTCCTGGATCTTTATTGTATTTTGCCTCTCTTCTCTCATTCTGGTCACACATTCTCAGCCCCCCACACATAGACATCTGAAGTGCATTTTCCAATCTCAGATTTACGCTGTGAAACTTCCATCACTCACAGAAACTGCAGCTGGGAGAGGAGGCGACTATCTTATTTAGCTAATTTTTAAAACAAATTTCAAATGTTGCCCACATCTCCAGAATCCCAGAGGGAGGATAATCAAGTCAAGTCCCGCTGACTAGGGGGATGGGACTCTGCATGGACTCTGCGTGGAACTCTGCAGGGCCACAGGCCCACTTCAGTAGCACCCTCACTTTTCAGATGTTAGCCTGATTCAGGTGGAGGTTTTACCCTGGAGTTGTCCTGATTTGGGGAGAGGGGAAACCTCATGCTGTGTCCCTTCATAGCAGCTGATTGGGCAATAAGCACTTACCTGTGGTTTTCATTTTATAGATGGGTAAACTGAGGCTCTGGCAGATAGTGATGTTTGTGAGGGTGTAGCACTTTGTACAAAGCCTTGGTGTTCTATCCCCAGCACAATAGGATGGTATGAAAATTACATTCAGAGGTGAGTTTAAAGCCCTGATCTGGTCACTTTCTAACTATGTGATGCAGGCCATCTATACGACCTCTTTTGAGTCTAACTTTCATTTGTTTGACAGGATTATGAGCTCTGACCTTGTGTTTGCTATAGGGCCTTAACAAAATAATGTCATCAGTCCTATCACGCAAGCACATAATAGGCCATAGCTTGCTTTGGTCTCTTCTTCCAACCCATCTGGCCCTCCTGTTTTCATTGCTGGGTCCAAGGTTTTGGTTGAAGTGGGGAGTTGAGGGACAAGGCTCATTCTTGTGTTCAGAAAATATCTTAAATGCTAAGTACTATTCTGTATGCTGGGGACAGGACAAACTCAGGCCACACCAATACACACAACCCAGGAGGACAACCATGGGTGCCATGGTAACTGGCACCTCCAGATGGGCATCTCCTCCTTGATCTTGACTCTACCCACCAGCTTCCTACAGGTATAGGTTTATAGCTACGTCCAATGTGCTGTTGATTCAGAGCATTCCGAGACCCTGCAGATGTCAACCTCTTGTTGGGTCTTACTTCCAGAAGTGACCCAGATGCTCAGACACATGGGGCTTCAGCATCTTTTCCTGACCGTGCCAGGAAAAGTTGAAGCTCAAAATCTGACCCAGGGCTGTCATGGAGTTCTTCACGTCCCTAAGCGACACGTCTCTCTCTGCTGGTGCATTCGAGGCATATGAAGGTGCTGGAGATGTGCACAGATGGATGGAACTTTGTCTCTGACTTGGTTGGGTGACCCCTTCTAGAAAGCTGGCTTCCCTCACTGAGTGGTGGTAGAGAGGGGACAGAGCTCAGGGACCAGAAGTGCAGGTTTCCTTTCCACTGCTGCTTTTCCTACTGTCCAGTCTTCTCTGAAGAGCTCCTCCTCCGCCATCTGGACACTAACTGTCAGCCTGTGACCGCCATTGGAACTTCTTTTCGTTTGCTGGAATCAAGATGCTCTAAGGGAAGTGGTCCAGGATTGCTTCTAACTGGCACCAAGCCCCTCTCACAACACCAGCTAAACAAGGCGGCTTTACTCTGGAATCCTTCTTATTCTTGAAACTCCTTGGGTTTCTTAAATTGATATTAGAAAAACTTAAATATAAAGTATTGAGAAGAGATTAAACTAGTTATAAAACAGATTTTTTAAAGAACTCTTGACCTACTAGAGTAGAGTCTTTAAAATAAAACACACACACAAAAAAAAACAACCAAAGGAACAATAACATCAACAACAACAGCAACAACAACAACAACAGCAACAGCAACAGCAGCAGCAGCAACAAAACCCAACAGGGCTAAAGGAATGGTTCAGTTAGAAAAGTGCCTGCCACATAGACATGAAGATCTGAACTTAATTCTCATAACTCACGTAACAAACAAACAAAACCCAACACGGGTCTTAGCTCCTATTCACAATCCAAGCAGCACAGACCCATGAGCCCCTGGGTTTCACTGAGCAGCTGCTGTAGCCAAATTATTAAGCTCCGGGCTCAGTGAGAGAACATCTCTGGAATACAATGCTTAGTGATAGAGGAAGACACTTATCAACCTCTGATCTTACAAGTTCACACACATGTTTACCCACGAAACAGGCACTCAAACATACATGAACACATACACCACACACAAAAACAAATAAAAAACAACCACAGAGACTCAAATCGGTAAGGACTAACCTAAAGAGAATTGAGAGACTTGTCTGCTCTGTTGAGGTTTGTCTCTTGATAAGGAAGCTATAACTAGCATCAGGGATGGGCAAACCTCTCATAACCATTATACAAATACAGAATGTTTGCTGGTGCGTAGTTCCTAGAAGTACGCTGATAATAGCTTTGATAATGAGAAGGGTGTTTGAATGCACAGAATGCTGAGAATCCTGGTTGTGCGATGGTTTTCCAGAGCCAGTCAAGGAGAGAAAGGTGCTGCCCTCTGTTGGACACACGGCAAAATTGGCCATGAGCTTAGAACGCAGCCTTCCACCTTCCTGTGTCTACCAGTTCCTTCCAGATCCTCTACCTTCAGTGGCAAACGTTTCTCACTAAAGTGGACCAACAAGAGAAATGAGGAAATGTTAGAGATGCTTACATAGATGGTATTTCTAACAGCCACATACGGGTTCTTAGTTTTAGCAAGAACAAAAGTGTCAAAAATCATAGGAAGCAGAGACACTGAGGAGAACCATTTGTTCATGTGTAAGCGGAAGTGGAAATGCAGCTATTTTTTTCTAAGTGTCCCAACACAGAAACAGCTCACGTGACCTCCTGAAGATGCGGTGTCTCTCGTCAACAGCATTCATGTACTGGAGCTTTAAAGAACTAGTCCAATTGCCAGTGTCTCCAAGAGGATGGTCACCTGTCAGGGTTAAGTGATGCTCTCCCCACAGACACCCATGGTGCATTCTCTTCTTCCGTGCATATCACTCAAGGAACATAAAACCAAGCAAAGCTGGCCTTGGGCTCTCCCAGGAGGATGCGCACACTGGCAGGAAGCTGCAGGGTTGGGCTCCGGGCAGAGCAGGGGCTATTTTTGTTTGAGCTCAGGCAGCCGGAGAAACTCGGTGCAGAAAGAGGGCTCGGCTACATTTCGCTTCAGCTTCTTTCAAAATTGAACCATCATTACCCACTATACATGTTATCATTTGGGGCTTCCTTTAAAAATATTGTGAAAGGCATGGAAATAGAGAAAGGGGGAGAGAGAGAGAGAAAGGATTGCGGGGAAGGATAACTGAGCGCGTGCCTGAAGGGCCTTGACGCTTCAGTCAACAGCGGGAAGGGAGCCCATCACTTTGATTCAATAAGTCTACTTATAGAAGTCTAGTCAAAGAAAATGCCCAAATTTAGCTAAAAAGAGATTCACTGCTTGAAATAGTAACAAATTAGAGACGACCAGAATATCCCGAATATTCTGAGCTGCTGGACTAAACGGCAGTCCTCGAGGGAGCCCAGACTGCAAGGACGTTCCCTGTAAGCCGGCGTGGAAAGCACAGCCGGCTTGGTGATGCTCCTAAGTAGCTTTTATAGATCATAAATGCTGCCTGCCTTCCTTTCTTTAACTACAAATGTATTGTTAGTAAAGTTTTGTCATCTAAAATTAAACCTAGGAGGGAGCCTGGTGAGAGGGCTCAGTGGATAAGCACTTGTCACACAAGTGTGAAAACCAGAACTCAGACCCTCAGAACCTAAGCAAATGCAGGCGAGCTGCGGTGGTCTTCTTGGAAAGCAAATCCAGGGGATTCTGGGAGATTCTAGTTGGTTAGTTTGACTAGCTTGTATCTTCCAGCTCTGGGTTCGGTTGAGAAATGAATAAGGTGGAGAACTGTAGAGGAAGATTTCTAATGTTAGCCTTAAATTTCTGCATGAATATGGTCACATATTCACATGTGCCTGAACACACAAGTGAGCCCACACATGTGTAGGCACATGTATGCATATATTCACACATGAAACATACCCCTACACACACAGACACCCCCCACCCTCACACACATACAGTAAGTAAACATAAACAAGTAAACTCAAGACAGAATACATACTGTTCCATTCATAGTGAAAATGCCTGAGATTTGGGGTTTTAGAACATCTGACAGTTCTTTAATATGATACATTTATAGTGTTTTTGTCTTTTTATCATTAGCTCATATTGGCTTTGTCACCAGAAAATACATTATATGCTTGTTTAGGTATGTTTTTCTCCCCATAAGGGAACTGTCACAAACCATTCATTCACACGTAAGACATTCATGTTCACATGTAGAGTTCTACATTCTACATTCACATGTAGTCACCTCATAACTCTATGATAGAATAAAATTATTCAGGCACATCTCGTTCACATAAAGGCCTATGTAACCATAAGGTACGTGTCCAGTGTCTGGCATACAACAGGTGCTTGGTAAGTGTTTGCTGAAGAATAGAAAGCATTTGTCTAGGTATGCAATTGTTGCCCAGTGTGTCCTGTTAGTTGCCACCTGTTAAAGAAAAATCTGTAAGTAAATATCTCTGCAACAGAGCTCTTGATTCTAAAATTCATTCTTTTTCTTATACTTCATCATTGACTAAGATGCTAAAGCAGCAGTCGGGGGTAAGGGGGGGCAGGACTGGGGTAACAGACAAACCAAGGCTTTAGCATGAGGGAAAAGGGATTTTCACAAACCACTAAAGTGCTACTTCTTAGGGAAGAAGTGCACCCTGGATTTCTTCCAGCTGAACTCGACAACAAAACCCAAGGAAAATGAACATTAATCTTTTATGAACTAAAGCCCCCGAAAGAACAGGCTTGGAGTTCAACCCTAATTAGGTTGCATCTCAATGCAGAGAATCCTTAACGAACAAGGACATCTAACAACTCCAGCAAGCACTCTGCTGGGACCGACGCTGAAGTGAAGGCACTACTTGGCCACACTCCACTGCTGGGGAGCATAAGGGGCTCCCGGCCTCACCTGGAAAAATGCTCAGTCATCTTGGAAGAAGAGCAAATGGAGTTTCCTCAGACTGAAATTCTTGGCCACCCTGCTACCCTGTGGCCATCTGGGTGGCATGTGAATAAATGAGATGAGAAAAGGCAAGATGTGAGACCCTTGGAGCAAGTTTCAGCACATCGAGGCTTCCCTTGCTTTGCGTCCAACATAGCTGCCAGCGCTGGCTCTACTCACAAGCAAGATAACCGTGTGTGCCTTATGCACACGTAGGAGGCAGATTCAGTTACAGATTCAGTTCAAATTTCCATTCATCTCCTTCCCAGACCCATGACTCAGGACCAGTGACCTACTGTCTCTGAGCCATCATTTCCTCATCGATAACATGAGGAAAAAGCACTGCCTCGGAGTGCAGTACGAAATGAACCTACTGGTTCTCAGATTGCTCACGTCTTCAGCCACAGCTTTCCTGACCACTCAACACCTCACTCTACCCTGAAACAACCTGGTAGAGGAGTTTGGAGACCCCCATTGAAAGGCACACAGGTTAAGCTATGTGTCCAAGGAGGCACACCAAAGGAAGGATTTCACATCAAGTCTGCCTTACCCAAATCTTATTTGTACTGGCCATAGGGTTACAGGTCAGTAATAATAAATGATGCTAAAGGTAGAGTGACATATTGAAGTGCATGACACCTGAGAATCATGGACCTTTTGACCCATAGACAGGTCCCAAGATCATGAGAGAGAAAGAGAGAAACAGAGACAGAGACAGAAACAGAAAGAGAGAGACAGAGACAGAGAGAGTCAGAGACAGAGAGACAAAGAGAACTCTGACTGTGCTGGATTAATGGAATGAGCTCCCTTCTCAAGGTGTCTTCCTAAGCAAAGCCCCAGACAGAACTTCTACCAAGACGACTCCATCACCACATACTGCCAGCTCAAATGTGTACTCAACAAATTTGCCTGCAACTCTTTAAGATCCACACCCCCTAGCATCCAGTCCCAGGAATAGCACATGTGATAGCCACTCATATACTAGAAGAATGACCCAAGAGGGCCTGTGGGCCACTTATAGCCTTGATATAAACCTGAGCAGCCTCATCTTGCCAGCTGTGGCTCTGTCTTCATTAAGAGCATCCTCTGAACCCATCCAACTTTCTCCCTTCTATTCACAAATTAGATGCACCTTGGTCCCCACAAACAAGTGTGTATCAACATCCTCACCAAGCTTCCTTGGGCTGCCCACTCTCCAGCTCCATCCTCGGTTTCACTTCAGTAGACACTGACATTTTCCTGGACTCTCTAATGCCATTTGTTTGATGTTTCAATAAATCCTTTCCCCAGTACCCTGCCACTCCAGTCTAGCCCAGCATATCTATGCTACCTGAGAGTGCCTTATCCTATTATTGTAATTAACTGATACCATGCTAGAAGGCTAGTAGGTTGGCAAACTCTTGGGTGAAGATTTGCCAAGGGTTACAAAGCATGAGAATTGGAGTAGATAGAACTTGGCACTTAAGCTCTCCTCTCTCTACATAGAACTTTATTCTGGAAACCCTGGCCCTGAGAAGCACATCAGCAGTCTGGAAGAAACCAGTGTCTTGGAATCCACGCAGGTTCTGCAAATCTGCTCCTTTTGGTTGTCAGTTCCAGAATGGTGGTTCCTTTTCTCATTGTCAAAGTGTGTTATTTTATACAACACTGTGATGATTTGCTATACCATGTTGTAATGATATTCATATTAGCCAATCTCTATTATATTGAATCAACCATGTTTCAACTATTTTATGCGCAGCCTTTCATCTAGCCTTCTCACAGGGCTCTGAGCAGGGACATGTGACTGTCACTATCTCATGGGAGTGAAGAGCCGGCTCAGATCATCATGCATCATGGGTACCTGTCATACATTAGTGTTTGAGAACTTCAGGTCCACGTGCTTTTGAAATCTAGATGGAGAAAGGTAGAATCTAGCCAGAGAACAAAGCTAAGAAGTTGGGGTCTGATCTGGGTCCTGGAGGATAGAATGGAGGACAGAAGAGATAAAGGAGGCAAGTTCCTGCTACAAAGAGAACAGCATGAGAGAGGGCACTGAGATGGGGAGGGACAGAGAATGCTGACTAGCGCTGTGACGGGCAAAGTGCAGGTCCCTGGGCATACCTGTGGCATTGCATTCTGCTGCTCTGTGAATTCACCCACAGCACATGGATCCCCCTACTCATATGCAATCTAGAAGCAGCAGCATGAATGGGAGGGGTGGGCCACCCTGGGCAGTAGCTTTCATGATTTCCCTGTGACGGACCAGTCTATAGGCTCTCAGAGAGCTAGCTCACCTGAGAAAGGTCGAAAGACAAGACTCAACAGAAACTGCACTCGTATATTATTATCTGGCCCCAGTGACCCCGGGCATTCCCTCCTGGTCGCACTCAGAAAGTCAGATTCACCTTTCCTACTTTAACTTCCACCTGCTCCTTTTTGGACTGGGTCTGGGTCCGGTACAGATAAGGTTTGGCTGACTTGATCATCTCCTTTAAAAAGCTACTGTTTTCTGCCCTGTTGGCATTTCTACATGAGCTGAAGCCAAGTCAAGCTCCTGGGTGTCCCTGGAGAGGAAGAAGGTCACACAATGCCTTTGGGCAGACGAGAAAGAACCCAGGTAGGAAGCAGCACTGAATCCAACCGGGAAAGCCGTGTGGCGCCCAGCAAAACCCCAGATGGGAGCCTCCCGTGAGGTCGCCCTCGTCATCCAGGGCTGTCAGTTCAACATCTGCGCCCAACATATTGGCCTGTGAATATTTCAGACCCACACTCCTAAATCCAGATGTGTTTGTGTCATGAACTCTATATTCTGCTAGAAATGACTGAGGTCTACAAAAGGAAATTAAGCATTCACTCAGGCAGAAACAAACCAGTGACCTAAAATGTTCTGTGCATGTCTCAGGTTTGGGGTGCTGACATTTAGAGACCCTGAGTACCAGTTTCCACCCATCCCCTGGCCACCGTATGTTCACCAGAAGTCATATGCAAAGAGGTTCATGTTTAATTTCAAATTTAGTGCCCCATGGATGGATTCTGAATATGGAAGTCATTCTTTGTACCATGGCTTTTAGATTGTTAAGTAATTTGGAAGCACCCTAGCACCCTAGTTTCTGAGGATTGCTTTTCTAGTATTAGAGAAATTACTGATGGGTGACTCAGGTGCAATGCAGCTTAGCCTAGATATACAGAAAGTCCACCCAGGGAAGGGGCGCTCCACAACTACCATAGCATAGTCCCCGTGGGAACATCTGGGGGGAGGCAACATTAAAGTTTTTTTCCCCCAAGTTCCCCAGTTGACTCTAAGCCATGGGTTGTATTGAGAACTTCTGACATAGTCCTAGCACATACACTCCCAGTTTGCTGTAAGACCATCTCAAGGTGAGTGGTAGGTGCACAGCAGGGGGAAGGCTCGCGTCTGTCGTCTTACCTCAACTGTTTCCAAGTCAGCTCTCAGATCTCTTGAGGACGACTGTGATTCGCAGGAGACATTTATTTCCTTTTCAGAATAGCTTTTGTTCATTCTTTGACAATTTCCCACATGTATATAGTGTGCCTTGTTCATGCCCACCTCCCCGTTCTCACTCTTCTTGAACACTCACCAGCATGTCCCCCTTTTGCCGTCATGCCTCTCTTGTGTCTTTTTATAACCTACTGGGTATAGATAGCGCTGCCTGCTGGAATGTCGGCTGCCCGCATTGGCTTGATCTTGTGCATGCACCCACAACTACAACGAGCTTACTGGTGCTCACTGCACCAGCATTCCTCCTCCCCACCCTCAACCCCTCCTCCCCACCCTCAACCCCTCCTCCCTACTCTCAACCCCTCCTCCCCACCCTCAACCCCTCCTCCCCACCCTCAACCCATGCTCCTCACCCTCAACCCCTCCTCCCCATCCTCAACCCATGCTCCTCACCCTCAACCCCTCCTCCCCATCCTCAACCCTTCCTCCTCACCCTCAATCCCTCCTCCCCACACTCAGCCCCTCCTCCCCACCCTCAACCCCTCCTCCCCACCCTCAACCCCTCCTTCCCATCCTCAACCCCTCCTTCCCATCCTCAACCCCTGCTCCTCATCCTCAACCCCTGCTCCCCACCCTCAACCCCTGCTCCCCACCCTCAAGCCCCCCTCCACAATGTTCCCTGAGCCTCGCATTTATGTGGGGAGGGGTGATATTGATGTTCTTCTGCACTAAATGGTCAGTTGTTCTCAGCACTTTGAGAAGTTCTGAGTCTCTTCATTGCTGTTCACTGCAGAACAGGGCTTCTCTGGCCAAGGTTGGGAGTGGCACTAATCTTTGCTTATAAACATAAATATTTAGAAGACAATTCAACATGTTCATTTAGCAAAAACAAAACATAAACCAAAAACAAAAGCCAGGAGCAGGTTCCCCTCTAGGGCCTACGGCCTTCCATGTGATGGGCTTTTGACTAGGTTTAAATATGTGGCATGAATTCCCTCCATTGGAGCAGGCCTCAGATCCAAGCAGAAAGTGATTGTACGCCCATAGCCTTCACACCACCGTGGCACGGGTGGGCACGTCCTGTCAGACTGTAGCATTCCTGGCCCCGCGTCTTCGCTGTCGCAGCAGCCTGCATAGAACCTCATGGCTTCATAGGAGCCAGCCAGCAGAGGGGAAGCTGTTGTGTCAGTTCCCTCTTGGTGTACCTATGTTCTGTAACCAAAGGATGCTCCTGTCAGCGGCAGCTTCTTACCATACAGTTACAACAACTGAGAGAATTAGGAGCCGCCTGTGCTGTTTGTCAGCCAAGTCTCTGGGGCCTGCCTGACAATCAGGGAAGTAGTCTATATCTGGCACTGAGATTTTCATTTAATAGCGCATGTCTTCTGCAGCAAACCGTCTAACCATGCATAATACCTGTGTTAAAAAAGCCTTCTTTTTAAGAAATTGTAGTTTTAAAAACCAACTTACAAAGCAGTAGGTTTTTCTTTTTTTAAATAGAGGCTAGTTTTTTGGTATTTATTTAATTTATTTATTTATTTATTTATTTATTTATTTATTTATTTATTTATTTTGGTTTTCTGAGACAGGGTTTCTCTATATAGCCCTGGCTGTCCTGGAACTCACTTTGAAGACCAACCAGGCTGGCCTCGAACTCAGAAATCTGCCTGCATCTGCCTCCCAAGTGCTGGGATTAAAGGCGTGCACCACCACTGCCAGGATGTATTTATTTTATGTGAGTACACTGTAGCTGTCTTCAGACACACCAGAAGAGGGCATCGGATCCCATTACAGATGGTTGTGAGCCACCCTGTGGTTGCTCACAGGGAATTGAACTCAGGACTTCTGAAGGAGCAGGCAGTGCTCTTAACCTCTGATCCATCTCTCCATCCCAAAGTAGTAGGTTTTCATGTAGGCTTCAAATACAGCTTTGGTCAACTTCCCCCAGCTCCCGTCTGGTCCACCATCCACATCCCTACTTAACCCTTTAGACACGAGGCATTTAGTCTGAGAAGCCTCTTATAATGAAGAAACGACAGACAAGGATACCAGCTTGGGCTACACGCTGCTGTTAATACTAAAATGCTGGCCAGTGCTGAAGATTGCGTGCCTGCAACATAGTGGGCATCTGGCAAATTCTTCATATTGAGGCTATATTTCAAAATGCACATGATCTCCTCCCCCCATCTCCCACCCTCACTCTCTCACACACACACTAAGAAGAAGATTTTTAAAAAAAGACCATAGTAACATAGACCACTACAACAATACTGGAGAGGGCAATTATGACTTTTTCCTGATTTTTCTTTCTCCATTCATTTTGTATATGCACTTATTACATTAATGGAATTTACACTGATAAAATATGAAAAGGTGTGGCAACAAGTTTGGGAGGAAAGCCAGCCCTGAGGCCTGGTCTTCTCCAACCTGCCTGTCCTTCTTACTTCCCATTCGTGTTGTAATGAGAAGGCGATCATTGCACTGTAGGAAAAAAAAATCTCTGGGTTCAGTTCTCCACAGCCCTCTTGAACCACCTTGTGGGGTTTCAGCTGCTGCTTACCCCCAGATTCTTTTTTTTTTTTTTTTTTTAGAGGAACTTGTAAATTTTTTTTCTTTTTTTTTTAATTTTTTTTATTCGATATAATTTATTTACATTTCAAATGATTTCCCCTTTTCTAGCCCCCCCACTCCCCGAAAGTCCCGTAAGCCCCCTTCTCTTCCCCTGTCCTCCCACCCACCCCTTCCCACTTCCCCGTTCTGGTTTTGCTGAATACTGTTTCACTGAGTCTTTCCAGAACCAGGGGCCACTCCTCCTTTCTTCTTGTACCTCATTTGATGTGTGGATTATGTTTTGGGTATTCCAGTTTTCTAGGTTAATATCCACTTATTAGTGAGTGCATACCATGATTCACCTTTTGAGTCTGGGTTACCTCACTGAGTATGATATTCTCTAGCTCCATCCATTTGCCTAAGAATTTCATGAATTCGTTGTTTCTAATGGCTGAATAGTACTCCATTGTGTAGATATACCACATTTTTTGCATCCACTCTTCTGTTGAGGGATACCTGGGTTCTTTCCAACATCTGGCAATTATAAATAGGGCTGCTATGAACATAGTAGAACATGTATCCTTATTACATGGTTACCCCCAGATTATTAATGCCAAACCACGTCCCTTTTTTTGGTGTGTGTTTTAAGGAAAGCTGTATTTTGAATACCTCCTTTAAAAGGATTTGCTTAACTATACTGTCAAAGAAAGACAGGCAGCACCACTGTAACCAAAAATTAATATTGGTTGCTGTGGTTGATCTTCACTGTCAGTCTTATTGGATTAAGAAATACCCAGGGCATGAGCCAAGGACTCCTTTGGGAGTTAGCAGAAGAGGAGCCACCTGGATGGCAGTGGTAGGTGTGGTGGGTGTGGTAGGTGTGGTGGGCGGCTCCATGTTTTGAGCTGGAGTCCTGGACTAAAAAAAAAAAAATGTGTTTTGGTGGAGAGGTTGCTAGGGACTCAGAGGATGCAGGCAAGCAGCCTCTCCCTCCTGCTGCCATAGGTGGGCGCCATTCCTGCTGTCACACTGGCTCTACCTTCATGCTTCTCTCAAACTCGTGACCCAAAATATAATCTTTCGTCCCTTAAGTTGCTTCTTGTCAGATATTTAGTTACAGCGGCTTTAAAAATAATCAATGCTCTGACCATATGTGGAAATTAATTTGTAAGGACAAATATGAAGTCTGGTCTTTGATGTTCTGACTAAAATCCTCAGCCTGCATTTTCAGTTCCATAACGAGTCTAACTTGGGTTAAAGGGCATTAAAGGCACATGAACATTTTCACCTGACTAAAAAAGACTTCTAGGAAAATTAAGAATGCAATAATTTTTCACTATATGATTCAAGGCTGTCCCTTAAGGTTATATACCAGTAAAACATTCATTGACACCACTGGAGGTCTGTGTCCCACATTCCAGAAGCAGTACCAGAGATGGGCCCTCCTTGTAAGGGTGGTCAATTTCCTGAAAAAGATAGCAAAGTTTGGGGGAAGATCAAAGAGAAGCCCAAGTCCACCTCTTCAAACCCAGCTTGTGCTGGTCGTGTACACTGAGTGATGTCTGAAGGCAGAAGCCCGTGGAAGCCTCCAGTGGGAGAGCCCAGGAGCAGTCTCTGTCTCTGTTGTGGTGACCAGAGAAGCTGAAATCATACAAGCCACAAACAACCACTGTTGGCAGACCTCACCAGCCACTGCCTAATTTGCTGTGCTAAATATTATCCCTGATGTCCCCACAAAGTGAGCTTTTATCTTATCACAACTTGGTAAATATTATGATAAGTTTTTTGTGACCACGAAAGTAACTTTTTCATTTATGAAAAGGGAGGCCAGAAATATCGCAGTGGGGAGATCCCGGGAGCAATTGCATCCTTGTTATTTGGCAGTTTGGCCAGATGTCAAGGGAGTTTATAGCCAAACCAGTACTTTGTTTTGTACTTTGGATGTTTTGTCCCCAAAAGTAATCCAAAAATTAATGTACCAGAAGAAAATAATATGTTTGTATAGTATGTTGTGAGAGCTGAGGCTTATTCTGAGGGAATACCATGGGAATTATTCCCATGTCAATAGGGAGGAGTGGGGTATTTTTAAAAGTGGGCTGCAGTATCCCTCTTTGGTCAGTGATATCACTAAAATGCCAGAAAGACCAAAAAGAGAGAAAACTCTCTCTCTCTCTCTCTCTCTCTCTCTCTCTCTCTCTCTCTCTCTCTCTCTCTGTGTGTGTGTGTGTGTGTGTGTGTGTGTAGTATATGTAGGTATATAAACGATAAATATTTATAACAAAATCATTTAACATGCTGGTATCAACATATTAAAGTACTCTAAAGCTCAGTTTCAATACAACAAATAAACAAAACACAAACAAATTGCACAGTAGAATTAATTTTTCCCCTCCTTCCCCAAAGCAGCCTTCTGTTGTGTACTTCTGAGATACATACAGGAAGGGTTTTATATGTCCAAGCCCTTTTTAATGTAGCCTGAGCATAGTAGGGAAGAATTTACTGGATAGTTCTGAAAACGACCCAGGACAGTCATTTCTAGAACCTGTAGGATTCCAGTACATTGGGCAGGCTCTTCTGTCCACCTAACCGTGGTGATTTGAACAAGCAGGCCCAAAGGCATTGATATTTTAGCTAAAGTTGGGCAGCTTTTCTCACATAGGATTTGGTAACGTGTCTACAGTTTGTCAGACACATTTGCTGTGTCAAGCTCTAATGACCTTGTCTGCGTTCTCAGAAGTCTGACTGCTTCTTTAGAACTGAGGGCAGTCCGTGAATGCACAAGGTTGGCCTGCCAGCCAATGCAGGGGGGAGGGGGGGCGGGCCACTCCTTTGGTTTCTCTCAGTAAGAGGAAGGAAAGGAGTAAGATCTCCGAGAGCAATTTCATATTCTGCTGCTGTTGCAATGGGTAGATGTAAAAGCATTAACATTGAAAAGTGTTTGCCAGGTGAAGTGCTGTGGGTGACAGTCGAGATGGCCAACCCAGTCTTGGTTCCATGGAGTTTACCTGGAGCTAACTGACCCAAGGAAGACCCATAGACTTACTGAAAAACCTCCTACCTGGAGCCTCTAGTGCATGTGTTCTCATCCTTCCCAATGCTTAGTGACCATCAACCATAAAATTATTTTTGTTGCTATTTCATACGTGCAATTTTGCTACTGTTATGAATCATAATGTAAATATCTGTATTTTCTGATGGTCTGAGGAGACTCCTGTGAAGCAGTTGTTTGATTCTCAAAGGAGTTGAGATCCACAGGTTGAGGACTGTCACTCTGGTAATTTGTGGAACACCCTGAACATAATTATGCTGCATCTATTGTGTGCTGTTTTGGTTTGAGTATAAACTGACACCGTCCCCCACCCCCACCACAAACTCATACTCATATTGTTAAACCCTTGATCCCTAACTTGTAGCACTCTTTTAGGAGGGAGCTGTAGGACCTAGTCAGTAGAGTCAGGAGCGAGCCTTATGTCTGCAGCTTGGCGCTGCCTCTGGTATTATCTATTTCCTAGTCAGCTGTGATGTGACTGAGCCAAGACACCTTGCCACCACAGGATGGCAAGTATGCCGTAAGCCCACGCCAGCCCATGACGGACCGTGTTTTCAGGAACCATGAGCCACACTAAATCCTTCCTCTTTCAAGTTGCTCTACCAGTTTTTCTGTCACAGTGATGAGGCATCCTAAAACCTTCCATCTTCATAAAGCCTCTGAAGGGAAATTATTTCCATTCCACAGGTGAGGAAACCGAGGCCCACAATGTTCAAGTAAGTTGGCTAATGTTACAGGTTTACAAATCCCAAAGCCTGCTATCTGCTCTCACTGTTGTCTCTCTTTACCAATGTTTAGATTATTACACACAGGACTCAGAGTCTTATCTAGCCAATGACTGCAGAAATCAGAGTGTCTCTCTGTAAATCTTCAGTGTGCTCGAGGACATATCTACCTGTACTATCTGGCTCGTCAGTGATGTTTTCCCCTTGGACTGAATGAATTGCTGTAGCAATACAGATGCACACATCCCTTTGTTCCCTGGCATGTAGATGTTAGAAACCTTAGGTAGTTTTTAAGCAAGGCAGCAAAAACCTTCCACAATATGAGTTCACTTCAGGAGAAAACAAAAAATATATTGGCAAGGAGTAAACTATGACTTGTCAAAGACATGCACACTAAATTCATGTTTTCCCTTGTCAACCAGTAGTGAGCATAAAATCTTTTATAATGTTCATTTGGGATATTTGCTAGCAATATTATTATGATAAACACTCCCATGTCATTAAGGAATAATATCCAAATCCTGAGGAAGAGATGTATAAAGATACTGCTTATAGGATGTTGACTAATGTAAAATTATTTTCTAGATTAAATTCTTAAATCCCGGTAATAATTTAAAATCAAGTCTGGTATTATAGTTTATTTGGTAAAGCACGCTGATACTCAGGACCCACATGAAAAAGCCAGGCATGGCGATGCTCATTTGTAATCTCATGTACAGACAGATAGATAGCCATGGGGCTCCTTGGCTGGCCATCTTGGTCTTCTTGGTGAGTTCCAGGCTGCAAGTGATGCTGTCTCAAAAACAAAAAAAGTTGATGGTGTCAGGTGAAGAACAATACCTAAAGTTGTCCTCTGGTCTTCACATGTGTGCAAGTGTACCACCTCATACATACATGAACAAAGCTTTAAAGATTTATTTCTACTTTTGCGTACATGTCTGTATGAGTCTATATGTGGAGGACAGGACCAGGCACCCGATGCCCTGGAGCTGGAGTTAGAGGTGGCTGTGAGGCACTGAATGTGGGTGCTGGAAACTGATCCGGGATGCTTTGACAGAGCAGTGATTGCTCCTAACTGCCAAGCCATCACTTCAGCACCCCTCCCCAAAGAATGCTAAGTGCTAAGTACTTTTGGCTTTCATTAGAATACCTGCAGCTCCCCTCTCCATTTGTCATGACCTGGTGGTTGGGGCATTGCCTTCAGACTCAAGGTGGTCCCTGAGCAGCCCAGATCAATAGTCAGGGACCCCTTCCTTCTAGTTCTAGCAATTAGCAACTTTGTTCCAACACAGTGAGAACACAGCATCCCCCCTGGTCACAGCAACTGGTTCTGGAGTTCACCTGCAGTCTCACTGGGCCAATGAATTGGGTGGGGAGTCAAGAGGGGCTTCTTGAGATTGTTTTCTGGCTCCTAAGGGAGAAGCAGAAGATGAGTCCCTCTCTGTCTCAAGACATATGCTACAAATCCCAGGTATACAAAACCCTGGGATAATTACAGTGACATCAATCCTCACCCTTAGAGACACTGATGTTCAGAGTTAGGTTTGGAAAGTAGCAGCCCCATACAAAGCAGTGGTATATTACGGTAGGCCAACTGGAGTTTGCCCAACTATTGGGAGCTTTTATGCATGCCAGCACACTTTCTTATTATATAAGTGACATAGTGGGCACTTATGATATAACCATGGTGTCCTGACTAACCAACTCCCTTAGCATAATTAAACTTTACAATAATGATATCACAAAAACATATACCTAAGAGCTTCACTAACCATTTCCCTCCAGGGATAGGAAACTAAGACATAAATAAAAAAGGATCAGAATTTCTCCTCATTCCCTAAGCAGCCTTCTGTGGTATACCTAAAGAAATCCTCTGGAATATACAGGGGTTTTTAGTGTCCAAGTCCATCTTAAAGTTCCCACTAGCCTGAGATCAGTGGAGAAGAATTTACTGGGTAGTTCTGGAAATGACCCAGGGCATACTTATTTCTATAATTCACAGGAACCCAGTTCCTTGGGCAGGATATTTTTACCTAATAAGTAGGCTAATAAATGGAGTAGATAGTAGATAGTATTCAAAAATAAACACAAATGAGCCAATAACTATTTTTTTTAATTGTTCGATGTCCTTAGTCATCAGGGAAATGTAAATTAAAATATTTTGAGATGCTACCCCACCCAAATCAGAATGGCTATCATCAAGAAATCTGACAATAAAAGTTGGAGAGAATGTGGGGAACAGATCTTTATTGATCATAGGAATGAACATTAAAGCCATCATTAGCATCAGTGTGGTGGATTCTCAAAACATATATACTAGTCATATGACCTGGGCATATACTCAAGAGAACTCCACAGCAGTATTTGCATATTCACAATCATTACTGTTTTAGTCACTCTAGCAGAGAAATGGAACCTATCTAGATGTCCCTCAACAGATGAAGGATACAGTGTGATGCATATACACGATGGAACTCTAGTGGAGGCTGTGTGTGCCATCACTTTGGTTCTCACTTGGTGTCAGTGGCTGGCTTCAGTAGTCACATGCACATGACTGTTCTGAGGGGTACACGCCCAGCATGGGAACAGGTCCCTGGGGCTGGAAACATGCAGAGATATTTCCCCCACAGCACTCCAGGGTTTCCCAGCTCTGAACATTGTCAGGGGAACACTTTGGAGTGTTGGCACAGGCAGCCCATGAGAGAATTCCTTCTTTTGGAACTGAGGAATTCACACCACCCTGCGGCTGACTGGCTTGGGTACAGGCCTCTCCCAGCTGGTCCTGTTCGGGGAGGGAATCCCAGCTCCTAGAATCTTGGAACTGCTTTGGAGAGATGAGAATCTCAGAGACACAGAGATGCTGTCCTTGAAACATGCAACTCCATCACGAGCAATCTTTTTTAAAGAAAGATGAAATTCCCAACTCTCATAGAAGAGGCTGCTGAGACCAGAAAACAAGACACGTGTGGCGGGGGATGGGGGTTTGGGGGACAACAAGAAGAACCTCCCCAGGTCACCTCGTCACTAAATAGGAATACTCTGTCAACAATAGAGGCAGGAGGGTTTTTCGGTAAGAAAGAATAAGGTGATGAGCAAGGCACAGGCTGGCAAAACAGACGCCTGTCCCCTGGGTGTAATGGATCTCCCCAGACATTCCACTCTAAAGAAAGCTTAATTAAATTTAATAGGCAAACCTCTCTCCATGCTAGGAGGCATTTTAATGTGGTATTTCAGCTCAGGGTGAACAAAATCAGTCTTTCTTGCCTCGCTGCTCTCTTTGAAATGAAACAAACTTCCCAATTGGCACCATAACTCTCATGGTGGCCCAGTATCCTTGTATCTGCCAAAAGCCCCTCACAACACCCGAGAAGGGCACCACACAAACCCCGGGCTGCACACGTCAAAGGGGAGCTCCACTGAGAGGGATATTGGTACCTTAGCTGTCTTGGTGCTTCCAGATGTCTAGCCTAGGGTCTGGTGTGAATGTTATTTGATGCATAAACAAAAAGAAGAAAGTAGGGTGGGAAATAGATAGGGAAGGAAAGAATGAAGACAAGCAAAATTCATTGGCTAAGAAGAGCTATAGACAGAGAATGTCATGTCTCATGAGATCAGGAAGGTGAGATGGGGTGTTGTTGAGAGGGGGACGCTTGCTCAGGAGCTGCAGGAAGTGCTCCCATGTTGATCAGGCAATACTTCAGCATTCCTCCCTCTCTTCCCATTCAGGTCCTCTGTCACCCTGAGACTCAGGAGGACTCAGCTCTACTCTCAGGTGGGTCTACTTAATTGGGGTTAGTCCCATTCTCTTGCCACAGATTGGTTCAAGAGTGGTCATATGAGCTGATCGAGTCCACAGAATGCAAAGATGGTTGCTAGCAGGTCCTGGGAGAACTCCAGAAGTGACTGACATCCTTATTTTAAAGTCCGGAAGTACTGCATTTATCCTGTGACTAGTCTGTGATGGATTCATTGGCCAAACCTCAACTCATCTATTTTGGTGCTCATGGGAAGGAAAGGCCAAAGAGCGCTCCTAGCTCTACTTCTGTTTGTGTGACTGTGATCCGTGTGCTAAAAGAGGGGGTTGTAAAGGATTCTCATCTAATGCAGTTCTCACAGAACTGGGTAGACAAAATGCAAAGTAACTCTGAAGGACAGCAAATGCAGCAGCACAAACACCATTAGTAAAGGCAGTGTTGATACCTCCACTCCCTTCTATGGCCTGGTCTGCACACTGGGTGGTGCTAATAGTTGATGACTTAAATAAACACTTCACGCTTCAGTGATGACCTCACTCAAACTGCAAAACACTTACTTTCCCCGTCTACATCTAAAACAGAGCTTACAGTAAAGGGCACGATGCAGTGAATTAAAACATACAGAGTGAGGAAGGAAGGAAGGAAGGAAGGAAGGAAGGAAGGAAGGAAGGAAGGAAGGAAGGAAGGAAGGAAGGAAGGAAGGAAGGAAGGAATTTATTGTACCAGAGAAAACAGTGAAAAGCAATTGGCCCCAAAACTGGGTTCTACATTGCCTGATGGTCAAAGCAAAGACAGGAACTTTTGTTTCTCTGCTTCTTTCCTTTTGAGAAAGATTTTGGCTCTATAGCTCAGGCTCTCCCAGAATTTACTGTATAGCCCAGGGTAGCCTCACACTTGTAACAATCTGCCTACTTCAGTCACCTAAGTACTGAGGTTATAGGCATGAGCCACCTTATTTAGCAAGGAACTGATTTTTCAAACCAACATCATGCAAAGTATCATGCCAGGTGATGTAAGAGTTACAAAAATATGTAACTCCTACTCTCAAAGAGTTTCCATGATAAATAATGGGGGGGGGGTTATAAATGGTACCAATAATGTAGCATTGCTAACTAGAAAATCAAAACTACAGCATCAATCCTAGCATTGAAAAGTTTCACTGAAAGAAGGAATATTTTACTGGGACTTGAGTGGGGTTGGAATTTGACAATTGGAGGCACTTGATAACCAGAGCCAGAACATAATACAGCTAAAAAAGGGCGGATGGAGTTCTTGATGTCAATCAGAGAGAACTAGAGAGAGCAGGGCAGGAAGTCATTGAGTGGCACTGGGATCAGCCAGATGCTGTGCTCTGAATTTTAAACTTCATTCTGTAGGAAATAAGGACAAGCTACTGCAAGTTTCTTAGTAGGAAAGTGGTGTGAACATAGCTGGTCACAGAGAAATCCTTTGGGGTAGTGCCTCTCCCAGAATAAGAGCTGGAAGCGTGTTTGCATGATCAACTAGTACATTTCCATCAGAAACTTGCCCTTCCCCTCCGCCATTCCACATTCACTTGGCAATTTTTCATCACATTGATTCTAAGTCAGTTATTCCCAAAGAAAAGACAGAAATTCATCATCTTCCCCTTTATGATTTCCTCCACTGTCATCAAACACATCAGCAGGCATGAGTTTTATCATAATTCAATTCACGCCTTACACCCACCTTAATTGCATACGTTTCCACTTGATAATAACTCATGGGAGTAGTCTACAAGCCTGGGAAGTTAAACTTCTCTTTGACTTGGCAAATATTTAGGGAGAGTTCCTGCAAAGATGCACAGGGCAGGAAGCTACCTCGTGTTGTTTTTCTATGTGTGTGAGGAATGCACTGTGTCAGTGAAGGCTCAGAATTCTTACACTGGGTGGGACTATGGAAGTCAGCTCTGGAGGCTCCACGGAACCAACCTTCCCCATGGAGTGAAGGCAAGACCTCTGAAAATGATTTCTTGTCAGCAACCACCACCAAGAACTTTACTTCCACTCACTCAAGGCAGTAACCTTGATACCAGTCACTACCAGTAAGGACCACATGAGCTGAAACTGGTTGGTGTTCAAGGGAAGGGTCCCAGGAGGCATCTTGTTTGTCTTTGAACTGCCCACTACTCCTTCACCCAGTTCGATACTTGATCTACTATCTAATCTCATGTTAAAGGAAGCTCTCTGAAAATCCATCTCTCCATCTCTCAGGGTGAGTCAGATGCCTGCCCCTCCTCTGTATTATCATACAATATGTTGTGTATTTCTCTACTGTGGTATAACCCATACACTATAGCACTTAACATCTGAATATTTAATAAACACCATGAGTTTTATAGCTATAATTTAATTATGTCTTCCTGCTGACTCTATGAAAGAGATGCCCTTTTTATTATCTTCATTTTGAAGAGAGGATGTAGCCAAGCATGTATAGTGAAGTGACTTTTCCAAAGTCACGCAGTCTAGTGGGGAACTGGAAACCTAGCAGAGTACTCTCAGACCTCTTCACCTGGAGCTGTACTGTTGAGTTCTTTGCTATAAAGTTATGTGCATTCATTTCACTTCCTGTCTGACCAACTCCACCTCTAGTTTCTGAGGATTTCCTGTGTGGATCAACTCCATCCATTCCAATTGCTCTGTCTCCCCAGCACAGCACATGGGAAATAGCAGGAGTTTAATCAGCCACAGGAAGCTGTGTGGGTGAGGACTCGGCGTCAATTACACTTTCCTCCTGCAATTCACCCATTTATATGAAACCTTCATTGTAAATCTTATCTCCCAGAGCAGGGAGACCCTGGTCTCCCTCTCTTCTAACTGAGGATCTCAGTCACAAACATTTCTCCTCTAGGTTATATAACCCAGGTGAAGAAAATTTTTCAAGAGAACACTGAATAAAAGAAACTCTTTGAAATACATTTTCTTACTCTTTCCTCCATATAAATACATCTCCACCAAGCCTTGACACATGCTATTTTCTTTTGTAAGTAAAAGAAACCTGTTTCTGAAGACACACACCCAAATCTCTGTTCAAGTGAGGACAGCTATTGTCTCCCTCCACTGGCCAGCACTGCTCTCTGCCTAGTGGCATAGAAGCCCAGACCTTGGACTGGGCTCTAGCAGAATCCTCACCCAAATGAATGAATTCCAAGGCAAGTCTCACCAGCCCTTTCTTTTCCCCTGGTGTTTTCTTTCCAATCTGCACCTGAATCTGCCAACAAGGACAAGTATAATTCTAAGCTTCATATTTTTTTAAGAGTCTAAGATACAGTAAACAGAAATATTGAAGAGTGGGTTGATTTCCAAAGACTCTCAGATAGCCAGTTAAATCCATCAAGAAATCTTTTTTGTCCCGCAAATCTCATAGAACTCCCGATGCAGACAGTCCATCTCCCTAGCACAGGGCTTGCAGCATCCCATGGTGGCAGGAAATAGAAGACATGATTGATCTGAGGTTGAGAGCAGGGCTCCTCTCAGAAGAATTCTGAGATCCTGAGGATGATACCTTCTAAGTCCAGCAGAGCATTCTGGGTACCGTGACAAAGGAAAGGACATAGAGCATGGTTAAGCAACAAGCAGGAGTTGAGAGTTGGCAGAGAGGTGTACAGGGAAGGAGAGGACGTTACAATCAACAGAACAATGCAAACAGTTCTCCTTTAAGAACACTGCTTCAAGTGAGGAACTGCTATGCGGCTTCAGTTTTTTGTTTTTGTCTTTGTTTTTGCTGAACTCTGGCTTTCTCTTCATTATCTTAAACAATTCAGATTCAGGGGACACATGCTATTTCCAGAGACTTGGGGCAGGAAGATTCTGAGGAAGAAACAGTGGTGTGACACCGAATGGGGTGACCCAGAGCAGTGAAGGGGTGGTGGCTGTAGAATACAGATCAGATCCTTGCTGTGGAACTCCAATCAGAGATGACTGTCAGAAACCTGAGTCACTCCAAAGCTCACTGAAAGAGACCGAGAAGGACACATTTCTTCCCATGTGTAGCTGAAGGCTCCTCAGCAGTGGTTCTCAACCTTCCTAATGCAGTGATCCCTTAATACAGTTCCTCATGTTGTGGTGACTTCCAACCGTAAAATTATTTTTGTTGCTACTTCATAACTATAATTTTGATACTGTTAGGAATTGTAATGTAAGCATCTATGTTTTCTGATAGTCTTAGGTGACCCCTGTGAAACAGTTGTGGACCCTCAAAAGGGTTACAACCCACAAGTTAGGAAACACTGCTCTAGATACAGACACTATTGGGGCCAGCTGCAGCCTCCTACAGGATGTGAGATCTGAATTAAAGATCCACAGCTACTCTTCAGAGTACACTGCTGCGTATTTTAATATAAAACTGATCATTTTTCTGGGATTATAAAAATTTTTATTCATAGGATTCTGAAAAGTGCAAGAGAGGGTGAATGTAGAATTCATTTATATCTCCTCCCCCACAAAAGGAGATCCAACGTGTTTTGAAGAAGATTTTCATTATTTTCATTGAGACAGGCTGGTTTTGAACTCACAATCCTCCCAATTGCTAGGATTATAGATATGTGCCCTTTCACCTTGTGCTAAAAGAGACATTCTTGACTTGGGAGAATCTTAGATTTAGAATATGGTTTGGATATCAGTGTGACACATGAGGCAACTGACTGAGTAGCTTACATCTGACTTGTACTCTTCACGTGTCTGCAATGGAGGAAAAGAGGGGATAAATCCTGAGTTTACGGCTGAGCCGCTCCAAGTCCTGGCCTGGAGAGTCACGGCCGTTCATCAGCGTTCTGGTAGGAGAAGGTTTTGTACCCTCATCCCGCTGCGCTGCATTTAGATGGTGGGTTTTTGCTTTGGAATGTGTGTGTGTGTGTGTGTGTGTGTGTGAGAGAGAGAGAGAGAGAGAGAGAGAGAGAGAGAGAGAGAGAGAGAGAGAGAGAAGGAGGGGGAGGGAGAGAATGTGTATATCTGTGTCTGCTGTGCATACCTGTGTGCTTATATACATGTACACATGTGTGTTGTGTGCAGGTGCCTGTGTGCACATGTGTGTTGTGTGCAGGTGCCTGTGGAAGGCAGAACAGGGCTTTGGGCATCTTACTCTATCATCAGCCATCTTGATATTTTGAGACAGATCTCATTAAACCTGGGCCTCACCACTGTGGCTAGGCCGTCTGACCAGCACACCCTAGGGATCCTCCGCCTCTCTCCTCAACACTGAGACAGGCATTATCCACGGAGCCATCTCCCAGCCTCTGGCCTGGAGAGTCACAGCCGTTCATCAGCATTCTGGTTACAGAGGTTTTGTACCCTCATCCTGCTGCACTACACTGGCGGATCCTGGTTTGGGTGGTGGGTTTTTGCTTTGGAGAGAGAGAGAGAGAGAGAGAGAGAGAGAGAGAGAGAGAGAGAGAGAGAGAGAGTTTTGATGTGTCCATTTCTTTTTTGGCAGCCTCTTCTGTCCTAGAATTTGGGTAGTGATGTGTTTTAATGAACAGACAGGAAAACATGGCTTTAAAGACAAACTGAACTGTCCCTGGGAGTTCTGAGATTTGTCAAACTTTAAGAGTCAAAGTAAAAGAGACATGATTTTTTTCAAAGAGCTCTTCTTCTTCTTCTTCCTTCCTTCCTTCCTTCCTTCCTTCCTTCCTTCCTTCCTTCCTTCCTTTCTCCCTTCCTTCCTTCCTTCCTTCCTTCCTTCCTTCCTTCCTTCTTTCCTTCCTCCTCCTCCTCCTCCTTCCTCCAGTCTCACCCTCCTAACTCCACATTTCCCCACCAGTGATCCCTCTTAGGTATTAGAAGCTGTTTGGTGACAACCCAGGCTGAGGGAGACAGGAGACAAGACACAATGAGCATTTCAGAACACATCTCACAATGTGATCATCAACGTGTAATATGAGCCCGGCTTAGTTAAATAAAATGTGAAAACCATATTAATGACCCTTCAGCTGTCCAACATAGCATTTTATTTTCCTTTCCAGGGAGGCAGAGCTGAGGGCCCGCAAATAAATTATAGATGAAATCCCCATCATATGTTTATAAATACACTAACATTAGCATTTTACTTCCTCATAAATCTGCAGCAAACATTCAGGCACAAGATAGAAAGCCCTGTAAAACAATGATATATTCTCTGCTCGCCGGCACTGACTAGTGGCCCATTCACTCCTGGCGCCGTTCTTTGAACACGCTCCCTCCGCTCATGCCCCCTCATTTAAAATCCATTTTAATTTAAAGATGCGCAAGGCAGTGCTCGTGGTACATTTACTCAGCCTAGTTATACATCATGGAGCAAGGAAAAGAAAATTGTTTCATCTAGAGATACGGTTCACTGTGGTCACCACTGAACAGTAGAGTAATTACCATATCAGGCCCACTCAAAATGCACTCAGGGTGTTCTGTGACCTATCATCTGCTAATCTGCATAGTGAAGTATAGCTTCATAACTATAAATTGCTGACTTAATTAAAACCAGGACCTTTCTGTCATTTAATTACAGGGAGAAAGGTTATTGCTTAAATGCAATTTTCCAAATGTGATTTCTTAACAGTTATTAACTGCTTCACCATCATTTATTGTTTCAGATTTTTCAATTTGAAAATACTCCCTGTGACAGAAGTAATGACTTCATGAAAAACTCAATCTAGAGGGAGACTAGCCAGCCCATTTGTTTCTCATAAGTGAGCCGACGGGAAACTGGAAAATGTCACCGGAGGATCCTGGGATGACTCTTACTCTCAGGGAGTAATTAAAACCCAGGAGGTTGTAGCAAAGATGGGGTTAGGTTTGCAGACATTTTAAAGGTGATTCCTTCCTCCCACCCTAGCTGACAAGTGTGTTTGTTTTTTAAAATATGAGCAGGGTAGTGTGTGGCAAGGTCCTTAACCCTGGACAGTATTCAAGTCAGTGTATGTAGTGTGAGCTGAAAGGGACCACAACCCATGCCTCAGGTCTCTCACCCGCTAGGCACCGCTTGAGTGTGTAATGTACTTCTGCAGCTAGAATGTTGTCTTCCAAGAATGTAGATCCACTGCAAGTTTGGACTTGGGGTCCAAACCACAGAGTTGCATGTTCACATTCCCACGACCTGTTTTAATTTTTGAATGTCTGTGTCTTCTCTTTTCTTCTGTTTTATTGTATGGGGCCTGGAAGTTTCACATGTAAAATCCCAGTGACCTGTAAACTTGACCAGTCAGATAACCTGGACAATTTAATACCTGCCGTGTCATGCCTTCAATAGCAGGAAGTTTATGTACTTTCTCAATACCAGTGGCTACCAATGACCTGTGACACTGTAGACAGTCTTCCACTGTATGTTGTGGCTCTGGCTCTGGCCAGATCCAGGGGGTTGCAGTGATAGAATGCATGTTCCCTCCCTGGCCCCAAGAGCTCTATGTTAAAATGAACAAACACGCTTTCTCTGGTTGGACCAGCAGGAGCCAGAGGCACGGCCTGAAGTTTTCATTTTGCTTTGGAGAGGGTTACAGCTGAAGCTGTCCAGACAGAGAAGCAAAAATTCTCCAAACTTCAGTGTTTTGTAGCTGTTTCTCCTGGTTTTATTCATTGTGGCAGATACATAAAAATGAGTAATGGGAACATCATAAAGTCTTAATCAGATTATTAATAATCCCCTTTGCTCTCCATCAGCAGTGTGCTTTGCAGTTTCAAAGTGTATACACTTTACCGATTTCAGTCCAATTAAGCAAATATTTCAGTAACAAATACCAGGAAGCTGGGACTCCTGGACCACATTCAACCAGGGACAATCATCTGTTTCTTTGCCCAGTTCTAGAAGGCAGAAGGGAAGAGTTTTTAAATAAGCCCACAATTACTCTCCCCCTTGCTTTTTTTAACCTTTTTAATTGAGTTTGTTGTTCGACTATTTTATGCCCACATAGCATGTATCCCGATGACTCTCTCCCCGCGCTCTCTCTTACAGACCCCCATCCCTGTCAATGCCTTCCAGTCCCTTTCTCAGGAGCATGAAGTTTGGGTTGGTTTGGTGACCCACTTAATTTAACTCTGGCCTTCTGTGTGACTACTGAACTGGAGTCTCCATGGGTGTCTGGCAGGCACATAAGTGAGGGCAATGGTTCCTCACTGCCTGAAGTAATCAGTAACATAGTTCAACAGTGGGGAGTAGAACCCCAAATTCCTCATTGCTTGGTGCCTGACTGTTCACAGACCCATTCTTGGGCAGACCCAGTGAAGGCATTTGCAGTTGCTGAGGGTTCAAGATTGCAATGGCTACATCTTGCCCAGAAGATGGCATTTTGTGGTATATGTGCATGCGTATGTATATATGTATATGTGTGTATATATACATATATATGTGTGTAACTGTATATATTATGTGTGTATGTATATATGTGTATATGTGTGTATATATAGGTGTGTGTATGTGTATGTATTAGAAGCAGAAATACATTCAAATTTGATCAATGAGAGTATGAGTGGAGTTTGGTATAAACACATCAACGATCCAACTACAGCCCTGCTTCAAATGAGCTGGACCAGAAAAAATGAGGCTCGAACGTGTTCTCTCTCCGTAGAGCACATGGCCTCCTAATACCTATGCTGCTCTGTGGGCTTCTTAGTCAGGGTTTCAGTTGCTGTAACAAAACACCACAACCAAAAGCAACTTGAGGAGGACAGGGTTTATTCCATCTATCCCTTGATGTCACCTTGAGGTGACAGTCTATCCCTGAAGGAAGGCATGACAGGCTCAGTCAGTACAGGAACTGGAGATAGAGATCGAAGCAGAAGCCATAGAGGAGCGCTGCTTCCTGGCTTGCTCTCCATGGCTTGCTCATCCTGCTTTCTTACAGTATCCAGGACCAGCACTCCACAGGCTTGCCCACAGGCCAATCTGGTGGAAGCATTTTCCCAGCTGAGGTTTCCTCTTCCAAGATGAGACTCCAGCCTGTCAAGTTGACATAAAGCCAGCCAGCACAGCTTCATACTCTTTCTTTGGGGCCATTTCTCCTGCCGTCTCTTTTCAAACTTCAGTATGATATCTGTCTTGGATCCCCAGTTCCACCATTCCATACCAGCTTCAGTTTCTTGGTCACATTCTCAGAAGAGCCAATCTGGTTTTCTAAGACTGACTCTGTTTAGAGAAAGAACAATTGTGGATCACTGGATAAATGTGTCTTAGGACAGGCAAGCAATAGAAGGCATATCTAGGACAGCAGATCAAGAGTCATGTCCTTTAGGGACCAGGGAAATGGTTTGGCCAGGAAACTGCTTGACACACCACTGTGACACCTGAGTTTAATTCTGGGCACTCACTTAGACAGACATGGCAGTGCACATCTGTAGTCCACCGCTGGGGGCTCTCTAGAGTTTGCTGGACAGCTGTCTTAGCCTAACAGTCCACCTTCAGAGCCCACTGAGAGACTCTGTTTTGGGCAGGAAGACAGGAGTGGGTGGAGGAAGAGCACCCTCACGGAGACAGGGGAAGGGGGTGGGATAGAGGTTCCAAAGGAATATGGAAAGGGGGAAACATTTGAAATGTAAATAAAGAAAATATCAGAGAGAGAGAGACTGAGAGAGAGAGAGAGAGAGACTGAGAGAGACTGTTTCTAAAACAAAGTGTGCAGTTTCTTGAGGAACAACATCCAAGGTTGACCTCTGACTTCCACACTTATGTATATGCACACACCCAAAAAACTCACATTCCTGTATGCATGGTAAATGCACATATTTACATGTGCATGCGCGCGCACACACACACCACATGCTTCTTACTTAAGCAAACAAACGAAGTTTTGCCAGCCTGGGCAATCTACTGAGAGTCATTGGCATTTTTTAGCTAAATCACATCTGAACTCTCTTCCAGTCGGGACCTCTCTTAGGAGCTAGAAATTCTGAATTCTCTTCAGAAAAAAAATTTAAATCCCCTCGATCTTTATTAGATTTCATTCTAGTCATTAACAATAACACTGGCTTCCCCTAATGACTGACAACGGCACAAATCCTCACAACAAAGGAGAAATTCTATTGACTTAAAATGAGAAAATAAGTGACTTCTTTTTGGGAATTAACACAACTAAATTTCTCATTTTCTCTGCATGTATGTGTGTGTGGTGCCCACAGAGGCCAGAGGAGAGTGTCAGATTCCATGGGACTGGAGCTAAAGTTAGTGTGAGGCACCACGTGGATGCCTGTCCTCTGGAAGAGAAGCCAGTGATCATAACCACCAAGTCATCTCTCTGGGTCTTCAAAACTGCATTTTAAAAGGAACCAGATACACAGTAGTAAAAAGAATGATTTCATCCTTACTGAAATTGCTTCATATGGTGAGTTCTTTGTGGTCTAAGAGTCTGCTCTAACATGAACAGTGCCCTTGGGATCTGAGCAGAGAAAATGATTTGACTCTCCTCTACATGTCCCTACCACCACCAGAAAAATTAGATAGATAGATAGATAGATAGATAGATAGATAGATGTTGATATATAGAGATAGAGATAGAGATAGAGATAGAGATAGAGATAGAGATAGAGATAGAGATGATAGATATAGATATAGATATAGATATAGATATAGATATGGATATGGATATGGACATGGACATGGACATGGACATGGACATGGACATGGACATGGACATGGACATGGACATGGACATGGACATGGACATGGACATAGACATAGACATAGACATAGATATAGATATACACACACAGTGTCTAAAATCATTTGTGTATATGTGTGGCTTTTCTTTGAAACAAGTTTTTCTTTGTATCCTTGGATGTTCTGCAACTTGCTATGTAGACCAGGCTGCCCTTGAACCCACAGAAATCTAAGACCTGTCTTTGCCTCCTGACTCTTGGGATTGAAAGCATGTACCACCACGCCTAGCACTATATTTTATTAAATAACCAGTTCTTGGTTTTTATTAATTATTTGACTTACTTTATAACCTGGTATCAGCTTTCCCTCTCTCCTCCTCTCCCAGTTTCTTCCTTTCCTCTCCCCTCCCCTCTATCCTCCTGTCTTCTGTTTCTCCTCAGAAAAAGGAAGGCCTCCCATGGATATTAATCCACCTTAGCTTAGCAAGTTGCAGTAGGACTCAGCACATCTCTTGTTGCGACTAGGCAAGGCTACCCAATTAGGGAAGACAATCCAAAGACAGACACCAAAATCAAAGACAGCCCCTGCTCCTGCTATTATGAGTCCCATATGAAATCAAGCTACATAACTGCTAAATATGTGCAGAGGGCCTGGGTCTGTCCCATGCATTCTCTCTGGTGGTTCAATCTCTATGAGCCCCTATGGGCCCAGGTTAGTTGATTCTGTGGGTTTTCTTGTGGTGTCCTTGACCCCTCTGTCTCCTTTAATATTTCCTCCCCCATCTCCATAGGATTCCCCAAGTTCAGCCTGATATTTGGATATGGATCTCTGCATATGTTTTCATCAGCTGCTGAATGAACGAGGCCTCTCAGGAGACAGTTGTGCTATGCTCCTGTCCACAAGAATAACAGAGTATCATTAATGTGGTACACGTACACAATGGAGTACTATTCAGCTATTAAAAACACAGACATCATGAAATTTGCAGACAAATGGGTAGAACTAGAAAATGTCATCCTGAGTGAGGTAACTGAGACCCAGAAAGACACATATGGTATGTACTCACTTATAAGTGGATATTAGCCACAAAGTACGGGATAATTAATCATGCTACAATCCACAGATGCAAAGAAACTAAGTAATAAAGAGGGCCCATGGGAGAATGCTTGAATTTCACTGAGAAGGAGAAATAGAATATCTATTGCAAGTGGGTGGAGAGAGGGAACTAACTGGATGGGAGAGGAGGAGGGGAAGAACCAGGAGGGATCAAGTTGAAAGAGGACAGAAGGAGAGAATAAAGGGAGAGACAACTGCAATTGGTTGGTGGTGGCATCTCTGGCATGAGCTAGAAACCCAGGACAGTGGAAACTCCTAGGAATCTATGATGGTTATTTTTGACAATTACTGTCCAAGCTGGAGTATGTGGCATCCAAAAAGGAAAGGCAAAGGTCACAATTAGATTGTGTGCTTTCTTTTATTCTTGGGGGGAGGGGGGGTGTCATGTGTGTACACATCCACTTCCAGGTGCACACACCCCTACACACTCAAGTAGAGGTAAGAGGGGGACACTGGGTGTCCTGCTCTATCACCCTCCATCTTACTTTTTTGAGATGTGTCTCTCATTTAACCCAGTTCTTGCTCTTGTGTCTAGACTGGAATTCAGGAAACCCCAGGGCTCCTCCTGACCACACACCATCTACCACAACCCAGAAGTTGCAGGCATACCTTGCAGCTATGAGGAGCTGCTTTACATAGAAACTAGGGTCTTCATGCTTGTGTAAGCACCAATGTGAAGACGTTGCTTATGTGAGTTCCCTGAGGCTGAACAACCCTGCCAACTGACTCTAGGTAGAAGCCTTTGTACCTGCATTAATTCCCTCCTGTTGCAGTGATGAAGCATCATGACTAAGGCACTAACGGGGAGGCAAGTGTTCAAATGTCAGTGCCTGTGGGGAAACATTTCTTATTCAAACCAGCACACATTCCCATCTGTCAGTTTTTCTTGTTGTCTCTTTAACAGCTTTGTTCAGATACAACTTTTACGTTGTAAAGTCCACTCATGTAAACTGTGCGATCCAGCACCACTGAGGAACGCAGCTCAGTGAGAGGGCTCCTGGTCACCATGCGTGAGGCCCTCCATTTGATGTAGCCCTGGGAAAAGAATACAATTGACAGCTGTTAGCATGTTTGCAAAGTTATACAACCCTTACCAAATCAATTTTAGAACTTTTTTCTTTTTAAAGAAAGAAACCCTGCAGTCCCTAGAAGGCTTGATTCAAGTGCCCTAGACCAATGCACAAACTAACCTAATCTAAATATTTACCTACTCTAAATATTTTATATAATATGCAGAGGCTTTTGTGACTAGCTTCTTTTGCATGTCATAATATTCTCAAGGTTCATCTGTGAGGTATTATGAATCAGAACTTCATTTTCAGCCAGATACGGTGGTACATACCTTTAATCCCAGCACTTAGGAGGCTGTTGCAGGTGGGTCTCTGGGAGTTCGGAATAGCCTGGTATACTGAATGAGTTACAGGACAGTCAGGGATACACAGAGAAAGCCTGCCTCAGAAAAAACCAAACAACTCTACTAACTTCTTTTTTATCATTAAGTGTATTTCCATCATACAGAATCTGTCCCTTCACCAGCTGGGAAATGTTAGCGTTGCTTCCACTTTCAGATTATGATGAATAAATTTGCTGCAAGCCCTCATGAGCAAGTTTTAATGTAAACACAAACTTGGGAATAGAACTGCTGTTACCTGAAGGCTTAGCCAGTTCAAGTTGCTAAAACTAAATGCTGTAAATTGGTTGCTTTGTCAACAAGGGGCATATTTCTTAAAAGTCCTGGAGGCTGGGGTCAGAGTGCCAACGGCAGCTTGCTACCATTTCAGACCCATCCATACACAGCTTCTTAATCATATTCTCTCCCTGCCTCCTTCCCTGCCCCACCCAGGCTGATCCCTTTTTTTCTTCCTAACAATTGCTTGCTTTCACCCATGAGCATAATTTTTTTTCTACCAGATTCAAAATTAATAGTTGGAATTTAAAGGAAGTGGAAACCAGAAAATTCGACCAGGTTCAAACCAAGTGCGAAATCATCTCCTCCGTGAGAACATCCCTGAGGGCTGGTTTTACTCCTCGAGCTGTACAGGGCGCAGACTGTAAGGGGCCTCAGTGGTCTTGTGCTCTGAGGGAACTTGCCTGATTTCTCTGAATGCTATTTGCCTCAGAAATGTGACTCGGAGATTCAAGCCACGTGTGATCCAGTCTCTAAATAGAAATACAGTATGGAGAGTTTTATATATATAGCATAGTTTTAACATTTTCAGCAGGGCCTTGAGAAAAGATGGAGGACGAGAAGCAGTACCTAACAAACACACAGAGCAGGTGTCTGTGCATCTGTGACTTCTGTTCCTGGACCACACTTAATTCTGATCAAGAAGGTACTGCAGTTTCTATCTGCCTAGCATTACCCAGCTCTCTTTGCCAGACAGAAGCCCTCACAAATGTTGGCCAAAGGAGGCAACTGAGCCATTCAAAGTCAGTCAGCGTGTGTCCTTGGGGACCTTCTCAAGCATTCTTTCATCTGCTGACAGACTCTATCACCATAGCTTCTCTTCCCATGGCTTGGCTTTCTCTGCACAAACCACAGGAGTAAAGGAACAAAATGGATTTATTATCTTTCATTTCTTCTCATTTCTGTTTTGAGATGGGGTCTCGCTATGTTGTCTGTCCTCAGACATCTGGGCACTTTACAATCATCTGAAGATTCCTAGAAGGCATATATGATGTTTTCTAAGTAAGAGTCACCTCCTCTCTACCTCCTCCTTCCAAGAAAGCTACAGGAGCCATGCTACTCAGATGCAAGGGAAGGGGACACAGACATCAGCTCCCAATGGAAATCATAGATTTTGTATAAAAATCATCACACACTATTAAAAATGATCACTTCCCAAATACCTTTCCCTCACGCTGTTACGTAATGCATTGCACAGGGTTTAGAATTAGCTGAGCTTTCCCATTTTCCTTCTGACTCTTCATTCTCACTGTGCAGCCACGGTCAACTTCCAACCCCATATTCTCTTCCCTCGGGCCTCCCAAGTTTGGGGACTGCAAGGGTGTGCCATGTGCCATTATACCCGACTTTTGTTTTGTGGCATCTTCAAGCCTTACCAGAATGTACTTAGAGAGCAGGTGCTTTCTGTGTCTTGACCATCAATTCTCTTCTGAGTTTGGAAAAGCAAGCGATTCTGAGTGGTCACTTCATGAGGATGGTGTGTGTGGGAAGCTCTTCTCTATTCATTTTGTCTTTTCTATTTCTCTTTCTATTCTTTCTCCCATTCAAAAATAGCTATGACTCACTGGGGTGGGGGGAGGAGCAAGGATACTTCAAGCCTGCAGACCTTGGCATAATGGTGACCCAGCTCTTTCAATGATGCTTTTGAGAATAGACATTGAAACACACAGATATCATCACTCAGATATGCCAAAGGCAGGCAGATTTATTAACAGATTGATGTGTTCTCTGTGTCCCTGGTTCCTATTTGTTTGCCCACTAGCTTTGTTTTGTTATTTTCTGCTTTTTCTAGCCAGACAAGCTGTGATCTGGTCTTTTTTAGTGTAGGGGTGTTCACTGGTCTACACTTCTCAATACCTCTACCTCTGTGATTCAGTCAGAGCCATCACAAGTTTTAACATTCTAACGACATGTCATTGCCACCACTGTCTCTTGTCACAATCCTCATTTCGTGTTCTAGTAGTAAACTTCATTAGCATCTGCACCTCCTTTCCCTTACCTTTGAAACACTGTCTTCTCAGGAAACAATTAGCTGTGCCTTGCATCCTATCACCTGGATGGCTGACAGCCATTGTGGGTGAGCTAAACAGTGAGAAAATGAGGATTTTTGACAATTTCCATTATCATCAATGAAGGTATTTACTTGTACAAATATTAAAGGTTATTTAAAGATGTACACTGACTTCATTTCATTAGTGGTTTGTAGAAGGTAATAATTGAAAACAACTACCTAACCTCATTAGAATAAATTATCTATTCATTTTCTTAAAGAAAACTGCCATTTCTGCAGGCTGAGATTTTAACCGCTTGCAATGGTAGATGAAAACAAAACCCATGAATATTTCAGAACAGGCTTCGTTCAGATACTCTTACTGCCTAATGCAAATCAGACAATAGTGAGTTGCTCTGCAAACCTGAGATGCCCAGTCAGATGCGATAATGAAATGTCGATGACATCACTGTACTCCTGGGGGAAAAGAAAAAGAAGTAGCTATAGTTAAATCCTCTCGCAGGTGGGGAGGTATCACACAAGCATGAAAACCTGAGTTCAGATCCTCAGAGCTTACCTAGAAGGCCAGGTTGGTGGCACTGTAATTCTAATGCCAGAGAGATGGGGGCAGTAGGATCCTTGAGGCACACTGGCCAGCTAGTCCCACCAAATCGGTGAGTTCCAGTTCCAGTGACCGTGTCTCTAAAAAAAAAATAGGGTGGAGACTAAGTGAGGAAAACACATAACATCAACCTCTGTCTGCCACACCCATGTGCACATCACTATACACATGTGTACATGCATGCACACACACACACACACATGGGTGGGGGAGGGGGAATCCTCATTAATTCTAAGTCTTGAGACCTAATTAGTCTAATGAAAATCACATTGTATAGAAACACCTACAAGATATTTTTCCTCATGTTACAATGTCCAAATTGTCATGAGACAATGAGAAAATAGCATTTACTTGAGGCTAGAAAATTGGAAATATATTCTAGTATAGCCATGTAATGGTTTGAAATAAAGACAGTTAAAAAAAAAAAAAACTCAGTGTAGAAGAATTTGAGTGGCCATGTAGGAATGTTCTCTCTGTAATAAGGGATAAAAGCAAAGAATAAAGAATATATGCATTATGCTAGCGATTACTTGCACTGAAAGAAATGAAAAGGAAGTAGATCTTATGAGGACCTGAGGTGGGGGTTGCTGGTTTCATTCTTCTGCTTTCTTGAGGAGAAGACCCAGGAATCTGCCCGTTTGTAATCGTGCCCCAGTGCATGATCAGCAATGGCTCTGGAGGCACAGCCTGTGATGTGGCTGTAATGCACAACAGACCACAAAGGCTCAGCATATCAACGCTTGTGCTGTGAGTACTGGGAAAAAGGGACAGAGATTCAGTTCCAATGGGACATGGAAAGTTCTTTACGCTTCCAGTACTGGGTACCTTGGAGTCAGTCCCTGCCCCTTATGACCTTTAATGCTAGACCAGGCAAAACGTGTTAGCAAATTAAAGTATGTCGTATAAACCTCAGAAGTTCCTGTATTTTCTAACTGAATTTACAAGGATTAGCCCAGCCTGTATGTCCCGGCCTTTTGCTCCCTTCCTAACCTCCCTACCCAGAAAAGTGTCTCAACCGAGATGGCCATGTGCTTCTGGTTGGGGACTGCAGCTACTTACGGCTACTTACCTTATTGGTTTCAGCACACTGATTCCTCCCCATAGGACAACTCTAGCCACCTTAGAATATCCCAACAAGGAGGGGGTCAGGAAAAAAAAAAGTGGCATTTCCAAAGGTCTCATGGCAACACTTCTGTTACAGTCATTGGGCCGAACATGGTCACATGACCACAGCGCTGAGCAGCCATGTTGGAAACTTGGGAAATGTTCCATGGCAGGAGGCAGAGTGCACAGTTCAAGTTTTAGCTCTCCCCTCCCCCTCTCCATGTCCCTCTCCCCCTCCCTCCCCCTCCCTCTCCGTTCCCCTCCCCCTCTCCCTCTTCCTCTAATTCTAACCCTAACTCCCTCTCCCTCTCCATCTCCTTCTCCCTCTCCTTCTCCCTCTCCCTCTCCTTCCTTCTCTCCCTCTCCTCCTCCCTTTCACCTCCCCTCTCCCTTCTCTCTCTCTCTCACTCTCTCTCTCTCTCCTCTTTTCTCCCTCCAGTTTTCATTCTTTCTTTATTGTTTGTTGTCTGAGACAGGTTTGGAACTCACAGAGTGATGGGAATAAAGGCATAGCCCAGCACTGCCCGGGGTCCTTTTTTTTTTGTTCAGAGGCAGGCTCTCATTATCTCCTTATCTAGTCCTGATTTGTAACTGTTCAGTGTTTACGGACAAGAAGGGCCAGGACAGAGGAGGGCAAGGAACAGTGTCCACCGCAAAAATCATCTGTGACATGCTGTAGGGAGACGCATAGTAACGTCCACAAACCAAAGGAGCTTTGCTTGCTGGATGGCTTGCTCGCTTGCATGTTTTAGTGTTCATTTCCCTCAGAAAACATTTCCTGTTGTCTGTATTCATTTGAAAACAGCTCTCCACGGCTTTGAGGAAAGAACTAGCCCAGCTAGAGCACGCAAAGCAGGCGGGAATAAGAACGCTGTAGACTTTCCAGAGGACTCGCTGCCCACTAAGCACCTCCCCTGCAAAGAACGCGGGCTCCGAAATAGAAACCTCATGAAACTTGCACGCGCCTGGCTCCTGTAGCCCTCAGGAATCTTCATCTTATATTTAAAAAGCATTCACGGAGAAAACTCGGGCATTTGGGGGTAGTACATGTGACTGCTAGCATAGCTACTGCTGGCATATTTGGGGGTGGGGGTGGGGTGGCACTCAGGACAAAGTGGACCACTTACCCACGGAGAATCCCTCTCTGTTAGAAAGAAAGGCCAGCTTGCGTTCAGTTGAGGGGGCAGACGAAGCCATGCAAAGGTGGCTGGAATAAACCTGAAAATTTTGCTTAGTTCAATTAATAGCATTCCCACCCTAAGAGCTCCTTCTCTACTGCAATTCTTTCTTTTGCATCCGTGAGTTGTCATTGGGGAGATATGAAGATCTCTGGGAGGGACTGATCAGTGCGAAACTCAACCCCCTCTATTTTCCCTCTAAAACATCTTTCATCAATTTTGTTATCAAATATTTCAGTCTTATAAAAGATACAGTTTCCATGGTAAAAAGTTAAATATGCTTACACATATATACATAAATGTATATGTGTGTATATATATGTGTATTTATACATACATATATACATATATATGTATATACGTATACACACACACACATATATAATGATAAAGAGGTGATTGAGGAAGGCACCTGACAGTGACCAAAGGCCTTGGGAGCACATACTCGCACACATCCAGGTGCATCTGCATACACAGGTACGCACATAAAGATAGCTCAGTGAATACTCCTGTGTTCATTACCTGTGACCAATCACAATCTTTACTTGTCCCTGAAAGTAACTGCCATTTTAAATTTGATGCACCTTGTCGCCAAGCATGGAATATTATTACCTGAATATATTCCTAAGCACTTTAGCATCCTGCCTATTTTAAGGCTATTATCATTTTTCACCAAAGCCATTTATTTGGCAAACACTGAGCACCTACTTCAGGCCAAGCACCGTGAGCACAGCCTTCTAACCACACCCTTGCCTCTGGTGGGTCAGTCTATCCTTCCTTCTCTCTTAATGGCCTTGATGTTCTACGGCTCAAGAGCTTCAGATGGTTTTCTCTTCAGAAGAGCGTCCAAAAACTTTCAGAGACTTGGAAAGGACTGGACAAGGGTTTGGTGGGGACAAATGTCCTGCCAGCCTCACAGTGCACGAACCTCCGCACACGTTCACATGGCTGCCACAGCAAAGGCAGGGGTGTCTCCCGTAACAGGAGAACGTGGGCAGCCTCGCGGAAACCTCATCTGCAGGCGTTCGGGGCCCTCGTTCCTATTGCAGATAGGAGCATCATGTACCCAATCGAATCACTTTCCCTTTAGTCATTTTAGTTTTTTGAAACAGGTTTGGCTATGTAGCCCAGACTGGCCTCATGCCAGTGATCCCCTGTCTAAGCGGCCACTGCAAAGGCTGAGATTATACACATGTACCACCATGCCCAGCTCTTCTATAGCTCCAGAAATATCGCATTTCTCCCTGCCTAGCATAGGATTTGAGATGACTCTAGCAACAGTGACTATGTGAACACCTACTGCTTCTTGGTATAGAGGAGGCCCGAGACACCCATGCACTGAAGAGTCGGCGATATTTGTTTTGTTTGTTTTTACTTTGTTTTCTCTCTCTCTCTCTCTCTCTCCCTCTCCAATATGCTCTAGATAGAGTGTTTTTTATATTGCCATTGAGGTGTACCAATCTTGGAGAAACCCACACACAATCCCCCTTCTCTCCTTCCTCCCTCCCTCCCTTCCCTCCTTCCTTCCTCCTTCCCTTCCTCCCTTCCTTCCTTCCTTCATTCCTTCCTTCTTCCTTCCTTCCTTCCTTCCTTCCTTCCTTCCTTCCTCTCTTTCTTAAACAGACTTCTCATTATGGAGCCCACGTGTGCCTTGAGCTTGTAATCTCCCTACCTCTCCTTCTTCAGTGTGGAATACAGAATTCATTATCTTTTCAGCAAGCGATGCTCAGGCCTACGTGGGTTTTCCTGGCCACAGTGTTTATGTGGTGAGAAAGGAGTGGGTCCTGCATCATTTGGTCCCTCTTAGCCAATGGAGACCATCAGACTGGGCCCGGGAGAGTCTGTGGACACAAGAGCTGCCTGTCAAACTAGTTGAGAATCAAACTTTAGAGAATGTACTAGAGAACTGTCATGCTAGGGGGGAAATAAGCCTGTATTTTTGTGACCACCTAAAGGGTTCATCAGTTATTGCAGCATAGTCTTCCTATCACAGATACAGCATCTAAACCCTGAAAGATTATCAGGGACATGGCGAAACCAAACAGCTAACGTTTATGTGGAGTTTACTATGGGCCATGATCTTGATTAAAAGTTATGTTCCCTGTGCGACAAGATGCATGAGAAAAACAGGTTAAAGAAACAAAGCCTTATTTGGGCTCCCAGTTTACGAGATTTCAGTTCACAGTTAGCTAGCAAATGTGGGGTTTGTGCATGTCAGAGGGGTATGGTTGTTCAAATCATAGCAGCCAGGCAGCAAAGGCAGGAGAGTCTAGAAGTCAGAGTACTCCTTAAAGGTACACACCCGGCCCCTGAGGCCCCGCGTGCTCACAGCGTGTTCAGCGATGCAGAAGTCACTTTGTTCATCTACTGAAGAGGTCAGTGCTCGCAGGATCTCGTCACTTCCTGTTACCACAGGGAGCTTCCAGGAGGGACACTTCCTACCCATCCATAACAGCTAACACACTCTTTCACTAATTAATCGAAATGACCTTTTAAGTTAAGCGTTGTAGTATGCATTCTAATTGTATATTAGAGATATTTAAAAGTATTCTTAAGTTTAAGAACTGGCGAGCAGCAGAAATGGAGTGAATTTGGGTTTGGCCAAGGCCAAGCCAACAATAGTATTTGTGAACTATTCTCTTTCTGACATTTTTGTTTTAGATTTTTCTCTCACTCTTCTGTCCCACCCCATCTTCTCTTGAACTTCCTCCCATTCCTCGACACACACCCTACTTCTCTCTTCCTTACTATTGAGGTTTACCTTTACTCCAAAAAGCACGCTATCGTGCAAAAGGTACTGGTACCAGGTCTGAGGTTTACTTTCCTGCAGGTTGTAACCATGAATTTGGCAAGCCATTTTCCCTTTCCGAACCTCAGTTCTTGTGTCAGAATGGCAAATAAATCCATGATAGCTCTTATCTACCTTTTACAATGACTGTGGCACTCAGTTAAAATAAATTGCATCAAATGCATTTACATGTTGCAAAACATTCAAGAAAGAACAGATGCTAATATCTGTTTCCATTCTGTATCCTGGCAGTTCATGAAGTCTCCAGACAGCAGTGTCAGCATCCCAGGAACTTGGTAGTCATGCAAATTCATAGGTCTCACCAAAAGCTGACTTATTAGAAATCACATTTATCAAGCCCTGCAGATGATTACAACCCACACTTACAGTTGAGAACCATAGTCGAATGTGCTCACATACATGTGCAGTGAGGCACACACGTATTTATACTCTATTGAAACCAGGCTTAAAACATTAGATTAAGAACAAAACTGTTTGTTATGCTTTGGGTGTGGGACTCCTCCCCAGTTTATGTGCAGCAATAAAGCCCTGTAGAAAGGTTGAATCTGTTAGTGCCTCCCAAGAGAACCAATGTCCTTTAGGGGTGATTCTCCCCAGCAGGCTGGATCTGTTTAATAACAACTGTGTCTAATGAGGAGCCTCCATGGGCATCCCAACAAAGGAATCCAATACCTAACACAGTTAGAAAAGTAACCCTGGGAGCTAGAGACACGGCTCAGACTTGCTGCTCTTCAGAGGACCCACGTTCAGTTGCTAGCACTCATATCAGACATTTACAACCGGGCATCTGACAACCTTTTAAGTAAGCTTTCAGAAGCACCTGCACTTGTGTGGCCTACACACACGTACACATGATTTTTTTTAAATCTTTAAAATTAAATAAAAATATAAAAACTACCCTGGCCAGAGAACACACATGCATGCTACTGTCTCTGTTCTTATCATTTCTTTGGAAGTCTTATTTTTAACATTTTCAAATGTAAGAATTTAATTGGAAAAAGAAAACCACAAAAATGAGAATATACTCCACAAAATGGAGTTTGCCCACTTTAAACAATGCATGGTCTGCAGTGTGCTGCTCCGTCCAACACCTCTGTTCATACAGTGTCTATTCTTCCTTCTTTATTGCAGCTGGCCAGTCCTCAGGTGATAGCAGCATTCGCCGTGGTGTGGCTGCCAGTCAGTCATCTGTTGCAGGGAGAGAACATTTGAAAGGTAAAGATGCCACACGGGTACCCAAGCTGTCCCACCTGGAGCACCCACTGAGCTCCGGGTGTGTGCAACAACACAAAGCCACATCACCAGATCCTCTGACGTGTTGAGCAGTTGGAGAAAGTGTTTCCTTCATAGACAGCCACAACCCAGCTCAACTGGGATGCTACTAGCTGATGATCTTTTGTCCCCTCCAAGTTTAATGACCTAAGGTCGTGAGAAGCTGACAAAAATATTACATCCTTATAAGGGTTTTGGGATCTCTCTGGGTATCTGTGGGACAACTCGTGCCAGCGTTTCTGTGTAAGGAGCAAGGCCAGTGCCGAGCAGGTGGCCGTGACTGTTCTTTCTTTTTCTTATAGTGTCAACACACAAGGTGCACTCGCTTGCTCTCTCTTCTTCATGTGCTTCTCCACACAGTGTAGGTTGTTCTGTCTTCCCCTGCAGGACTGACAAGAGTCCACTAGGAAGAGAGACCTGAACTCACAGGGGGATCTCGGTTTCTGCTTGGAGATGGTGAGGCCGGAAGTGGACGATGCATGCAGTTGCCACAAAAAGCAGAAGAGATGGAAATCACAGAACCCTGGCTAGCTGGCAGTTGGAGACCCCACAATTACAGTAAAGAGGTCTCTTTAAAAAGTCCTCTACATGTCATAATAAATAACTTGAAAACTATTCGACATACTAAAGTTTGCAATATGTAAAGGTAACATTATTTTACTTGATATTTGCTTTATTTACATTTCAAAGGTTATCACCTTTCCTCGTTACCCCTCTGAAAACCCCCTATCCCACTCCCCTCCCCCTGCTTACCAACCGCCCCCTCCCGTTTTCCTGACCTGGCATTCCCCTACACTGGGGCATGGCTCACAGCCAGCCAATGGACTGAGCGTAAGGTCCCCAACGGAGGAGCTAGAGAAAGGAACCAAAGAGCTGAAGAGGTTTGCAGCCCCACAGGAGGAACGGATATGCACCAACCAGTACCCCCAGAGCTCCCAGGGATCAAACCACCAACCAAAGAGTACACATGGAGGGACCCCTTTACAGACATACTAAATTTTAAAAAGCAAACCTTGGAACATTTTGTTTGTGAAACATGAACACATGGTCATCTCTGGTTGGAAGGATTATTTGCTATTTTATGCTCTTTTCGCTTAACATTTATATGTTATATATTGTCTTAAACAAGTCTGTGCAACTTTTCTAATAATATAAAACAAGAATTATTAAAAGGTAATCAGGATTGTGTGATTATTGCCTAACCTTAAGTTTGTTTCTTCGATCTTCCAGCAGGTGGCGCAATGGCAAAGCCTGCCGTCCCGGCAGCCTCTCCTCGCAGCCTGCAGAATGCTTTGCTGTCCCTTCCAAAGGTGGGTGCAAGTCCTGGCCTGGCATAGGGTAGAGGAAACACATGTTCTCCAGTGAAGAAGGGACATCTGGAAGAAAACGCTGAAACTCAGACTCTGTCTGCCCTCAAGTCTCTGGCCCCACAGTTCAGTTTTTCACAGAGCAGCATAGACAGTGCTTGAGAAACACGGTGGTAACAGGAAGATATACTTTTTTTCTCTCTCTAATTCCGTTACTTGGCCAAAATCAAAATTCAAATTAGCCTCTCTTTCAGGCATTTCTGGACTGGATTATATCTACACTCACCAAGACTTAACCGAATCTTGGTGGCAAATTAAATTTTGATTTCAAAGGCTAGGAGTAGGGACTTTTCGTTCCATCGGTATCCTCTGGTCAAGAGATTTTTTAATAAAGCAGGATGTCCGGCACAGAGCAGATCAATGTTTAGGTCAATAACAAAAGGGGAGTGTGGAGGTCCACAAGCCAGAGTGCTCAGCCTATCAGAAACTGAAGACAGATGCTTAGTTTGCATTCCACACAGCACACAGACTACCACACCTCAGGAAATGCCCTGTGCACAGCCAAGGGACAGCCTTCCCGCCAGGAAGGGAAACCTTAGAGAGACCACACTATGGGATCATTTCAACTTTGTTTCAAAATGTAAATCTGTCTGCCCCTAAGAGAAGCATTCCAAAGTGGGGGCAGGGAAACCACTGGATCCCACCAGAATGGTTCACGTTCTAGCCACGCCCACTAACCCTGGGAGATGAGAATGTTTTAGACATTTGCTGTCATCTCTCTTGTTTATTTCAGTAGGCCTCCAGTCCCTTTCTATGTGGTGATGGTAGTGAGGCAGAGAGAAAGAAGAGTAGGGAGAGGAAGACAGAAGGGAAAGGGAGGGAGTGGAAAGGAAGGGGTGCCCTTCTTGGTCAGAGTGGTGGCCATGCATCTGGGACAAAGGGTCGTGAGAAAAATAGGAGGGAGGGAATGAGCGAGTGAGGCAGGGGGCTCCCTCCTTTTCCCTTCCCCACCCCAGGAAAAGAGGGATGAAGAGTCAGGAAAGGCACTGAGAAGATGAAAGAAAGAGAAGGAACAGAGGGAGGAGTAATGGGAGGCGTGAGAAAGGAGGGAGTGGAGAGGGATATGGGAAGGAAGGAAGAAAGAAAAGAAAGAGAGGGAGAGAGAGGGAAGGAGAGAGGGAGAAAGGGAAGGAAGAGGAAGGGAGGGGAAGGAGGGGAGAGGAGGAAGAAGGGAGGGAAGGAGGGAGGGAGGGAGGGAGGGAGGGAGGGAAGGAGGGAGGGAAGTAGGAAGTTTGAAGGAAGGATAGAAACATTTCATCTACAGAGAGAAGCTGGCAGGGTCCACACCTGCCTATAGCCAGCGACTTTTTCTTTCTGATTCTTACAGTTTTCTCAACATGTGATCTAGATGTCTCGGCCAAGTACCAGCTGCAATTGCACTTAAAAGTGTAGATTCTGTCTGTCTCTCTCTCTCTCTCTCCCTCCCTTCCTCCCTCCCTCCCTCTCTCTCTCTCCCTCCCTCTCTCTCTCTGCCTCCCTCTCTCTCTCTCTCTCTCTCTCTCTCTCTCTCTCTCTCTCTCTCTCTCTCTCTCTCTCTCGCCTCTTGCTCCCCCCTCTCCCCATTCCCTTTCCCCCTCACTCCACGTGGCCATGGCCGGCCTCTACTTCTCTACTCTCTCCCTCTCTCTGCCTTTCTCTGCCTCTACTACCCTCTTAACTTTCCTCCCCATGCCCTGAATAAAACTCAATTCTATACTAAAAAAGTTTTTAAAAATTAAAAAAAAATTTTTTTAAACTGTAGATTATGACTGAAATGAGTCCCAGCCCTAAACTGCAGTAGTTGCCAATCCCACACGGCTGAGGAGTCACGGCTGCAGCGGTGCCTCAGAGGGTGAGGGCACTTGCTGCTCCTTCAGGTCTCAACACCCACACCTGGTGGGTCGCCGTGCCTGTGACTCCAGCTCTGGGGGGGACTGCCGCCCTCCTCTGGGAGCTTGAGACACCTGCATACATGGGCACAGACCCACACCCAGACACATAACCAAAACTAAATTAAAGGTTTGACATAATAAAGCCAATGCAGATGATCAGATATGTCAGGATGGCCTCTCTCGTGCCTAGTAGCTCTCCTCCTCCTCCTCCTCCCCCTCCTCCTCCTCCTCCTCCTCCACCTCCTCCCTCTCCTCCCCTCCTCCTCCTCCTCCTCCCCTTCTTCCTCCTCCTCCCCTCCTCCTCCTCTTCCTCTCTCATCTATTCTTTTCTCCTTTTCTGTCTCATACACACATTTTCTGGATGATTATAATAGTGAGAATCACATAAAAACAACAGCAACAATAAAGTGCTCCTGTGTAAGACTATGCTCCAGATGGATTGACGTGTGTGTGTGTGTGTGTGTGTGTGTGTGTGTGTGTGTGTTCATTCCATCTACATTTCAATACCAGCCCTGCCTCTTCTGAGTGTGCTAACTTAACCAGATCATCCAAACCCTTTGTGTCACCGTGTCTACATCTGTCACACTGCGTACTCAGCATGGCTCCTGGCCGTGAGCAACAGTGGTGACCTGAGAGGCAGCTCTCTTTTCTGAATGCATCAGGGAGAAGGTAGTGGATCTCCAAGCTGGAGCTCCTTGGCTGAGGGGACAGTCCATCCGGGAACGTGGTCAACTAAGAGATGGGATTTTGGCTTTGAAGTAATCTTTTGAAAAGTCTCAGTGTGCTTTTTAAGGCCTTTGAAGTGGCTAGCTGAAAGATATCTGTGAGATTGGTGAGCCTGGAGGATCAGTTGATCTTCAAATTAACCAACCAACAGCACAGGCATGCAGCCAATCAGAAAGGAAACTGGCCTAGAGCAGGTACAAGCTTCTGGTAACCTCCTTTGCTACACTGTCACAGAGTCTTGGTGACTCAAGGGACGAGCTTGGAACAGGAATACAGGGCTCTTTGGTAGTGGCTACTGACCAGCCACTACATAGTGTCACCATAATTAATAACTGGGTGCTCTGCTGATGGTATCGGTTAAACAGAAGTATGGGGTCCAATCCACCCCCATCTGTTTGTCCTTTTATCCAGTGAGCAGAGTGAATGCGTCCTTTATAGACATGTCTTCCTTAATCAACAGAGAATGTGTGATTTGGTTGAGAGGCCCTCCTAATTCAACATAAATGGCAGTGGCTGGTTGCTAGTCTTGGGTAGCTGGTCTTCGTTAAGTCAGTCAGGAGCCTCACTTCCTGAACATCCAGGAGAGAGCTTCTTCCCAGTGAGAGTGGACAGAGAGCTGAAGAGCACACGGGGATGTTATAAAGTAGGCTTGGCTGAGGCGGAGGGACCTGAGCAGATAGTTCCTAGGTTGTGAGCTCTCGTGGGGTGGGAACATGCTGTGCTGTGTGCACCCCCAAACAGGGCTTACCCAGGCAGCCTCCAGTGCAGCCAAGTTTAATCATGGACTCCAAGCTCTTGGTTAAAGGGGTGACCATGAATTTGGGGCAGGGTTCATGAGAAAAACAAGAGGAAAGATTTGAGCGGGTATACATCAAAACGCTAAGACTCAGACCACTTATGCCAGTGCCTGGGCACAGTGGGCGACAATGTCATGTTTTCTGACTCTCAGCTCAGCATTCTGAGCAGGTAGAAGCTAGAGGAGGTAGCTGTTGTGCAAAATCTAAGCAGTGGCCACTCCTCAGGTAGTCCAAGGTCTACCCTAAGTCCATGCCTCTCTCCATCAGCTCACTGTCCTCTCCAGAGGGACACATGCTCAAGATTGATCCCCTCACCCTCTCTGTCTCTGTCTGTCTCTGTCTCTCTGTCTCTGTCTCTGTCTCTGTCTCTGTCTCTCTCTCTCTCTCTCTCTCTCTCACACACACACACACACACACACACACACACACTCACACACACCACTTGAGCGAGGCTGTCATTTCACCACAGGCTAGCTACATCCTTGCAGAGAAACTTGCTGAACCTCCATCTATTCTTGCAATTAGAGGGGCAGCGAGAGGGCAACTGTTGCCTCCAGAGATGCGGGCCACCACAAACAAACAACAGAAAAGACTCATGTGCCCAATGGAGCTGAATTTTAATTGATACTTTCTCCCACAATGTTCTGAATCGACATCTCTCAGCCCCCAAAGATGATGGGGGGTGTGTGGCTTAACGCCACAATTAGCAGACAAGCCCACAACAAACTGTAAATAGTAATCATATTAAATATTAAACACGGACTCTGAAGTGCTTGAAGAGCACTGGGTTTTTAAATTTTTATTTTACAGAAGGCAAAGCAACTATGGAGGGAAGAGTCCAGTGTCAGCGCTGAAGGGAAAGAATGGAACATTCTGGAATTTATATAAAAATTACAGCTTTGTTGTGCTTCCCACTATATATAGTAATTTAATCATTTGCAGCTGATTAATTTCAGTGAAGGAAAATGTAGCCTTATGCATCTCTAATGGAGTTCCAGGACTTGAATTCTAATTGTGAGTTGGGAGCAGTTTAAATCTAAATTAGCAGTTAGCTTGGGTAAGGGTTGAACTGGAGTCGTCTGTTGACACGTAGAAGCTCAACCAGAGGTCAGAACGTGCTGTGTGCAGAGCCCTCTCAGCTGGCTTGACAGTTAGAATTCCTTACATTTTCCAGAATACTGTATCACCTTCTAAATTAGTTCCTTGTATATTGATCTCATCTCTTTGGCCCTCATCAGCATCTGTTTTGTAGGTATCAGTGTTCAGTAAGATAAATGTATCAGTTCATTAACAAGGTGTGAGTGCTAGTCTGCTCTATCAACTTGGCATCCACAGGAAGAGGGATCAACAATTGGGGAAATTCCTATCATTGGCCTATGAGCATGACTGTGGAGCATTTTCTTGATTGCTAATTGATGGAGGAGGCCTAGTCTACTGTGGGCTGTGCCACCCCTGGGCAGATAATCCTGGGATGTCCAAGGAAGCTAGTTGAGCAGAAGCAGAGAGTAAGCTAGTGAGTATCCTTCCTCCATGGTCTGTGCTTCAGTTCCTGCCTGCTGCTTACTGCCTGGCTTGAGTCTCTACCCTGACTTCCTCAGTAATATACTGTGATTAGGAAACATATACCAAATGGATCTTTTCTTTCCCAAGTTGCTTTTGTTCATGGTGTTTTATGGCCGAGACAAGAAGCAAACTACAACACAAGGAAACCAAGGTTCAGAGAAATTAAGCTCACACCGAGAAAACCATGTAAGAGAACAAGTTCTTAGTTTTCTTTCAGTGTCTGTCTGTTTTTCCAGCTCTGGGCTTCAGTTCTAGTAGGCTTGTGATAGACAGACCTCACACATAGACAATGACAGGTGAACAGAAATCATTTCCCTATCACAAATGATGTAGAAACATACCATCCACTTGCTGAGAAACACTGTGTTCTCTCCTCTGTGCTGACTGGCAATGTTCCAGAGAATGTTCCAATTCCTGGCTCTCCAACTTAAGCAGCCCTGAAACAGACCCTCAGGTGGCCCACAGTGGGCGTGGAATGAGAAAACAAACCTTTGCTGTTGGGGCTGGATGGCTCAATGGTTAAGAGCAATTACTGCTCCTCTAGAAGACCAGAGTTCCAGTCCCAGCACCATGTCAAGCAACTTTGCAATCGCCTATAACTAGTTCCAGAGGATCCGATGCTTTCTTCTGACCTCCATGGGCACCCACACACACATGGCATAGACTCCCATAGTGTATGAACACACACATACATAATCAAAAAATATCTTCATTGTTATCAGGCACCAAGATGCCTGGGGTATTTGTTCTGCAACAGAAGCTATCTCTGATTAACACTCGGGCCACTGTGTGCTAATCTGATCCCCTTTCTCCAGCAGTCATGTCAGAAATGGAGAGACACTTCTCTCTCCATAGTCTCTACTCTTTCTTCTCTTCCTCACACTCTGATGAGGTAGATGCTGCTGTTATTTGGATTTCCTTGAATGCCAATAAGGGCCTAGTCGGCAAAACTCCAGGTAATAATTAATCTCGTATCACCATCAACTAGTAGGGAGGTTGGAAGCATCAGTAGAGAATGGATTGGTGAGTTTTGATGCTGTGAAGTGAGTGGAAAATTATTTAGATGAACGGATTAATCTGACTGAAATGGTCCCCAGAACTAAATGTCAATGAGCCAGACGTGGTAATTTCTAGCTTGTGAAACAGTTGTAGTGTGCATGTGATTTGAAGTTTATGCTAAAACCCAAGCACGACATTACTTCCTGGATTGTGGCTGGTATAAGCAGGGCATGGGGCCACCAGGAACAGAATTGCTTGCGTCAAACACGTTTAGCTTAAGCAGGGTGATGGGCCAGCTTAGACATTCCTAGAACTTAGAAGTCATCAACAATAGGGCAAGGTCAGAAATACATCATCTGTGTAGAACACTAACCTCTCTACAAACATCTGCAAGGCAGATCCCAGGGGCCTGTGTGTGCTGGAGGCTCTGCTTTGGTTCTTTAGAACAGCACATGTTGCCTTCAGAGGAGAGAATATATTTTTGAATATGTGTGGGGTCTTAGCAATAGCAGTTGCCTGGTTACATGGTCACATGGGTAGTAAAATGTCTTACTGTTCAAATGGGTGCTTAAGAGAGGGTTAAATAATGGGAAAACACCCGCGTATGACATCCACACCTGCGATCCCACACTGGGCTGGACTGGGGTACGACTGCAAAGCCAACTTGACCACTCGGCAATACTGTATCCTATGAAGAAAAAAAAAGAGGGGGGGACCCAAAACAATAACAAAATAATAGGAAGAGAAGTGGGGCAGCTTTGAGATTTATGTGAGGCAAGGGGATTTGAGGATAGGTTAATTTGGCAGTTCATTAACCAGATCCCCCCCCCCTCTCTCTCTCTCTCTCTCTCTCTCTCTCTCTCTCTCTCTCTCTCTCTCTCTCTCTCTCCACCTTTCCTTCTTTCTGTTCTGCTTGTCTCTGCACAGAAGCAGTCTCCCCCTGGTTGTGAAACGTTCTTGTAATTTCCCAGCACCAGGCTGACATGATCCTTCACTAAGTCGGAGATAGCATGTCCTCCAGTGTGTTGACTCTTGACTCTTCTAGGGAAGAAATCCTTTCCTAATACACTCCAGAAAAGCCCCCATAGGTCTATGTGGCAAGATTTATGTGCTACACCTGTGTACTGTCTATAATAGAAGTTGAGAAAGTGAATATTTGGCATGTTATAGCACCATCACAGAAAGTGCGGATCTCAGAATGGTGGACACAAAGCCAAAACAAAAGTCTATGATGCTGAGATTTCAGTGATTTAATCTAGCTTCTCAAGGAAACAGAAACCAATACCATCCATCTATCCATCCATCCACACACCCATTTATCCACACACCCTTTTATCCATCCACCCATCTATCCACCCATCTATCCACCCATCTATCCATCCATCCATCCATCCATCCATCCATCCATCCATCCATTCACACATTCATCCATCCATCCATCTACCCATCTATCCATTCACATACCCATCCATCCATGCATCCACACACCCATCCATCTATCCATTTACAAACTGACTTTTCCATCCATCTATCCATCCACCCACTCTATCTAGAATTGACTCATGAAGTAAGCTAAATCCTGAGATCTGCAGTCAGTAAGCAGGGGCACAGGAAAGCATCTATCTGATAGATAGGTTCCATCTATCAAGTATCTGCCTGTCCAAAGCCTAGAGAGAGCCAATGTCCCAGCCCAAAGTCAAGTGAGCACAAGGAACAAACTTTTCCTTTGCCTCTGTCTTCTGTTTGTGTCTCAAATCCTTGTACAAAACCCAAGCACTGAAGGAAGCAGTCTTCTTTGCTTAGTCTTCTGGTATTAATGACAGTCTATCTTAGTTACTTTTCTATGTTGTGCTAAGGCACACTGACCAAGGTAGCTTATAGAAGAACGAGTTTATTGGGACCTTATAGTTTTAGAGGGTGAGTCTATGACCATCATGGCAGGGAGCATGGCAGCAGGCAGGCATGGTACTACAGAAGGAGCTGAGAGTTTACATGTTGAAATGACAGACACAAGGCAGAGAAAAAGAGCTAGTTGGGAATGACACCCCCCCTCCAACAAGGCCACACCTTCTAATCCTTCCCAAATAGTTTGACCAGCTGGGGAACTAGCATTCAAATATACAAGACTCTGGGGACTATTCTCACCCAAAACACACTCACAGAAACAACCAGAATAATGTGCATTTAAAATAGACATTAAAAGTGGACATTGTGTAATACAGTCAAGTTGATATACGACATAATCGTCATACTTAGGCATGATGCTTTCTCAAGATATAGCCACCTGACTTTTGTGTTTATGGTATGTATACACATGTATGTGCATGTTTGCCTATGGATGGAGGTGTACATGTATGCATGTGTTTGGAGGCCGTAGATCAACTGGTTATCATTCCTCAGGAGCCATCCACTCAAATACAGGGTCTTTGACTGGCTAGAGCTCATGACGGGGCCAGGTTGGCAGGCCACCGGGGCCCAGATATCTGTCTGTCTTCACTTCTCCAGAGCTGGAATAACAATCACACACCACACACCCAGGGTTCTCTATGGGTTCTAAGGATCAAACCCAAATCTTTCTGACTGCAAAGCAAACATTTGACAAACCAAGCCATATCTCTATCCCCAGCCCCACTCCCTGCAGCCACCTATTTGTAAAATGAAGTATGAGACTTATTTGTGGGCACTAAATGAAATTATATTAAAGTGTTCAGTATAGCATCTAGCATTTGCTTTGGCCTCAATATGTTATTTTTTAATTTATTTTGTTTTTAAATTATGTATATGTGGAAAGATGTACATGAGTATAGGTATCTACAGAGACTAGAAAAGGGAGTCAGATCCCCTGGAACTGGAGTTAAATTGGTCATGGGCCTCCTAACATAGGTTCTGGGTACTAAAGGTCCTCTGCGAAAGCAGCAAGTACTCTTAGCCCCTAGCTTCCCTTCAGCCCCTCATGAGATTTTAAAAGAACAAACTGGATTCACAATGGTAATTACAGTTGGCTCCTTCAGTGACTCTCTCTCTCTCTCTCTCTCTCTCTCTCTCTCTCTCTCTCTCTCTCTCTCTCTCACACACACACACACACACACACACACACACACACACCTCTGAAGGGCTCTCACAAGGCTCAGATTCTAGGCTGCTGTCTAAAGGCACCCACCACACACCCATGGCACCTCTGCAGGTGTCTTCTGCTGGCAAAGATGCTTTAGGTGAGAAGCCTGAAATCTATGCCAGTGTGGTCTTGCTAATCCCGGGAGCATTGTAGGGCTGAGCTCTGAGGAAAAAATTAAGGAGAAAATCTCTCCATGAAAACTCCCTTCACTCATTCAGCGGTTTTTCTCTATGGTCCATTTACTGTTCGCAAACATTTACTGAGCACCTGCTGCACGCCACTGCTTCAGTTGTTAGAGGGCCTCAAGCCCCTGCCCCCTCTTTTCGTCTCCCCCACTCATCCTCCCACTGCCACCTCACCCCTCTAGCATCCCCCTTCTTTGGTGCATCAAGCCTCTACAGGACCAAGGGGCTCCCCTCCCACTAATGCCAGGCAAGGCTAGCCCCTGCTACACATGCAGCTGGATCCATGGTCTCCCCCATGTGTACTATTTGGTTGGTGGATTAGTGCCTGGGAGCTCTGATGGGTCCTGTTAGTTGATATTGTTGTTCTTCCTATGGGGTTGCAATCCCCTTCAGCTCCTTCAGTCCCTCCCCTAACTCTTCCATTGGGGTCTCTGGGCTCAGTCCAATCAATAGTTGGCTGTGAGTAACTGCATCTGTCTTAGTCAGAGACTGGTAGAGCCTCTCAGGAGATAGCCATACCAGGCTCCTGTCTGCAAGCACTTGACATCAGCAATAGTGCTGGGGTTTGGTGTCTGCACATGGGATGGATCCCAAGGTGGGGTGGTCTCTGGATGGCCTTTCCTTCAGTCTCTGCTCCATTTTTTGTGCCTGCAACTGGGGAGCCAAGTCTATCTCCTAGAGGTGGTCTCTTCAGATTCTATCTCCCCCGCTGTTGGGCATTTCAGCTAATGTCATCCCCATTGGGTCCTGGGAGCCTCTCGCTTCCCTTTTTCAGGCCCAAATGCCTCAGCTGAGATGAATCAAGAGGGAGTATAGAGATGAAGCCAGATCACAGACCAGTCGGGACAGCAATGTGCCCATACACTTCCAAAAAGTCATTGCCCCTTTACAGCAGCACCCAAAAACATGGAGATAAGCAGAGATAAGAGCCTCTCACAGGACGAGTCCAGCAGGTTTCACAGACAAGGCTGAGCAAAAGAATCTGGGTGTGTTTGGTGCTAGAGAGAGAGCTCAGTGCTCACTGTACAAAGATGGAACTTAAAGACTGTTCCCCAGAAACAACATGAAAATGTCAAGCATGATGGTTTGCCCTTATAAACCTAGCACTGGGAAGAGAGAGACAGGAGGGCTCCTGGGCCATATTGTCCAGTCAGTCTAGCTTAATAGGCAAATGCCAGGCCACTGAGAGCCCTGTCAGCAAAACAAGGACAGTTCATGGTGAACAGCATTTGAAACTGAATTAGATGAGTTAATCTTTTAATATCTGGAGCCTTACCTGGCACAGAGCAGACCCTCACACAGGCCGGTTTCCTGGCTGTCCCCTGAAGAGAAGAAGCAGAAGAGACTTTGCTCCTCACGCTCCCTTCTCCCTTCCATTTGGAAACCAGTGAGGCAAGAAAATTCCATTCTGTGTGATTTCACAGTTTGCTCTAGGCTAGCCTTATGGTTTCCTACTGACAGCTTGCAGACTAGAAATGCCCCAGGATGGAGTTCCCACAACCATGTAGCATCCATGGAATGCATACGTGTAATTGTCAGGCATTGGTGAAAGTCCAGCCCTACTGACTTTGTTTGTTTTGTTTTTGTTTTTTAAGCAGATTAATACAGTGCAGCGCCATTGCTAGCTCCAAAAGAATCGTGTGCAGATTAGAAAGGCTATGCCTTCAAGGCAGCCATGACCCTAAGGCTGCAGGGCCAGCAGGAATTCCCTTTGTATAAAGATGAATATCCATACATTTTCAGCCACATGGCCGCAGCATGTGCTTTCAGAGAGCTGGGCTTGGCAGTGGAGAGCTGTGCTCAATCCCTTTGTATCCCTCACGTGGAGGTCCTGGCTCTGCCCCAATGTCTAGCCAGCCCGAGTCCCTAAAGCCATGTATTTATTTCAATGATGAAATGCTAGCAATCGCTGTTTGGTTGTTTTATCTCTTGTAAAATGCTCTCACTTAGAAAAAAAAAAACTGACATCTCTGTGTTGTCTTTTCTGTTTGGACATTTTATTGGTCCATAAAATTAAAAATTTGGCAACCACTAACTAGCAGGGGATGCTGTCTAAAAAGAGCAGTTGAAGCAAACGAAAGTCACCAGGACCTAGGCAGAGACTATATTAACATCAGCGTCTCCCCAGTCAGGACGACCTGCATGACATCATGCCTCAGAGCCTGCCAGGTTGCTATGGTTATCTTCACAGACCTATGTAATTACCTAGGAAGTTGCTGTCTTTGTGACAAGTGAGGTCTGTGTCATGTAGGTATTCGAGAAAGAGATTTTTTTGTCTGCATCGGAGACTTGTGCATACCAGCATTGAAAATCGTGCACGGATGCAGCCACATGCACATGTGAAAATAACCAATAACTCGTGCATGCTTTGGGAACTAGAAGAACTTCATCTGACGCCCGCTCCACTGGAGGGGTAGGCAGATCTGGGTTGCAGAAGCAAATCTACTTTCTCTTCCAGCCAAGATTCTTTCTGTTACTAGAAACAATCAACTTTGGTGGGGAAAGAGAGAACTCAAATAGACTTACATAACAGACAGATGGAGGTGTTATCCCAGGCATGGTGACACCCTAGCTTTCCTGGACCTGGCCATCCTCATATTAACTAAACACAGGTCTGCCACTTAGGGGGACTCCTGCATCCCAAGGTGACTGTTAGCTCCTGACTTTGGCTCTGCTGGGAGAAGAATTTGGCTTTCCTAGTAATGCAAATGAAAGCACTGAGCCTGCATCTCCCTGCCCTGAATTAGACCATAGATCTGTTTTTGGGGGAGGGGTGCTTCGGAGTAAAGTCAGAGGGAAGACCCAGAGCCCAGGAGTGTGGTTCCTGCTGCTCCAGGCTGCCTCCCACTCCCCACGCCCCACGCCCTACCTCCCACCTCCCCCAGAAAGGTGGAGTTTTAGAAAGTTAGTCCCCAGGCACCTCCTGTGGCTCCCCACCCCAGTGTCTGTCGTGCCCTATGTCATCTTTACAACATGCTGTCTGTGCTCTGAGATGCCAGCTTCGTCCCCATAGCCCTCACTGATGCCCAGATTAGGTCAGACAGAAAGATTTTGGAGGTGGTCAGAGCAGGAGGTCAGGGGACTCTTCCTTTACTCTTATCTCCCTAAATCCACAGTGCTAGAGACACACTGTAGGCATCAGGACCAAATATATGCTGAACTAAAGAGAGCTGTGTCTCCCCTCCCCCTGGATGTCAGACTATTGAAACAAATGATCTCTAGGGCTTAGAGGTCCCTTAGGGAATCTCACAGAGAAGGAGAAGGAGCAAAGCCCTGGTGTCAGGAGGACTTGTCTCCCAGGAAAAAATATTATGGAAGTGCTGACAAAGTATTAGATTTCCTCACAGGGCAGACTATGTCAGACAATTGTGAGCGAGGTGGTAACTTAACCTGTCTCTCTGTTCCTCCAGCCCTCTATTGAAGCCCAGACCCCACAACAGTGCCTGGAAATGGAGTTAGGACTCATTGTACTACTTTATTCTTCCTCTTCCTAGTGTTACCACGCTAAGTAAATATTCTTTCTCTGCTTTTCACCATTGCCTGACTCGTCAGTTGGTATATTGAAGACAGATGGTCACGCCTTGCTTATTAGAGAAGCCAGGGCCTCAATTTCTCAAAACACCGACTGCTCCTCTGCACCCCCATCTTCTAAGGGAGTGGTGGTTCCCTCAATCCCCGTACCTATGTGCTTGTCCTCATCCCTTCCGGGTTAAACTGGTGGTCAGAAAACATGTCCCACAACCTGCCATAGAGACGCCTGCCATTATCCGAAGAGAACTGCTTCCGGGAGTTCCCTCAGATACCCCAATCCTTACATACCCAAGTCCTTAACCTAAAGTGGGACTGCATTCACATGGAACCTATGTCTGCCCTCCCATATACTTTAAGTCCACCGTGTAGATCAGCCTGTGGTACCTAATGGTATCTTAAATGTTGCTATGCTGTTATGTTGCATAGAAAATAAAGACAAGAAAAAGAAACCCAAGCATGTTCAATACAGTGGCATTCCCCTGACCCCATCCTCAGGTGGTTGAATCCATAGATATGGAGTCCGCAGATAAGGGATCCCAAGTGTTATCTTTCTCCTTGTGTCTTTTGGTAAGGATGGTTTTACTGCAGCAGGGCTGAACATAATACTAAGGTGTTATCTATTGCCATGAGTTTTTATAGAGACAGAATGCGACTAGACAAACAATTGACTTGTTAAATTATTTATGAAGATTATCTGTTCCTTCATAGAAAATAATTACTGGACCCCTGATGCGTTTGGTTTCTGCTGGAGCCTTCCTTGTCTGTGGTAATGCAATAGGAGAGCCCCAGCATTTAAAGAGGAGACACTACTTTGTGTGTCAATGCTGAGAATCTCCTGTGGCAAAAGGCCCAGCCTACAGGCTCAAGGGGGAAACCCACACAGGAAAGGACTGGCTCCGGATGGTTTGTTTCTGTAGGTGAGCCCTGATCTCTCTCTCCCCTGAATGGAAGCATCGGGAGCTGAGAGCACAGGGCGACTGCCTAGGTCTGTGCTCAGTCATCTCCTAGGCCGAGGGTTCCAGCTGCATCAGCACACCACTGAACGGGAAAATCAATATGTAAAGAGCCAAACTAAAGAGCTGCATGAAAAAAGATGAGCATTGCTGGATTTGGAAAATAAAAATGCTCCAAACAGATAAACAGTAAGCAAAGTGCTTTGATTTGTACTGTTTTCCAGTCCATAAAATCCTAATATCCACCGCCTTTTCATTAAGAGCTTCCGTGCCACTCGGCACGCCTGCTGCGGCTTGAACGGATTGCTGCAAAAAAATGCTCTCCGAGCCACAGATCCAATCTTTTGCAATGTTTTACATGGGTGCTAAATGGGGGAGAAGCCTGATCAATCATCAACACAGAGCTAGTTTAGGGGAAAGTAAATGCTGGAGTTAAATGAACAATATCTATCATCCTGAAATGTGGTTCTTCCAGTCAATCAAAAGGAAAAACAGAAAACTGGGCAGAAACTATTCACTGTAGTGAAGGGGAAAAAAACAGCAATGAAGACAGGTAGGCAGGCTCTCTGGTGTTCAGAACACAGATGTGTTTTGAATAATAAGTTCTGTGGAATAAAAGTTCGGATTGTATCTGAAAATCTTTTCTTTGGATTCCTGCTGCCCTGTTCTCTGAGGCTGATGATACTGTGGTGTGTGAGATCCCCTACTGATATGACAGAGCTGTTTCATGGGGGTGGAGTCACGTGCATTCCCATGCTGGCCCTTCTGAGAGCTTTGTAGGTGACCCTCACACCTAAGGACACTGTGCAAGGCTGCTCCCCTTGGTGACTCATTTCCATAGATTCAAGAAAGACGAGAAAGACTTCCCAGGAAATCAATAACCCTGAAGTGGATTCTGAGCTGTGATGTTGACAGATAACAAAATGGTACTCTGAGCTTCAGTTCACCTGTAAAACGGGATGGGTATTTCTTCTGCTCCCACCCATCCTTAGCATTTGCCGATAACTTGCAAAACAGCTCTGCCATTCTGAGATGACCCGGGATAAAGAGGAAGATACAACCAGGCGGATAGTATTACTCAGTGTGGAGGGGGGTAAGGGGTAACACCTTTAAGAGGCATGAAAAGATTTCACATGGCCATGGCCAGAAATGGCAAGTATGTAAGTGAGAGCCCCAAGAAGTGGAACTAATGGAGACCTAGAGCTAAGGCCTTGAGTTCCATTGAATAGTTTACCTTTTATGAGAAATCTCTTTTCAAATGGTTGATCAGAGTAGCCCAGGGAACTCCCAACACAGAATAGACTATTACTGTTGCCCTTGGATGCCACCGAAAGGTTGAAGGTCAGCCTCTATTGCTGGAGACACTGCATTCTAATGAAACAGGATGCAGGTTATTTGAGCAGAATTTAACCTGAAGACCCCAGTCCTGAAGTCTATCTTCCATGGTGCCATAGATCCCTGGTAACTTGCCAAGGGAGGCAATCAGTCGATAGTCCCACACAGCTACAACACCAGTGAACCACAACAATGACCATTATGGCAAGATGTCAGTAAAGGTGTAGTAGTGGTATTCACATGTTGGTGGCAACCAAAAGTTGTCTAATTAGACTAAGAGCCCAGTGAACAGAAGGGAAATTATGCCTGGTCCTAGAAACCTAGCCAACTTCTGTTGCTAATGAAGTCATGGACCTTAGGAAAAGGTCTACCATAGCCACTTTGCTAGGCCAGTGCATTTCCTTACTTTGTTCTATATCTTATCCTTATACTTACTTACTCACAGATGAGTATAAGCTGCCATCTTTCATCAAAGAAGTTTATCTTTACATCAAATGGAGACTGTTACAGAAAACCACCACTGGACACAGTGCAGACGTTAACAGATCCTAGGGAGCCAGTCCCAGTAGATAAATGACTCAGGGGACATTGCAGAAAAGGAGGCAGCAAGATGAGAAGAGTCAGAATGCCAGGAAGTCTGCTGTGAAGCAGTCTCTCCTAGCAATGGGTGCATAAACTCCTAGAAATGGGTGGCCAGAATGGCGGGCTTATCAATGGGTATGCTTGTGTGGAAGGAGGGGGAAATGTCACAGCAGTTCACACTACACAAAGAACCACAGGCTGCAGAGGAAGGAGAAATTAGTCTCCCCCAAGAATGAGCCCCATAATTGGTTATGCAAGATGATCAGCCCAGAGATTCTGTAGGTCACAGTTATATATTTTTTGCATACGTATACATACATATATGTAGCAATAATAAAGAAAAAGAAGCTAATCATTTGAGAGTGGGGAGGCAAAGAAAGCACTGGAACAAGAGGACAAAGGAGGGACTAGAAAAATGACAGGGAAGAGGGAAGTGATATAGTGATATTTTAATTAAAGAAACAAGGAAAAGTATTCGGTTTTGCCCTAGGGGCAACAAGAAGCCACTGAATGGTTTCTGCTGGGGATGGAGTTGGGTGGCCTGATAACATGTGTTCTAGAAAGACCTCCAGTTAGTGGAGGAGTTACAAGGGAAGACTGGATAGAGGGGGTGCTGTTATCAGTAAGAGATGGGAGTAGCTGGGTAGGAAGAGGCCTGACACCTCCAGGAGGACCTGATAGAACCGAGGGATCTGGCTAGGACAAAAGGCAGCTGTGATGCCATTGAAGATGTGATGCTTGAAGACTCAGCTAGGGACACAAGGCAACGTAAGAAACTGTACTCAGCGTTAGCTCAGGGCAGACTCTCCCTCCCCTGTGCCTGTGTTCCTCTCTCCAAAGCCCTGTGAACACCTCCCCCTCTCCCTCGAGTCCCCACCTCACTACCCCTGTTGGCCAGAGTTAAAAGGCTCATTCAGATACTTCTGGATTTCCTCTGGTGCCTTTTAGCTCCTCTGCTTCACCCAACCCAATGGCCCAGAGCAAGCCAGCCTCACTTCTGCAAGCACAGGACCAGCGAGCAGTCTTTACTCAGTCTGGGATCTCCCTCTACATCCCTGTCCCGTTTTCTCTCTGACACGTCCTATTCAAAGAAGCAGAGACACCAGGAGAAGACAACCCTTCTCTCCCTCCGCCTTACTTGGGCTGATCCCCAGAAAGCTTTATTCTCTGCCATTGGTAACTCACTGTTGGTAGGTGAGGTTGCACGAGAGGGGAAATGTGTCAAAAGCTTTGTCTAGATGATAGATAAATTGACAAGCTGTGCTGTGACAACCTATTCTGGCACTAGGAGTCCTTCAGATTCTGGAGCAATTCTAACATCACGAGTGGCTTATGACTCGGGAAAGGGGTGGGAACTATAATGTTCCAGACTCTATGCTACAAAAAAATATCATCCCTGCTCTTTGTACAAATAAGCTCACTTCAGCAAGTCCTGCTGAGAACCAAAGGAATTGCTTTATTCCTGGGAATTACCCAAGTTTTGCTTGAGAGTGCTACCTCACACACAGTAGGAAGTAAGTCTAAATGAGAAGGAAAACAATTAGCCCGTGTGCCAGCTTCAGCAGTGCTGGCTGGCTGGCTGATTGATTTTAAAAACTACTTTATTTTATTTCTAAATATAAATTGCAAAAGCAGACAGCGAGCTGCTTCCGTCTGCCCCAGTGGTGCAGTCCTCGGATGAGACACATCTGAGCCCCACCCAGGCTCTCAGCAAGAGGACCACATTGGATATACTGGACCCTGAGGTCTCAGTCATCAATATAAGGAGGCTGTATGACAATCTGAGAGAGCCAGCTCCACCTCTGCTGTTAGTCTGTGCGCTTGCCCACCAGGACACAAAGGCTGCTAGCCCCACCCTTGTCTTGCTCCCTGGCTATGACTAAGGCAGCTTTGTCACAGCATCCGACTATCCCCTGTACCTTGATTCCCAATCTCTATCTAGGGTTAAACATGCAGATACTTGTTATCCAGTCCTGCCCAACACACACACACACACACACACACACACACACACACACACTCCAAATCGTCTGCTTGGAAAACCCATTCTTCAACCTGCCGCTAGGCAAGGCCCCCTCTTCCTCTCTGCCGGATGCTCTTTCCTTCCATTGTTCTCTGTGTCCTGCTCAAGGTCCCTGAAGCTTCCCTTCAGCCACACTCCAGCTTTTGCAGTTTACAGAGTTCCTCTGGGGAAGTCCATCCCCTCACAACATCCTCAAACAATAGCTCCCTAATTGCCCCTCTCCCAGCTTTCTCACAGTGGACCTCACTCCTGTTTCTCCTTGGATTTGGAGATTGCCAGGTGAGAGCTTCCGTCTGCTCTGGCTAGCCACACATTTGTGTCTCCCTGGACCTTGACTCCGGACTCCAGCCATCATCTCCCTCTTGGCACCTCACAGTGTTGAGAGATCTCTTCTCTCCTCTGTGCTCGCCTACTCCTTCCCAACTGAATCCATCCTTGGGCTCTGGTTCCTTTATAGAGACTCTCATGAATAAGGAGTTAGTATAGGAATTCTACCCAGTAGCCCAGGAGATCATCAGCAGTGACATAGTCTGTAGTTGGTCACCACAACTCAATGTTAAAGTAATTTTGTGTATAAATCCTTGATAACGTTAAAATTAATTTCAAAATATCTTCCAGAATAGAAAATTCCTAAAGTATCTGAAGATAGAGTATAATGAATTCACATTTGCACAGGCTGTGCGGCAAAACTTTTCCTAGGGAGACACAACACACATATCTGCTCACCCCAGATAGAGAATTCTCAACAAATCAAAGTACAGAGACCCTCAAAGTCCAACTTGGTGAACTGATGAGTTATAAATGCATGTGTGTGGGGAGGGTGGGGAGGGTAGGGAGGGTAGGGAGGATGGGGAGAGTAGGGAGGGTGGGGAGGGTGGGGAGGGCTGGGAGGATGCGGCAGAAGCTTTGGATTCCCCCTGGAGCTAGAACTCTAGGCAGCTGTAAGCCACCTGATTGGATGCTGGGATCACCTCAACTCCGGTACCCTGCAAACAGTGTGGAGCTTTTAACTGCTGAGCCATCTCCCTTACAAGACACCTTGTTTCTCTGTGAAGCTTTGATGTATATAATGCAATCCAATCCCAAATCCCAGTCCATAAGTCGTGATAATGTAGAGAGAATATCTTATGTCTGTAGGGAGTCTTATTTCTGAGAGCATGGGGCTAGAGAAAGAACCAGACCTACAGTGATACATCAGCAATATAGAGAAATTGGCTTTTCCACTTAAATTACAATGTTTGCTGGTTTATCTTTCTCCACAGCAATTTGGCAGCTTATTTTGTATTTGAGAAATTTGTATCGCAAGACGAATGGGATAACAACTGAAAGTATTTGTACAGGAGTTCCCTGCTCTCAGCTCCTCTCTATACCCACAAGTCTACTCGGCACTTGGCACACAGCAACTGCTGGCAAAGAGCTTGCACAGCACTGCTAGCCCTCGGTCCTCTGAACAGCCACACGCATGGGCCCCAGCTAGCCCTCTGGGACAACTCACCAGAACAGTCATCTTGTCGCAGTGGTCTCCACTGTAACCTTTTCCCTGGAGTCAACAGGCAGGCAGCCCAGGGCCTGTGAGTAAGCACAGTCAGAATGAAGAGGATTGCTTAGCCAGCTGGCAGCTGACTCCAGAGTACGAGGCAGCACAGCTCAGCTCAGCAGAGCGCCTGCAAAAATGTGCATTCGCTAAGTTCTTATTCGCTTATTCCTGTTTGCTCACTTAAGGTATCCGCATGCAATGGATAGCAATCGCTGCCTACATTCCTGACAGTTGAGGGATGATGTCGTGTTACACGGCCTGTGAAGATGCTGACGTGGATGCATAGTGGCTGGAATTGTTCACAGTGGCCTGACAAATGTATATAATTGAGTTCTGTATTCATGAAACATACATTTATATATTTGCTTATGGATGCATCAGGTCTGAGAGGCAGTAGTTACATTTAGGGAGAGTTTGGGGTAGCTTTAATTTTATCTTTGCCATTAATCTATACAGACATGCCATGTGTATAGCTTTTCAAAGGAGGGGAAATCCTTCCCAAAGAGCACGCCTTGTCTGATGACTCTTTTATTTATCAAGAACAGTTCTGGGGGCTGGAGAGATGGCTCTCTGGATAAGAGACCTTACTGTTTCAGCTGAAGACCCTGGTTGGGTTCCCAGCACCCATCTTTAGCATCTCAACTGCAACTTTACCTTCAGGAGATTCAGTGCCCCTTTCTGCTATCCTTGCATGAACGCTTACATATATGAAGAGATACACGTGAATAAAAATACACATTCTCCACGTGAATAAAAATACACATTCTCCACCCTGTTTTTTTTTTTTTTTTTTTTTTTTTTTTTTTGTAAAAGTAGTCCTGAGTGACTTTCTGTGTGTCTTACTGACAGTATCATCATCAGGTGTTTTTTGAAGCATCCAGTACAGAAGAGATAGTACCATCATCCCTAATGGTACTATGCTCTACCATCCCTCCTCTACCAGGTTTAGTGAGGACCTTTGGGCAAACAAAGGAACTTTTCCAATACTGTACTAACGGGTATCTATATATATTTCATATATCCAGAATAAGCAATGCGGCGCACCAGTACTTCTAGTTCTGTATGCCAACTTGACACAGGCTGGAGTTATCACAGAGAAAGGAACTTCAGTTGGGGAAGGGCCTCCATGAGATCCAGCTGTGGGGCATTTTCTCAATTAGAGATCAAGTGGGGAGGGCTCCTTGTGGTGGTGCCATCCCTGGGCTGGTAGTCTTGGGTTCTATAAGAGAGCAAACTGAGCAAGCCAGTAAGAAACATCCCTCCATGGCCTCTGCATCAGCTCCTGATCCTATCCTGCTTGAGTTCCAGTCCTGACTTCCTTTGGTGATCAACAGCAATGTGGAAGCGTAAGCTCAATAAACCCTTTCCTCCCCAACTTGCTTCTTGGTCATGAAGTTTGTGCAGGAATAGAAAGCCTGACTAAGACAAATTGGTACCAGAGTAGTGGGGTATTCCTGTGACAACCAGACCACATTTTGGGGAGGACTGTCGAAGGACGTTAAAACTTTGGGCTAGATGATCTATTTGGTGTTAAGAGCTCTGTGTAGGAGCTTGGAAGATAATGTTGAGAACATCTTAGAAGATGGAGGCTTGTGAAATTTCAGAGGGAGGATTAAAGACTCTTATCAGGGCCATGTTTTGATTATGAAAATTCTGTAGTTTTGGTTAGCTGGGGTTGAAGAATCAGCTGTGATTAACAAGATACCAGAAAAACTAAAGGTTTAAACAGTAAACCTTTGCATTACTGGGATTTTTGATGCTGGTTAGCTGGAGCTAAGAAATTAGTGGTGATTAAGAAGAGACCAGCATCATTGAGATGAAATCTTTTGTGAAGTGTTTTCTGAGAGCACAGAGGCTGTGTTCCAGAGATATACACGGTTGTACTTTGTGCTGTGGCTGGACTTGGTACTGTGTAAGAGTCATCCAGTTTTGAAGGCATGAAGGAGACATGAAGAGCATGAGGCTAGGCACTGTGAGAGGTCGCAAGAGGACATTGGTGAAGGTGCTTAGTTGCTGTTGATGGCCCAGGACTGAAGGGGTCATGCAAAGGAGTTGAGGATTGGTACCATGAAGAGAGCCTGTGAGAGGCTATTGGTGAAGCCTAGTTACAGCAGAATACAGCAGTGTTTTGGAGGTGCCAGTGCCAGGAGATGACCACCAAGACCAGCAGCAGCAGTGGAGTACAGACAGCTGGAGCCTAGATGACAAGGTGTGTGCTACAAAGGGCAGAGCTGGAGGAGTGACCCAAGCCCTTGGAGGAGCCCAGAAGATCGTGAGTTATATTCCAGATATTGGACAGTTGGAGTGTGATTTTGCTTTTGATTGTGACTGTGCCCTGATAATTTTCCCTCTTGAAGGAAGAAAGTCTTTTAGTGAGCCCACAGTTAAGAGATTTTGAATTTTTAAAGGACTATATTTTAAAAGATATTGGACATTTTAAAGGGATCAAACTTTTAATATGTAAAGACTGTGGGACTTTTATTTAGATCATAGGGATGAATAAGAAAGTAAGGGTTGAGGCTTAATAGTAATGTGTTTGTGTATCATGTTGACAAAGGGTCAATTGTACTGGTTGGTTTTGTGTGTCAACTTGACACAGGCTGGAGTTATCACAAAGAAAGGAGCTTCAGATGTGGAAGTGTCTCCATAATATCCAATGTGGGGCATTTTCTCAATTAGAGATCAAGGGGAAGGGCCCCTTGTGGGTGGTGCCATCCCTGGGCTGGTATTCTTGGGTTCTATAAGGAAGCAGGCCAGTAAGAAGCATCCTTTCATGATCTCTGCATCAGCTCCTGCTTTCTGACCTGCTTGAGTTCCAGTCCTGACTTCCTTTGGTGATGACCAGCAATGTGGAAGTATAAGCTGAATAAACCCTTTCCTCCCCAACTTGCTTCTTTGTCATGATGTTTGTGCAGGAATAGAAACCCTGACTAAGACAGCACTCCAGGGCAGGTCAAGGGTATCTAACTCAATTCTTCACAACCTTAAAGCAAATTTCTTTCCTTCCTTCCTTCCTTCCTTTCTTTTCTTTCCCCTTCTCTTTATCCCTCTGTCTCCTTAGGCAACACACACATGCATTATAATGTATCCTATCTGAAAGCAAATAGATCATTCCCTGTGTTCTCCTTGCTAGGGTCTTAGCTTGTAAATACATCCCACATGCAGGGGTTTTAAATATATATTTTATTGTTTTCAATAATATGTGGTGTATATGCTTGCATGTGGATAAACACACATGAGTGCAGGTATCCACAGAAGCCAGAGGCATTCTCTGGAGCGGGAGTTACAGTTGTGAGTCCCTTGAAGCAGGTGCTGGGGATTGAACTTGGGGCCTCTGAAAGAGCAGCAAGGGCTCTTACCTACTGGGCCATCTCTTCAGCCTACATTCAAATTTTATTCGCCTACTACTGCTGTTGACCATATATGGTTGCTTTTCAGATTTTTTTAACATATATATATATATATATATATATATATATATATATATATATATATATATATATTTGTATGCTTCAACAAAGTTTTCTTCAAATATTTTGTGCTAGAGATGTGTTGAACTTCTTCAATCTGTAGCATATGTTTCTAATTCAGTTTGGGAAATGTAGGGCCATTCTTTCCTTAATTAATCCCCCCTCCTTCTCTTTTTCCTCCTCCTCCTCTTCTTCTTCCTCCTTTTTCTCCTCTTCCTCCTCTTCTTCCTCCTCCTCCTCAGAGACTTGAGTAATGTATGTGTGCTGTATGTGTGACATATATATGTGTATTGTATGTGTGTTGTGTGTATGTGTGCTGTATGTGTGATGTATGTATGTTGTATTGTGAGGTGTGTGTGATCCATGTATCATGAGACTGTTTCACGGAGCTTTCACTGTCTCTGTTGTTCATATATATTCCATTACCTTGTTTCTGTCTCTGTTAAAACCTCCATTTCTTTCCCCACTCATATACACCAATATTTAAATATAGATTCAGCATATGAAGGGGAAACATGGCATTTGTTCTCCTATATCTGGCTTCTTTTGTAAATGGTGATACTCAGTTTCATTCATTAATCTGCATCTCATAATTTCATTCTTTATTACATCTTAAAATACATTGCTTATGCTGTAGTTTCTTTATCTGATCATCTGTTGACAACCATCTAGGCATGTTCTATAGCCTGTACTATTGTAAACAGTGCATTGGAATCTGTTTTGAAATCCCCTTTGGGGATCTGCTTTTATTAAGTTAGGTCCTCTTTCAATTTCTTTTGGCTTTATCAGTATTACTTTTCTCCCCCAAAGAACCAGCCCTTCAATTGAATCTATGTTGTTATTTTAGTCTCCATTCTATTGTCTTCTGTCCTAGTTATCATTAATGCATTGCCATCTACTACTTTTGAGACTAGCATATTATTTTTCCAAGACTTTAAAGTGTATTATTATGTTATTTATTTGTGTTCTGTCTGGTTTATTAGCATAAGCATTCAATGGTATAAACTTTCCTTTTTAGAAATATTTTAGCCATAGTTCACATTTCTGACGAGTTGTGATTTTATTTTCATTTAATTGTAAGGATTTAAAATTTCCTCTCTGGTTTATCCTGAGACTCACTGGTGATTCAAAAGTCTATTGTTCAGTCTTCAAGTATTTGTGTAATTTCTATAGATTCTCTTGCTAATGATTTCTAATTTTTATTCCACTGTTGCTTGATAAAATGCAATAAAGGACTTCAATTCTTTTGTATTTTTTAATACTTCTCATATATGATCTGTTTTAGAGAAGGCCCCATAGACTACTGAGAAGAATGTGTATGTATTTTTATTTGTTAACTGGAATATTCTGAACATAACTGCTAAGTTCATTTCATCTGTGATGTAGTTTAATTTTACAGATTGGATGAAATACCTATAGATATACATACAGATGAAGAAGAATACCAAAGACACTTGGTATTATTGTAACAGGACCTAACTCACCTTTTATGCCCATTAGTGGGGGGGGGGGCTAATACTTGGTGCATGAGATAATAACTGTTATATCTTCTTGAAAAATTGTTCCCTTTATTAGTATGTCATTTTTTGCCTCTTCTGACTAATTTTGGCTTGAGATCTAGTTTATCAAATATTGACATAGCTATGCCAGCTAGTTTTTAGGCTTCGATTTGCTTGATAAATACTGATTTCTGTCCTTTGACTCTGGTTCTATAGGCATCGTTCGCAGCGAAGCATCTTTCTTGAAGACAGCCAGCAGTCAGATCTTGCTTTTGTCTCCCAATCATCCAGCCTGTGTGGTTTTATTGGAAATCTGAATCATCTACCTTGAAGGTTTTCATTTGCTTGTTTTTTGTTTTTGTTTTGTTTTGCAAAACAAATAGTTTCTTCTTGTTCCTCCCGTGCTCTGCACCTGCCTCCCAAGGTTCTCTCATCAGGTAGATGCGGTGGGTTAAATTTATGCTCTCTGACTTTGAGATTGTTTTTCTGTTCTAGGGCCTTCTGTGTAGCTCCACTTGAAATGAAGATTCCCTCTCAGGAAGGTGCCGTGCCACAGTCCTCTGAGCCAGGAAGCCCTTCTCCATTGAAGACCCAGCCTAGTGGAAGAGCTGCAGCATGGGAGCCGTGGGTGGTCCTGAGGGCCGGCTTCCTCTCCTCACTGGGATGCCTGGTTTACCCTTTGAATGAGGCTTTTCCTCCTGACTCTGGGGACCCAGGTTGGAGGCGTGTTCACCTTGGTGTTCTTCTCTTCAGTGCTTCACAACCTCTCCTTCTCTGGACTTTCTGTCTGTCCTGACCTTTTGTTCGGTTCTTTATCGCTTCAAAATGAAGCTCTTCCTTCCTTCCTTCCTTTCTTCCTTCCTCCCTCCCTCCCTCCCTTCCTTCCTTTCCTTCTTTCCTTCCTTTCCTTCTTTCTTTCTTTCTTTCTTTCTTTCTTTCTTTTTCTTTCTTTCTTCTTGTCTTTTATTCCTCCTCCTCCTCCTCTTCCTTTTCCTCCTCCTTTTGTTTTCTTTCTTTGAGAAGTGCTTTCTCTACATATGCCCAGTTGTCCTGTAACTCGCTCTACAGAGCAAGCTGGTCTCCAGCTCACAGATTTCCGCATGCATCTGCCTCCTGAGTGCTGGGATTAAAGGCAGGTGCCACCACATTCACCATTATAAAGGCTGTTTTTTCTTATCCTGACACTTCTGCACTAGCTCTCCTGAAGACTGTCACTAGTCTGCCATCTTACTCAGGAATTTTTGAGACAGTTTCTACTGCTTCACCTTAAAGTTCAAATAGTTTCTTCTACAATATCGAATCTTTAGTCTTGTATGGAATAATTTTCATCATTTCATCATTTCAACATTTTCATATGTTTCTGTTTTGATCGTTATAGTTTCAACTTGTATTGTTACTTCCTTGTCTCTTCTGTATCTATTGAATATAATGACAATAGCCATTTAAATGTTTTCTCTCTCCATTCTAACATCTGAGTCAGTTTTTATTTGTAGTTGCCCATTATTATTGTGTTATGCATGGTTCTGTCCTTTGAAGAAACTATTATTAATATTTGCTTGTTTTTAATCTTGTTCATTGAGACAGAGTTTCACCACCATATAGCCCAGGCTGGTTTCTTTCCTGCTCCTGTTGCTTCTGCCTTTCAAGAGCTGGGATTACTCTTGCATTCACCACCAGTCCTGGCTCTCTATTATGTTTTTGACTGCATGTTAGAAACTATGAATTTTACAGTCATTATCAACCTGTGGGTCTCAAACCCTTTGGTGGGGGGTGTCAACTCTTTTACAGGGGTCTTCTAAGACCATTGGAAAAACACAGATATTTATATTATAATTTCTAACAGTAACAACATCATAGTTATGAAATAGCAACAAAAATAATTTTATGTTTAGGACATGAGGAACGGTATTAAAGGGTCACAGCATTAAGGAAGGTTGAGAAACACTGGGATCATGTTGTTGTGTCACCCTACCACACACACACACACACACACACACACGCACACACACACTTTGTGCATTCTCTATTTTCTTCCTATAAGTTTTCCCGAACATTTCTCATGGAGGAAGTCAGGCTACTTAGAACAGTTGTGTCTTTTGCATTTTGTTTTTTATATTTTGCTAGTCATTTGGTGGGGGGGCAATGGTGAGTCTAGGGCTGAGGCTCTCTGCCCAGTGCCCAATTCATTACATGGTTTTCCAGCCTGACTAATTGAAATAGGCACTGGGCCTGGTACCCCCTGTTTCTCTAAATCTTGCAGATAGTTCATTCTTTAGCCTTGAGTATATGCATTCATTGATTATTGCCTTTCAATACTCAATAGGGACTCTCTGCATGTCCTAGGGGTTCTCCTCTATAGCTTTCTCTTTGGTAGTATGTTTGCCTAAGCAGGATAACTGACTTAGCTATCACCTCTGCTCTCACTCCTTGAACCACACCTAGAATTTCTGCTCAAAGCAATAAGCTGAGATAATAACAAGACTCTCCTAGATTATTACCAGAGTCCTTCATTGTCTGATGTTCACCATCCTGTGTGTGTATGTTTCTGTGTGTGTGTGTGTGTGTGTGTGTGTGTGTTTAGAATGGGTAAATACTCTACCTTACTTCAAAAGTTGCTTGGCATCAGTACCTTTATGCACTCTATGTAACTGCGGCACCGACTCTGGGCCAGGCATTGTGTGTGCTCAGTAATGGACATGGAATAGTGAACTGAAAGAATACAGTCCCTAAGTTCATGGCAGGCTTTCCTACTGTGATAAACTTCAGTGAGAAGATAGTAAACACGATAGTCCCTGGATTGATGCACATGGACAGAAATCATATAAGATCATTCCTCTTAGGGAATTCAGACTCAGGAGAAACTGAAATGAGTCTGTTAGTACAGGTCAGACCTGGAAAACATCGCGTGTGCAATGCAAACGCTGGGCATTTTGAGTTAGAAATGACTGATGCTTATCTAAGATTTAAGGGAAAACATGGTGGAATAAATGACATTTGAGTTGAGTGTTGGCAGCTTTCTGTGACTTTGGGGGGTGGAGAGGCAGGAGGTGGAGTTTTTAAACACACAGCAGTTTAATTACAATTCCTTGTGGCACCTACAGCCATCTGGCTTGTTCCTTCCTGAAAGACCCCTCAGGATGTGTTTTTTAAGATTTTGTATATTTTTCCAGACCCATGGAGTCAGTTTGATTGGTTTAATCAATCATGGAATAAAGCTCTTTCTAATACAGGAATGGAACTTTCCCCCTTTTCTATTGGAGGAATACCAAACACCTTTAAAGCCGAGTTCCCTGATGCCCTTGAGCCATGGGCATGCGCCAGTCTGAAGCTGATTTAACTCAAGACGTTTTGAGCTCTGAGGATGTGGGTCAGTGGGTAAAGCACTTGCTCCACAAGTATGAAGACCAGAAGGTCTACTGAGACAGGAGAGTCCCTGGGAACTCATGGGCCGATCTGTGCGGCATCTAACCACAGACAGGATGTGCAACAAAGGTGCCCATTCAAACTCACACAAGGGGGTTTATAAAGACTTTGATATATGAAATAATAGTGTTTCCTTCATTTTATTAACTTTTAGCCCGAGTTTGGGTGGTGCTACCTGCAGCTGGTCTGTCCTAATCTATCAGTTGGCCTATTCGAAACTGCTTTTCCTTTGCCTTGGTTCAGCCCTCAGCTATCTGCCTCCTCTGTTCAGAGATCTTTTACCCCATTAAGGAGGGAGGCTAACTCAAAAGGGGAGAATGTGCTTCACTGTCCCCACAGAAGCCCAGGTGAGAAATAAAAAACCATCTTTAAAAATGAAAGAACACCGTCATTTAGGAAACCCCAGTTAGTTTGTGTCATCAACCTTCCTGATGATTTATTTGATTGAGGGGACTTAATTCTCCAGGGAAGATTGAAAAAAAAAGCTGAAAGAGAATATGGGGGAAATCATGCAAAGGCCTCCAGATTCACAGTGCTGTGGGAGATTCCCACAGGAACAAGCCTACCTCTGAAACGCTCTACAGCAAACCAGCAGTGGGTGGCAGGAAGCCCAACTGTAGCAGCAGTGAAGGTATGCCACCTTCATCATGACCTGCTGCTTCAACAGCAGTGAGCCCAAGTCACCCCCACAAAAGTCAGCCAGCAGCCTGTGAGCAGCCCCTCCCCCTGTCCCAGCCCCTTCCTAAGCCACTTACCTCAAGACATTTGTGCTTTAGAAGTTTGTTAGTTGAGAATAGTTTTAGCTATCCTAGCTTTTTTGTTATTCCAGATGAATTTGAGAATTGCTCTTTCTAAGTCTATGAAGAATTGAGTTGGGATTTTGGTGGGGATTGCATTGAATCTGTAGATTGCTTTTGGCAAGATGGCCATTTTTACTATATTAATCCTTCCAATCCAAGAGTAAGGAAGATTTTTCCATCTTCTGAGGTCTTTTTCAATTTCTTTCTTCAAAGACTTGAAGTTTCTGTCATATAGATCTTTCACTTGTTTGGTTAGAGTCACACCAAGATACTTTATATTGTTTGTGGCTATTGTGAAGGGTGTCATTTCCCTAATTTCTTTCTCAGCCTGTTTATCCTTTGAGTATAGGAAGGCTACTGATTTGCTTGAGTTAATTTTATAACCAGTCACCTTGCTGAAGTTTTTTATCAGCTGTAGGAGTTCTCTGGTGGAGTTTTTGGGTCACTTACGTATACTATCATATCATCTGCAAATAGTGATAGTTTGACTTCTTCCTTTCCAATTTGTATCCCTTTGACCTCCTTGTGTTGTCTAATTGCTCTAGAACTTCAAGTACAATATTGAAAAGATATGGAGAGAGAGGGCAGCCTTGTCTAGTCCCTGATTTTAGTGGGATTGCTTCAAGTTTCTCTCCATTTAGTTTGATGTTGGCTACTGGTTTGCTGTATATTGCTTTTATTATGTTTAGGTATGGGCCTTGAATTCCTGTTCTTTCCAAGACCTTTAACATGAAATGATGTTGAATTTTGTCAAATGCTTTTTCTGCATCTAATGAAATGCCTTTTTTTCGTTGAGTTTGTTTATGTAGTGGATTACACTGATGGATTTCCATATATTGAACCATCCCTGCATCCCTGGGATGAAGCCTACTTGATGTGGTGAATGATTGTTTTGATGTGTTCTTAGATTCGGTTGGCAAGAATTTTATTGAGTATTATAGCATCGATATTCATAAGGGAAATTAGTCTAACCTCCATATAAAAACAGACACACTGAAACTAATAGAAAAGAAACTGGGGAAGACCCTTGAGGACATGGGCACAGGGGAAAATTTCCTCAACAGAACACAAATAGCTTATGCTCTAAGATCAAGAATTGACAAATGGGATGTCATTAAACTACAAAGTTTCTGTAAGGCAAAGGACATTGTCAAAAGGACAAAATGGCAATCAACAAATTGTGAAAAGATCTTTACTAACACTACATCTGACAGAGGGCTTATATTCAAGATATAAAAAGAACTCAAGAAGGTAGACTCCAGAGAACCAAATAACCCTATTAAAAATGGGCTACAGAGCTAAACAAAGAATTTTCACCTGAGGAATATCGAATGGCTGAGAAGCACCTAAAGAAATGTTCAACATCCTTAGTCATCAGGGAAATGCAAATCAAAACAACCCTGAGATTTCACCTCACACCAGTCAGAATGACTAAGATCAAAAAGTCAGGAGAAAACAGGTGCTGGCATGGATGTGGAAAAAGAGGAACACTCCTCCACTGCTGGTGGAGTTGCAAGCTGGTACTACCACTCTGGAAGTCAGTCTGGTGGTTCCTCAGAAAACTGGGAATGATACTTCCAGAAGACCCCGCTATACCACTCCTAGGCATATACCTAGAGGATTCCTCAGCATGTAATAAAGATATATACTCCACCATGTCCATAGCAGCCCTATTTATAATAGCCAGAAGCTGGAAAGAACCCAGATGTCCCTCAACAGAGGAATGGATACAGAAAATGTAGTATATATACACAATGGAGTACTATTCAGCCATTAGAAACAATAAATTCATGAAATTCTTAGACCAATGGATGGAACTGGAGAGCATCATCCAAAGTGAAGTAACCCAGTCTCAAAAGAACACTCATGGTATGCACTCACTGATAAATGGATATTAGCCTAGAAGCTTAGAATACCCAAGACACAATGCACATATCAAATGATGCCCAAGAAGAAGGAAGGAGTGGCCCCAAGTCCTGGAAAAGCTCAGTGCAGCAGTGTCTGGGGGAATACCAAGACAGGGAAGTGGGAATGGGGGGATTGGGGGACAGGGGAAGGGAAGAGGGCTTATAGGACTTTCGGGGAGGGGGGATCCAGGAAGGGAAACTCACTTGAAATGTAAATAAAGAATATATTGAATAAAAAATATTTGGTTCAAAAAAAAGTTTGTTAGTCAGGATTCTTTCAGGGACTAGAAACAATAAAATAAGCATTGTAAAAGGGGCTCTATTAGATTGGCTTACAGGATAGGGGCTGACCAGTCAGTCTGTCAGTGGCCATCTGTGTGCCAAAGAGGCTGCTGGACCTGATGGCTGCTCAGCCCTCATCTAGTGCTGAAGGGTTAGAAGATGCCTGTGAGTTCCTGGTCTTCCATCTACCTCTGAAGCCTGCCGAAACTACAGAGTGACAGAGCTGCTCTCTCCCTGGGCTTCTCTTTGCATCTGGGAGCTGCACTTCATCACACAGTCCTGTGTTTCCTTTGCTACAAGTTCACACCTATTTTCCAACAGTTGACACTTTTCTAGTTTCAAATATAGCACTTCTTATCCCAAAGGAAAATCAAGGAGGAACTCTGGATCCATCAAGCGCTGGATCCCCTCCTCCCCACCCCCATCTTCCTGACATCTAGAAGGAGTTATACCAGGTCACAGAGCATTGATCCAGCTCCCCTGTCCTCTGCCAGGTGACATAGGTCCTCTCTCAAAGTCACATTCCCCTGCTTGGCTTAGCCTCACTCCAGGAAGCCCTCCTTGACTGATCTACTGTGTGTGTGTGTGTGTGTGTGTATGTGTGTGTGTGTGCGCGTGTGTGTGTGTGTGTGTGTGTGTGTGTGTGTGTGTATACTCTGTAGAACTGTGGCTAGCTTGTTTTCTTTCTTTTTTCTTTCTTTTTTTTAATATTTTTATTTTCTATATTCTTTGTTTACATTCCAAATGATTTCCCCTTTCCTGGATCCCCCCTCCCCTTATGTCCCATAAACCTTCTTCTCTCCATCCATTCTCCAATCACCTTCCTCCTTTTTTTCTCTGTCTTTATATTCCCCTCCAATGCTAGATCAATCCTTTCCAGGATCAGGACCATACTCCTTCATGGGAGTCATTTGTTATGCGATTTGTGCCTTGGGTATTCAGGGCTTCTGGGCTAATTAATATCCACTTATCAGAGATTGCATTCCATGTGTATTCTTTTGTGACTGGGTTACCTCACTAAAGATGATATTTTCCAGATCAAACCATTTGCCTAAAAATTTTGTGAATTCATTGTTTCTAATTGCTGAGTAGTATTCCATTGTGTAAATATACCACATTTTCTGTATCCATTACTCCTTTGAGGGGCATCTGGGTTCTTTCCAGCTTCTGGCTATTATAAATAAGGCTGCTATGAACATAATGGAGCATGTGTCTTTATTGCATGCTGGGGAATCCTTTGGGTATATGCCCAGGAGAGGTATAGCAGGGTCCTCCGGAAGTGTCATGTCCAGTTTTCTGAGGAACCGCCAGACTGATTTCCAAAGTGGTTGTACCATCTTACAGCCCCACCAGCAGTGGAGGAGTGTTCCTCTTTCTCCACATCCTTGCCAACACCTGCTCTCTCCTGAGTTTTTGACCTTAGCCATTCTGATTGGTGTAAGGTGAGATCTCAAGGTTGTTTTGATTTGCATTTCCCTAATGACTAATGATGTTGAGCACTTCTTAAGGTGCCTCTCCGGCCATCCGAATTTCTTCAGGTGAAAATTCTTTGTTTAGATCTGTACCCCATTTTTAATAGGGTTATTTGGTTCCCTGGGGCCTAACTTCTTGAGTTCTTTGGATATTAGCCCTCTATCAGATGTAGGGTTGGTGAATATCCTTTCCCAATTTGATGGTTGCCGTTTTGTCCTTTTAACAGTGTCCGTTGCCTTATAGAGACTTTGTAATTTTATGAGGTCCCATTTGTCAATTCTTGATCTTAGAGCATAAGCTATTGGTGATCTGTTCAGGAACTCCCCCCCCCCATGTCCTGTAGGGTCTTCCCAAGTTTCTTTTCTATTAGTTTCAGTGTGTCTGGTTTTACATGGAGGTCCTTGATCCACTTGGAGTGAAGTTTAGTACATGGAGATAAGAATGGATCAATTCGCATTCTTCTGCATACTGACCTCCAATTGAACCAGCACCATTTGTTGAAAAGGCTATCTTTTTTCCACTGGATGTTTTTGGCACATTTGTCGAAGATCAAGTGACCATAGGTGTGTGGGTTCATTTCTGGATCTTCAGTTCTATTCCATTGGTCCACTTGTCTGTCACTGTGCCAATACCATGCAGTTTTTAACACTATTGCTCTGTAGTATTGCTTGAAGTCAGGGATACTGATTCCCCCAGAATTTGATTTGTTGTTGAGAATAGTTTTATCTATCCTGGGTTTTTTGTTATTCCAGATGAATTTGAGAATTGCTTTTTCTAACTCTGTAAAGAACTGAGTTGGGATTTTGATGGGGATTGCATTGAATCTGTAGATTGCTTTTGGCAAGATGGCCATTTTAACTATATTAATCCTGCCGATCCATGAGCATGGCAGATTTTTCCATTTTCTGAGGTCTTCTTCTATTTCCTTCTTCAGAGACCTGAAGTTCTTGTCATATAGATCTTTCACTTGTTTGGTTAGAGTCACACCAAGATACTTTATATTGTTTGTGACTATTGTGAAGGGTGCCATTTCCCTAACTTCTTTTTCAGCCTGCTTATCTTTTGAGTATAGGAAGGCAACTGATTTGCTTGAGTTGATTTTATAACCAGCCACTTTGCTGAAGTTGTTTATTAGCTGTAGGAGTTCTCTGGTGGAGGTTTTTAGGTCACTTAAGTAGACTATCATGTCATCTGCAAATAGTGATAATTTGACTTCTTCCTTTCCAATTTGTATCCTCTTGACCTCCTTATGTTGTCTAATTGCTCTAGCTAGAACTTCAAGTACTATATTGAAAAGATATGGAGAGAGAGGACAGCCTTGTCTAATCCCTGATTTTAGTGGGATTGCTTCAAGTTTCTCTCCATTTAGTTTGATGTTGGCTACCGGTTTGCTGTATATTACTTTAATGATGTTTAGGTATGGGCCTTAAATTCCTGTTCTTTCCAAGACTTTTAGCATGAAAGGATGCTGGATTTTGTCAAATGCTTTTTTTGCATCTAATGAGATGATCATATCGTTTTTTTCTTTGAGTTTATTTATGTAGTGGATAGCATTGATGGATTTCCTTATATTGAACCATCCCTGCATCCCTGGGATGAAGCCAACTTGATCATGGTGGATGATCGTTTTGATGTGTTCTTGGATTCAGTTGGCAAGAATCTTATTATTTTTGCATCAATATTCATAAGAGAAATTGGCCTGAAGTTCTCTTTCTTTGTTGGATCTTTGTGTGGTTTTGGTATCAGCGTAATTGTGGCTTCATAGAACGAGTTGGGTAGAGTTCCTTCTGTTTCTATTTTGTGGAATAGTTTGAAGAGTATTGGTGTTAGGTCTTCTATGAAAGTCTGATAGAATTCTGCACTGAAGCCATCTGGCCCCATGCTTTCTTTGGTTGGGAGACTTTCTATGACCCTTTTTATTTCTTCAGGTGTTATGGGTCTGTTTAGTTGATCTATTTGATCCTGATTTAGTTTTGGTGTCAGATATCTGTCTAGGAAACTGTCCATTTCCTCCAGATTCTCCAGTTGTGTTGAGTATAGGCTTTTGTAGTAGGATCTAATGATTTTTTGAATTTCCTCAGTTTCTGTTGTTATATCTCCCTTTTCATTTCTAAGTTTGTTAATCTGGATACTGTCTCTGTGCCCTTTGGTTAGTCTGGCTAAGTGTTTATCTATCTTATTGATTTTCTCAAAGAACCAGCTCCTGGTTTTGTTGATTCTTTGTATGGTTCTCTTTGTTTCTACTTGATTGATTTTGGCCCTGAGTTTAATGATTTCCTGCCTTCTACTCCTCCTGGGTGAAATAGCTTCTTTTTGTTCCAGGGCTTTCAGGTGTGTCATTAAGCTGTTAGTGTATGCTCTCTCCATTTTCTTTTTGGAGGCACTCAGGGCTATGAGTTTTCCTCTTAGCACTGCTTTCATCATGTCCCATAGATTTGGGTCTGTTGTGTCTTCATTATCATTAAGTTCTAAAAAGTCTTTAATTTCTTTCTTTATTTCTTCCTTGACCAAGGTATCATTAAGTAGAATATTGTACAATTTCCACGTGTATGTGGGTTTTCTGTTGTTTTTGTTGCTATTGAGGACCACTTTTACTCCATAGTGATCTGATAGGAGGCATGGGATTATTTCGATCTTCTTATATTTGTTGAGGTCTGTCTTGTGACGAATTATATGGTCGAATTTGGAGAAGGTACCATGAGGTGCTGAGAAAAAGGTATATTGTTTTGCTTTAGGATAGAATGTTCTATATATATCTGTTAAATCTAATTGGTCCAAAGCTTCAATTAGTTTCATTGTGTCCCTGTTTAGTTTCTGTTTTCCTGATCGGTCCATTGAGGAAAGTGCAGTGTTGAAGTCACCCACAATTATTGTGTTAGGTGCAATGTGTGCTTTGAGCTTTAATAAAGTTTCTTTTATGAATGAGGGTGCCCTTGCATTTGGAGCATAGATGTTCAGGATTGAGAGTTCTTCTTGTTGTATTTTTCCTTTGACCAGCAAGAAATGTCCCTCAGAGTCTCTTTTGATGACTTTGGGTTGAAAGTCAATTTTATCTGATATTAGAATAGCTACTCCAGCTTGTTTCCTGAGACCATTTGCTTGTAAAATTGTCTTCCAGCCTTTTACTCTAAGGTAGTGTTTGTCTTTGACCCTGAGGTGTGTTTCCTGTATGCAGCAAAATGTAGGGTCCTGTTTACATATCCAGTTCGTTAGTCTATGTCTTTTTATTGGGGCATTGAGTCCATTGATGTTAAGAGATATTAAGGAATAGTGATTGTTACTTCCTGTCATTTTTTATGTTATTTTTTAAATTTGATTGGTTAACTTCTTTTGGGTTTGATGAGAGAAGGTTACTATTTTGCTTTTTCCAGGGTGAAGTTTCTCTCCTTGTATTGGTGTTTTCCTCCTATTATCCTTTGTAGGGCTGGGTTTGTGTATAGATATTGGGTAAACTTGGTTTTGTCATGGAATATCTTAGTTTCTCCATCTATGGTGATTGAGAGTTTTGCTGGGTATAGTAGTTTTGGCTGGCATTTGTGTTCTCTTAGAGTCTGCATGAGATCTGCCCAGGATCTTCTAGCTTTCATAGTCTCAGGTGAAAGTCTGCTGTGATTCTGATAGGTCTTCCTCTATATGTTACTTGGCCTTTTTCTCTTACTGCCTTTAATATTCTTTCTTTGTTTAGTACATTTGGTGTTTTGATTATTATGTGATGGGAGGTATTTCTGTTCTGGTCCAGTCTGTTTGGAGTTCTGTAGGCTTCTTGTATATTCATGGGCATCTCTCTCTTTAGGTTAGCAAAGTTTTCTTCCATAATTTTATTGAAGATATTTGCTGGCCCTTTAAGTTGTAAATCTTCACTCTCATCTATGTCTATAATCCTTAGGTTTGGTCTTCTCATTGTGTCCTGGATTTCCTGGATATTTTTGGGTTACAAGCTTTTTGCATTTTGCATTTTCTTTAACTGTTGAATCCATCGTTTCTATGGTATCTTCAGCATCTGAGATTCTTTCTTCTATCTCTTGTATTCTGTTGTTGATATTTGCATCTATGTCCCCTGATTTCTTCCCAAGGTTTTCTATCTCCAAAGTTGTCTCCCTTTGAGTTTTCTTAGTTGTTTCTACTTCTGATTTTAGATCCTGGATAGTTTTGCTTAGCTCCTTCACTTGATTGTTTGTGCTTTCCTGTAATTCTTTAAGAGATTTTTGTGTTTCCTCTTTCATGACCTCAGCCTGTTGACCAAAGTTCTCCTGTATTTCTTTAAGTGATTTTTGTATTTCCTCCTTATTGGCTCTTGTATTCTCCTGAATTTCTTTCAATGATTTTTGTGTTTCCCTTGTAAGGGCTTCCAACTTTTGATCCATTTTCTCCTGAATTTCTTTAAGTATGTCCTTCATGTGTTCCTGTACCAGCATCATGACCAGTGATTTTAAATCCAAATATTGTTTTACTGGTGTGATGGGGTATCCAGGACATGCTGTTAAAGAAGAATTGGGTTCAAATGCTGCCATATTGCCTTGATTTCTGTTAGTGACATTCCTGCGTTTGCCTTTTGCCATCTAATTCTCACTGGTGTTAGTTAGTCTTGTCAAAGATGGACTCACCAGTGCTAGCTGCCTCTTCCCAGGTGGCCTTTGGTGTACAGCTGACCTCCTGAACTGCCTGGAGACAGGGTGCTGTGGCCCAGGCTGTCAGATTCCGAAGCAGGCACCTGAAGGCTCGCTCCTGCAGGGGCCTGCTGGACTCACCAGAGCACACTGACTCCTACCAGCCGGCCTCCCGGATGCCCCTCTTGCCTCTTGCAGGACCTGGAAATGTGGTGTTGCAGCCCAGGCTGTTCTGGATCCCGAAGCAGAGATCTGAAGGCTCCTGCCAGAGGCCTCAGGACTGAAACCTAAGCTCCATGCTGCTGGAGCAAGCTGTGAGCTCCCAGCTTCTGGCTTGTTTTCATTATGTCCTTGGAACGATTTGCATATGCTTAGCCCAGGGAGTGGCACTAGTAGAAAATATGGCCCTCTTGGAGCAGATGAGTCACTGTGGGTGTGGGCTTTAAAACCCTCATCCTAGCTGCCTAGAAGTGAGTCTTCTCCTAGCAGCCTTCAGATGAAGATGTAGAACTCTCAGCTCCTCCTGCACCATGTCTGCCTGGATACTGCCATGCTTCCGCCTTGATGATAATGGACTGAACCTCTGAACCTATAAGCCAGCCCCAATGAAATAGGTCTTTATTAAAGCTGCCTTGGCCATGGTGTCTGTTCGCAGCCTAAGACAGCCCTCGGTGCGTATGCGTATCAGGCTCATCATCTCAGTTTGTTAACTGTAAATGATCTTAATAGAAAGGGACTTGTGTCTGTGCTATAATGTCTTGGCTTCCTTACTGCAAGGGCATGATGCACAGCCCACTGGCCTTTTCTCAAGAATGTAGACAGGTGTAGGAGGTGAGTAGATGGTACTTACTACAGTTTTGGGGGCTGGGAGTAGGAGGAGTCTTCTCTCTTCAATCACAGTTTCCTGAGACCCTTTAAAAGATCCGTCAACCCTCTGACATTTACAAGCATTTTTGTGAAGAGTAATAGGTTCAGACGGGCATCCTCAGTTTGTTAAACACTAGCCTCCCATGGCTTTTTACATTTAAGCTCAACCACTGACTTAGGACCCGCTCCGTGTCAAGTATTCAATTGCCACTACATATAGGACAGACAGGACGTATGGAGAACATTTCCATCCTTGCAGAAAGTTATATAATACAGACCATCACTGATTGGTATCATTATTTCGGATTTAATACTCTGATAGGATTTGAGTCAGATAGGGGGTTTGTAAAATGGCTTGCCAACATTCAGAAACGAAAGCTTTATAATTTGATATCTGTGTTTCTTTTGGGAAGCCTTTCTGCCTCTCTCTGATAGGAGCTAGAAGGAACTTCTTACTCTTTGGTCTCCTCCCATAGTCCTCCAGTGTTATCTCATGGATGTTAAGATTGCTTCCTCCCTAACCTAGGGGGCCACGCCCATCCCGGCCTACTTCCAGACTCAAGTGCTCTCCTAACCACACTACAAATTGTTAACTGGGCTTAAATGCTCATCTCCGGGCTAGCCTTGGGCTGAGGCTCGGGCTTTCAGCTGGAAGCTGAGTGGCAGCGCTACTTCTCTAAATGCGAAGATGAGCTATCACCCCAAAACATCTGTTGCATTTTCTCAAAGTACTTCTTTCCGGTCTTGCAGAGAGCTCTCTAGACCACAGCCCCCATCATCTGGGCCCGCCCCTCGCAACGAGATCGCAGGGAGGGGCCGAGGCGAAACCCGAGCCCTGCGCCCACCACCCAGGCTGGCGACGTGGCTCCGCTGCCCCGGCCTCCCCCGGCGGCGCCGTGGCCAATGGGCGCGTGAGTGGGACGGCCCGAGCCTTCTCGAGCTAGCCGGGCGCGCCCCTCGCTGGGGAGGGGACAGCGGCTGCGGCGCTGTGAGCCCCCACTGCCCCGCTGCCTCCCTTTGCTCGCGACCATGGCGCGCGGTGGCCGCCTGGGACTCGCCCTGGGGCTGCTGCTGGCGCTGGTGCTGGCGCTGCGGGCCAAGCCCACGGTGCGCAAGGAGCGCGTGGTTCGGCCGGACTCAGAGCTAGGCGAGCGGCCGCCCGAGGACAACCAGAGCTTCCAGTACGATCATGAGGCCTTCCTGGGCAAGGAGGACTCCAAGACCTTCGATCAGCTAAGCCCGGACGAGAGCAAGGAGAGGCTGGGGTGAGGCCGCGGCCCGGGCCGCTCGGGGACCACGCAGGGGCCCACAGCCACCTCAGAGGGAGCCACGCGGGACCACGAGCGCAAAGCGAAAGCGAAATCGCGCCAGTGGTCACAGGGCCGAGGCCGGAGCTAGGCTCAGAGGCACAAAGTTGCCAGCGGGCGCTCAGACCCGGTGTGGAGGTTGCCACCACACCCGGCCGGGATAGCTTCCCACGGGGAGGCGAGAACGTGGCAGCGGCCTCTGGAGCAGGGAGCGAGAGGGCCCGCCCCCTCATCTAGGTTTCCTCAGAAGAAACCGGAGTGAGCCAGAGTTTGTTGGCTGTGGCCTTTTTAGTACCCGATTCTTTCCCACAGTCCAGAGAGAAGCACTTAAGACTTGTTTAAAAACATCTCAAGATCAAACAAATGTGTAAGAGATGGAGAGGCTTTTTCTTGGCCAGTCTCTAGATCAGGGTGGATGTCCTTGTCATTTGACCAATCATCCCAGAAATCTCACAGAGACATAGAAATCAGGTGTTTAAAGGGGCTGATTGGGGGATGAGGTACAGAGATGGAAACTGGTTCTGTGGGCTCTGCTTCCAGCATTATGGGTGAGGCACCCAGCTTTTTGGCAACTGATTGTCTGGGGGCGGGGGGCAAAAAATCCCTGAAAAATGGCAGTGGTGGTGCTTTGTGAGTTTAGCTTGGAATCAGGAAACAAACCTGGGCAACATCTGAGTAACCCTGACCCTGGTGCGGGAGACACTTGGCCATCGTGCAGAGGGACAGTAGCTAGGGAGGACCAGGTGCAGGCTGGGGAGGAACACAGCAATCCTGCCTGTAGGCCACCAGAGTTTCCAGAACCTGCTCCTGGGGGAAGAGGATCTTCGAGTTCTGCTACATTTGAAAAGAACAGTGCCATCTCTTTTGCGGCAGAAAGGCCACCAAGCGCTCAGGAGGACAGGATAAATGATACCTATTGTGTAGGTGAACATCTGCCTGTTGTGATAAAAAGACCTTTGGACTTCAAAGTCACCTCCAAACTGTATCTTTTATTTGGCAGGGAAGTACTTTCTCTTCTTTTGGGGGGACTTTAACAATGGGGGCCATTGATAAATTCGCACCATTGTACTGCTTTGGGGCCTGGAGACTGATTTATTCTGGGGCCCTAATTGCAGCCATTCCGCATTGTCTTAGAAAGGAAGAGGGGAAGGGAGCTAGGAACTGGAAACCCTTAAGTTTAGGTCCTCTGGCTTCATTTAATTCCTCCATCACGGTAATTAGCTTTAGTGCCTGGTAGAAGGGGAAGTGGAGGTCTCTGGTCTAATCCTCATATGAGGACCTTAATTCTGCTCATTTATTCATGTAGCAAGCATCACCATGGTTGCTGTGTTTGGGCCGTGTTTGGCATCTGGCAGGTACACACATGAACCCTCATGTTCTAGATCTCAGGGTGCTGGGCATCTAGTGTGGCGTAGGACAGGCAAACCCTTTTCAGGATTGCTATGATGGTGCCATCATCCGTGTATTCAGCAGGACACCACCACTGCTACCCCCACCCCCCACCCCTCAGCGCTTCAGGTGGAGGGAGGTGCCTGGTTTCATCAGAGTGTATGGGATGGTTCAAAGGTTGCTGGGTATAAGGTACTAGAAAGCTGATCCCGAAGTGAGGGGCCTGCTTGTTTATCACGGTTTTAACTCTTGTGGGGCAGGAGGGGTGCTCAGCTTCTCAAGAGGCAGAGAAGACGACATGGGAGGTAGAGGAGGAGGGAAGGTAAAGATCAGAGGGAAGGGCCTTGGGGAGGTAGAGATGTTGTCAGTGTCCGCTTTTGGTGGACAGGACGTCCTGATCCCCAAACCTTGTTGGGACAGCCAGTCTGGCGGTGGTAGAGTACAGAGTGTAACCATGGCAGATATGGAGTCCTGGGCAGTGGGTAGGTGGGGGTTGGTGCGTCTGGGTATTAGGATTAGAAAGCTGTGGACTATGGTAGCACTACTCCTTGACCCAGTGTTAACATCAGGGTTCCTGGACTGAGCCCCTTCCTGTCTAAGGTCACCTGGGTCAGAATTTAACTGGGAGCTTCTGGAAATGACTGATCTAACCTGGAGCTAAGGGCAAATGAAGTTGCCCCTCTGTCTACTTTCTCAACAGCCCCGCCCCCCCCCCCCCCCAAATCTAGGCTGTACCGTGCCTAGGTCCATGCAACTCTGTGTGTGTCACTTGACCATCTATTGAAAGCACAAGTCCTCGAGATTCTGGAAACACTGAAGGGTTACCGTCTCCGAGGCCGAATACAATCTTAGAAAAATGTAAACTACTGGAGTGGTTTCACCTGTCCACTGAGTGGTTTTTCTTGTCTCCTTGCTTGCAGCTGGGGGGGGGGGCGCCATTTGCCCCACGCCCCTCCTGGAGACGTCATTCATTTCTTTTACTTGCTGAGAGTTGGAGTTTTACTTCCACCCTTAGCCTACAGTAGGAGGAAAGGCACCTTCCTCCTCTTCAGTCCCCACTGGTCTTGTCACTTGGGCGTTTCTGCTCCCTGTGGGGGGAACTTGGGCTCGATTAGGGAAGGTCACACAGATAACCAGAGCCACTGGAAGATCTAGGTGTCCTGAGTCTATCTGCATTCCTTTTCCTTTCTCTGGATCTTACTCTTGTGACCACTCCTATACTTCCAGTAAACTGTTGGAGAGCTCTTGCTGTGTGTTGGGTGGAACTAGGCCTGGATGTTGCTTAAATGCAGTTGAATGGTGTAAATTAAATGCTGTCCTTTTTTCAAAAGAAGGTTCTGTGATTTCATGCCTTTGAGCCTTTGTTGGCCGAGTATCTGCTTCTCAGTGGAGTTGGGTAACCGATGGGCGGTGCTGCCAAGTGTGTCCTCGGGATTGGAGCAGCACCAGCCTGCAGGGTGTTTAATCAATTCTGCTGTGTCCAGCAGAGTTGACCCTAGAGAAGCCTGAAGATGCATGAGATTTAGTCTTTCGGTCCCCGAACTGTTAAAATTGTGCTTGAAGGGACACTTTAAGGTTGTTAATAGTGTCCACAGCTTTCAGAGAAAGGAGCGGGACTCCTTGGCTTCAGGTAAGAGGTGGTGCCTGGCTTCCCATCCCCCCCATTTTTTACCTTTTCCACTAAAAGTTAAGAGTTACAGGTCAAACTGTACTTAAAAAGAACTAAGAAATTCAGTTCCCATCTTTAATCAGTGTTAACTGTTAATCAGAACTACCACTGACAAAATTTATCACTGGGGTTGATTGGATTCTAGCCCCAAAGAAAGACACTCAGTGGCCTGTATGACCTCATCCCAGGTGTGTGGAAGTTCTCTTACACATTGTGTTAGCCATAGCTTGTAGGTGTGTAGATGTCCCTCACAGAAATGACACTCCTAGCTTGGAGTTGTGTGATGTACAGATGGACGGATGCTAAGTTTCCGCCTGAATTTTGCCCTGAACTAGTGTGTAGGATGCTTCAGTGGAGTCTAGCTTGAAATCCCTGAAACCTAGGTCAAGGTAGAGCTGGAAACCCAAGCGGGCACAGTGGTCTGTACCCTATTAGCAGAGCTTCTGAGTTTCTTCAGCTGCCAGAGGGCCAGCTTTCTGGTGGAGGTTGCTTTGTCCAACAGGATTGGTCTCCTGCTTCATAAGTTTCAAATCCTTGAGTATAAGATAGTAGGATTTAAAAACAAGCAGCTCCTTTATCTTTTGATTAACATAGAATTTCCTGTTGTTGCATTGTACCCAAAGTTACTGAGTATGTGCTCCACACAATTATATCTAACAGATCCAGTTCTCATCAGGTGGTTATGGTGATCTCCAGAGTCCTGAGCTGAGAAGAATTCTGAGTACATATCTGGGTTTCAGGAAGTAGAGGCATGGTGCATTAGTGATGTCTACCACTGACCGTGGTTTCTGGGAGGAGACGCCATATCATCTTTGGAAGGACGATTGGCTGAATCTATCTTAGAATTTTATAACATTTAAGACTGCAAATTGCTTGACATGTCGCTGGGCCAAGACCAGACAAGTCTTGATTGTGGCCTTGAGGGATTTATTGTTTCATTTTATTATTATTTTAACTACAGGAAAATTGTTGATCGAATTGACAGTGATGGTGATGGCCTTGTTACTACTGAGGAGCTGAAAGTTTGGATCAAACGGGTACAGAAAAGATACATCTATGATAATGTCGCTAAAGTCTGGAAGGATTATGATAGGGACAAAGACGAAAAGATCTCCTGGGAAGAATACAAGCAGGCCACCTATGGCTACTATCTGGGTAAGACACCACAGTGGAGATTGCCCAGTGGGGAACAAGGTCACAGGAGACTCATGACGGCTACCTCCTTCACCCAGATGTCACAACCTTCTGAGTAAAACCTGTTATGTAACACACCCTCCTCCACCTACTGAGAACGTACCAGGTTGCTTCCTTTGACTGACACAGGGGAAGGTGTCTTACTTAGGTCATAGACCTGCTTGAACTTAGCTGTCAGAGGTGTGCAGAGAAGAGAAAGAAAAAAAAATGTTCTGGCAATTTCTCATTGCTGCTGATGTTAATAAGGATGAAGGATGCCTAAAACAGCATCAGGAAACAAAACTTAGGGAAGGGCTTCAGTGGGGAGGTGGGGTGGAGACTAGGCCTTGAACGGATTGCAATTTGGAGAGACTGCAGGGGAGGCGGATGTTGGCAGAGTTGGAGGGGCAGAGGAGGCACATGCTTGCATGCATGGGGGGGTGGGGCTTGGGGTAGTAGGTTAGAGGAGGGAGGGAGGGGTTTGCTCCAGACCCTCCAGGTGCCTGGTGGGCTGCAGGGAGGCAGGCTTAGGGAGAAAGGAAGGTAATGAAGGTGATCAAAGTCAGATCCTGAGAGTTTGAAAGCTAGCAGAGGCATTTAGATACTCTAGAACACAGGGAATCCTCGTATATCCTAGATAAAAAAGCCTGGATGGATGGATGTAGAAGTCTGTAAATAAAGGCTTGGCCTTGTGTGGTCTTGTCTAAAGCCTGCGCTCTGCAGAGCTTGCTGTAAAGCTCCTGTTGGGCACTAAGGTCTAAGGCAGGATGACTCGAAGGGAGAGAAGATGTCGGGTCACTTTGAATAGAAATGTTTTAAAGAAGTGAGTGGGTGAGTCAAGATCCCGTGTGTGTGTGTGTGTGTGTGTGTGTGTGTGTGTGTGTGTGTGTGTGTGTGTGGTGTGTGAAGAGTAAGTGATCTGGAACAGATCCCCACCCCTGTCCCCGGCATCCCCGGCGTCCCCCACCCTTAACAAAGGCTGTGTGTGCCCTGCAGGAAACCCTGCTGAATTCCAAGATAGCTCTGATCATCACACCTTTAAGAAGATGCTGCCACGAGATGAGAGAAGGTTTAAGGCTTCAGACCTTGACGGCGACCTGACAGCTACTCGGGAAGAGTTCACTGCCTTTCTGCACCCAGAGGAGTTTGAACATATGAAGGAGATTGTAGTCCTGGTAAGAACAGTGAGAGTCCAGACTGAGATAAGACCAGGGAGAACACTGTCCCCACACCTCGTTCCTTTTTCCAAAAAGGGACTCTTTCAGCCTGCTGGGAATCGGGGAAGGACTGAAGTTGAATATGTCAAATCTCTTGTTTGTCCAGGAAGTAGTCAGGACAAGCTAGAGGTTGTAACAAACACCTGTCGGAAGCCACTTAACACAAAGCAAGCGTGTTCCTTACTTGTACATTGTCTATTCAAGATGGTCCTAGGTAGATCCCCTGGGAAGCCCCCCTCTGAACAGTGGGAGGTGACCTCTACCCTCTGCTCTGCCATCTCAGAGCATCAGGTGGCAGATAAAGGGCAGAGACAGAATGGAGAGATGGGATAACCTGTCTTTACCATTCAGCTCAGGAAAAAAAGCACATATGTACGGGTTTATGATCTGGCCCTCTTAGTTATGCAGAGGCTGAGAGATGCCATCTAGGTATGCACTCATGGGTTACTGAGCTGCACTCTGCACCGCTCTTGCTGTTGTTTTTGCTGCTGCTGTTGCTGCCGGCTTAGTCTCTCCCTCTCCTTTCCCCTTCCCCTCCCCCTTCCCCTCCACCTCCCTCCTCTCTCCCTCTCCCTTTCTCTCCGTCTTTCTCTCTCTCCCCCTTTCTTCCTGTTTTCAGCTTAGAAGGAATAGAGAACCTTATGGAAACTTACAGAGATTGCGGCTGGAAATGCTGCTATGACGGCTGTAGTCTCTAGAGAACAGATGGCCCAGATGCCAGGCTTATACATGATCAATGCTTTAAGGGCTCTAAGTGTCACAGCTTTCCATAGTGTCCCGTTGGGCCCCATGCCTCTTCATTTTTCATGACATTTAAATAAATGTCATCACCTGTTTCCTGGGCAGAGTCAGTTCTAACTGCTGGGAAGCTGTAAATGAAAGATTTTTTTTTTCATAAATAGCTCGGAGTATCTTAGCTCCCCAATCAATGACAGCGTCCACTCCTGCCTCATGACATCCATGACCCCAAGGACTGGGCAGTGGTCCAAGAATTATTTCTCTTATTCATTCAACATCCATTTAGGGATAAGTCATGAAGTTGCTACATGATCTGCTACAGGGGAATTGTTTGACTTCAAGCAAGATTAGTGCTATGGACTCAGACTAGTTTCTTGATTCAGGAAGTCCTTGCGTTGCTGGGCCAATGGACAATAAATTCCCTTCATTACTGATGTGGGGGTGAGGAGTGGTGGACAGAACAATGCATAGCATGACAACTAAAAGGCAAATGTAATTAGAGAATACTTTTACAAGTCAGTTACAACTTCAGTGTTTAAATCTCTGTAGTTTCATATGTCTCTGACTCCAGCTGAGGGTCCTAGCTCTTCACTGTGGAATCTATTTTTCCAGTCCCTCTGATCTGGGGCTTCTCCTGCTGGACTCTCTCAGACTCTTAGGGGTAACGTCTAGTATCGGGCATCGGTTGGTGTGGCAGGGGTTCTTGAGGGGATCAGAGCACACTGAGTTTACAGACACGCTTTCTTTTGAGGAGAGGCTTCTGTTCTTGAAATTGTGGAAAGAGATGAGGATACCAACCATCGTCTGTTTTGTAACGTAAATGGACTGCCCAGGAGCTACTAGAACAAGTTACCAAGCGTTATAAAGGCCAGAGGAAGAGGGCAGTAGGAGTCTCAAAGCATATGCCCATCTTGCGTTGTTTCCCCATTGCTTCCTAGGAAACGCTGGAGGACATCGACAAGAACGGGGATGGTTTTGTGGACCAGGATGAGTACATCGGTGAGTGCGGGCTGCGTGGCTGAGCTATGCACACTAGGCAGCATTCTTCTCTACCCACTCCCACCCGTGATCTGATGGCCTCACTGCTGGGACCTCCCAACAGAGAGGACCCTCCAGCCCTATTTGTTGCATAGGTCCAACTGGTGCCAAGTGAGTAATTAAACTTCCCTGGGGGGTGGGGAGGGAAGCCAAAGGAGGCCAGCCAGCAGCCCTCCCCACGGGGCCCAGGGCTGGTTCTCTGTCACCCTGCCTTTAAGTGGGATTAGAGGGCCTGCAGATATACAGTGAGGCCAAAGTAGATGGGGAGGCTGTCTCAGGGTTTTACTGCTGGGAACAGACACCGTGTCCAAGGCAACTCTGATAAGGACAACATTTAACTGGGACTGGCTTACAGGTTCAGAGTTACACTCCATTATCATCAAGACAGGAGCAGGCAGGCATGGTGTAGAAAGAGCTGAGAGCTCTACATCTTGTTCTGAAGGCAAACAAAAGTCTGGCTTCCAGGTAGCTAGGATGAGGGTCTTAAAGCCCCTTCCCACCATGACACTCCTACTCCAACAAGGCCACACCTACTCCAACAAGGCCATACTTCCTAATAGTGTCAACCCCTGGGCGAAGGATATCACAGAGGAGAAGATTCAAATTAGACACGGGTCAGCTAGCTGAGGTCCTGAGCGTGGGTGGGTGAGACTGTGACTGATGAGATTGATCACCCGCCAGAGCTATAGGCAGGGAGAGAACCTTCTTCACTGCACAGTTGCCCTCGTTAGAGCAGCTCATCCTCTGGTGTTCTGTCTTTTGGCTGGAAGAACCATAGTTGACATTTTCTTACTGAGAAACAGGGAGAATCACCTGACTGAAACTCAGATCCACAGTAGCCGGTAGTCCCCAGGCACAGAGATCTGCAGCACACAACAAGAACATTTCCATACGATTCCCACCAACTAACCGCACAGCAGTGGCTTACAGCTCCAAGCTCAGGCTGCTCATAAAAGCCCTCCTTTTCTTGTCTCAGGTTAAAGCAGCGTAAAGGGGAGAATCACTCCATTGGGTATTGACTTATGGAAAGAACTTTGTATGTGTGTGTGTTTAAGTAGATGCAGTTACTTACCTGTAAATGTAATACTCAACCCAAGGTGTCCCCTTATCTGGGTTGATGTATGATTGTTGTCTCCATGCGTAAGGGACAAGCACCCTCTGGTAATGATGAGCACAGTTTCTGCTAGCTGTGAAAAGTCATACAGGTCTAGTGCTGAACACTTCCCTATCTGTCACAGGTCATAGCCAGGTAGCTCTTTGCCTCAGTAATTAAGGTGACACTGGCCTTGTATAATATGGATGTACATATATGTATACTGACCTCCTCAGTGTAAACCTTCCTCTTGAGAGGCACATAAGGGAGGGGTGTGTTCAGATCCTCAGACCTGTCACCATGACAGCAGTGACTGAATTAGAGAGAAAGGCTCCCTGATGAAAACAAACCATGGGCACTTTTGATAAGCAGTGTCCACTCTTGTCACTCCCCTGAACTCTGTGTTGAGATGGCATCTGGCAAGGGCACAATTCTGAGTGGCTTTGACTACAAGAAACATTTCATTTTGTGGACTGTGCAGAAAGGGGAGAAGAGTATTACGTTTAGTAATCAAATTTTCAGCAGCTAATAGTGAAAAAGACGTTAGGCATGAATTTGTCAGGCAAGGGACCTGATTTCTAGGGTGTTCCCACTTTAGGCAAGCTAGATGAGCTGCTGGTTTGGCCCCCTGGAAAGGCCGGTAGTCCCCAGGCACAGGAAAGGCTCTGGGATTCGGAGCCCTAGCTTTCCCACCCGCTGGCTGTGCGACCCCCAGAGAACCCTGTAATTCTTCTCTGCCCTGGTTTCTGATCTGTAACAGGATGAGCAACACCCATTCCTGCAGTGTTGAAGGAAGCTCACACTAGCTCATATGATAGTCATTGGAGTGGGCGTTTGCTCAGTTAGTAGAGCGCTTTCTGTACACGCAAAAGGCCCTGAGTTCAGATCTCCAAAAAGTCTGGAGCTGGCACACACCTGTAATCCCAGCACTCTCGAGGCAGAGACAGCAGGACTTGGCTTGATGTCCAGTCCTAAGTCTGGTCAGTGAACTTCAGGTGCATTAAGAAAGACCATGTCTCAAAATACAAGGTAAAGTCACTAATGGATGAGGAAACCTGACATAAACCTTTGATACACTCACACATGAGTACACATGGGAACATGAACACACAAACACACACACAACACACAAATAACACACAAATATCAGCCATGAGCTTGTTGTTTGCTTGGTTTTATTTTAGGTTTTCTTTCCTTCTTTCCTTGCTTCTTTCCTCCCTCCCTTCTTTCCTTTCTGATTTATTTATTGTTATATGTAAGTACACCGTAGCTATATCTTCAGACATACCAGAAGAGAGCATCAGATCTCATTACAGATGGTTGTGAGCCACCATGTGGTTGCTGGGATTTGAACTCAGGACCTTTGGAGGAGCAGTCATTACTCTTAACCGCTGAGCCATCTCTCCAGCCCAGTTTTAGGTTTTTCAACATAGGGTTTCTCTGTGTAACATCCCTGGTTGTCCTAGAACTCCCTTTGGAGACGAGATTGGCCTCAAACTACCAGAGGTCTGCCTGCCTTTGCCTCTAGTGCTAGGATTAAAGGGGTGGGTCCCCATGCCAGGCTACCTTGTGGTTTTCTTGACTTTTCTCTTTTCAAGTGTCTACTCAGTCTGATGACTGACTTTCCCTTTACATTGAAATTTTATACAAAGAATCCTTTTTTATTCTACTTTGAAACATTATTGTAACTTTTCCCCCAAATTGAAACTTTTATCACAGAGAGCTTTGGGTTTTTTGTTAGATTGTTTTGTTTTTTTGTTTTTTTTTCCCCTTCTATATTGAAATTTTTTTCTACTTAAGGTTTTGAAACTGTTTCCTTCAGAGAAACCCCTGTGGGGTGTAAGTAGGCAATAACAAAACAAAATAACAACAATAACAAAAAAGAGCGAGTGAGGACTGGACAAGGTGCTGCACACCTTTAATCCTGTACTTGGCAAGCAGAAGCAGGCAACAGGTAGCCTGGTCTATTAGTGAGTTCCAGGCCAGCCCAGCAACACAGAGCAAACGTAAGCACCGTATGAATGTTCCCGTCTCTTTGTTCCTGCCATTTTATAAAATTGAGAGAATGATCTGTCTTACAGTAGTGAAGTAAAATGGTCTGAGAAAGCCCTTGGGAAATGAGGCAAGCCATAGTGATGACCACAGAGGGGAAGATGGCTCTGGCAGCCAGCAAGCCTCGTGTGGAGGCCCCTGGGCAGCCTCCTGTGGAGGCCCCTGGGATGCAGCCTCAGTTCATTCTCATTTGTAAATGGGAGACTAGCAGTGACTACTTCAGACTGAAAAGAAGATGTGATCGGACACTTCCTGAGGAGTGGGCTGTGGAACGGGTTGACTCGGTGTCAGGTGTGTGGTGCCAGGTAGAATAGAGGCCCTCCCATAAGGGGCCCTCCGGTCTTGAGAAATGTGATTTACCGATTGTTATCTCCATTGTGCAAGCTTTGGGCCTGCACACTGAACTACAGAAACCGAGGCTTATCTGCTGGCTTCTAACCAAGTCCTCCTGTCAATGTGTCGGCTCTTTGCCAGCAGGTCCAGGCAAGAGGAGAAAACCCGGTTCAGCGGGGTCTGTCTGGGCCTGATGGCCCACGAGAAACACACCAGGCCAGGCTCGGGTCTTTCCATTAGGCTGTAGATTTTTGGCCCAGTTAGGCCCAACATCAGTGGCCATCTCTCAGCTCTGCACCAGTGCAACCTTACTCTCTCCGTGGGCTGTCTCCCTTACAAAAATGCCAAGGGTCAAGCTTTTTTGGTTTTTCCCTTCCTGGTTGTCTAATGTAACTGAAAACAGCTTTGCTTTCTAGCGGACATGTTTTCCCACGAGGACAATGGCCCCGAGCCAGACTGGGTTTTGTCGGAACGGGAGCAGTTCAATGACTTCCGAGATCTGAACAAGGATGGGAAGCTGGACAAGGATGAGATCCGCCACTGGATCCTCCCTCAGGACTACGACCATGCGCAGGCTGAGGCCCGGCATCTGGTGTACGAGTCAGACAAAAACAAGGTAGCTTCCATGTTCAGGGCCACTGATCAATGGGAAATAGATTGTTCAAGATTGGCTTTGCCAGCCTTGTTAGAGACACCATCAGCCCCTTTTGGCCATTACCTGTTACTTCTCATAATCTCCAGTAGAAACCTGTACAGTACACCAGTATCCTGACAGCTGTAAGGAGCAAGGTTCCATCTTTCCTGCATAGTCCGTCATGGACCATAGACTAAGATTACTAGCACACCCCCTAGGACTAAAACATCTTTGATATTCAGGTCATAGATGTAAGAAATTAACCCAGTAAGACCTGAGGTAAGTTTGTTTCATCTAGTCATCAAATATTTATAAAACATGTCTGACATAGGAAGTCCATCCCTTTGGAGGTCAGACACCTCAAGCAAGTTCCTGGGGTTCTGCTTGTGTGTTTGGGGAGGACTCAAGTGACTTCCAGCATTTCCATATCCACTGATGGGAATCTAAGTAAACAGGCTGGGGGTGTTTGTAACTCAGTCATAAGCACCTGGCTATCCTGAGTGAGGCTTTGATTGCCCCCCAGACACTGAGCTCTGCAGACGTACATGTTACCCAGTGAGGCCATGAAAGGGAAGTGGGGGTCTTCCTGGCCTGTTTTGAGAACGCCCACATTGCTTGTAGAGTTCTGTCTCCTGAGTTCTCAGGACCTGCCTGAGGCACTCCAGCGCAGCTTCTGCAGACAGCCACATCGCATTCCAGTTTGGAGGTTTGCACTGTAGCCACAGGGGATGAGAATGGAGCCCTTCTGGACGCTTAGATGTAGAGTTTGAAGCCTCAGATCAGTGAAATGGGATGAGCAGAGTGCTGAGCGGCAGGAGCTCCCAGCCACCCTGACGGCTCTTTCGTTTTCCCTCAGGATGAGATGCTCACCAAGGAGGAAATTCTGGACAACTGGAACATGTTTGTGGGAAGCCAAGCTACCAATTACGGGGAAGATCTTACCAAAAATCATGATGAGCTTTGAAAGACACTCATTCTGATGTGGCCAACTGTCACAGGCTTTCTGTAGGTGTTCTGGGTGATTGCTATAGTTTGTCAAGTATATAGCAGTTGTGTCCCTAAACAGTGAGATTATACCTCAGATTGGGGTAAAAATTATTTTTCACTCCATATTTACTGGAAAATAACCATCACTATTTATTCCAGTAGGATTTCCCCTGAAGCACACTAAACTCTTGGCAAATTCTCTTGAGGGATACATTGCTACAGCATGATTTTCTAGACTCTTCTCAATTAATTAATGGGAAAGAAATCATGAAAGGGTTCTGTAACTCAAGGTAGGTGGGTGGGTGGGTGGGTGGGGGACACTGTACAGAGTAAACGCTGTGCATTTGAACTATTAAATTTTGGGTTTTTTAGTTGCCACTGTTAAGTGGTGGTGAAGGTAAAGGCTTGAAGGAGTCAGTTTGTATTGTTCTAGGTCAGCTAATCTTAGAGCAGGCGTGGTATTTCAAGTTCTTTATACTTGGAGATGTTATTGTAAATGGCATATAAACTTTTGTGTGTTTTCCTGTATGGACCTGCAAATGTGTACAATAAACCCACAGCTTTGGGGTTTTGTTTTTAATACTAAGAAGCAATCAAAAAAAGATAATGTGAACAAAAAAAAAAAGGAATTTTAGGGATAGGAAAAAGATGAATGCCAGGTATTTGAAAAACTATGACCATGGTCAACACTTTAATATACTTGAGACCTTTTTTACATGTTAATGAGGTGGGTCTGTTGTTTTTTTTCTTCTTTTTTTTTTTTAATAGAGAATAGAAATACAGTCCCACCCTGGCTGTGAGGCTAGGGATCCAGGTATAGTGGATTTATTATTTGTTGAGTCCTGAACCTTTGAGCCTGCTTCTAGCATGGCTTATGCCAAGGAAACGGGGCAAGGTGATCATCTAAGCCATTGACCAAACTAGCTGGAGGAACAGTTAAGGTGAAATTCCACGCTGTAAGCACGAGGAGAGTGGAATAAAGGATGTCTTTGACGATCTTCCCATGTGTCTTGTGGTGTTTGATTTCATAGAAAGTGTGGTTTCTTTGTTCCTCTGGAACAAACGATCAAAAGAATCCATGGTCTGGATCGGAATGGACTCAGTAATTGCTAGCAGGTTCAGAATATATCTGTAGTTGCTGGTTTCACCCCTCTGGACTTTGTGTTCTCAGCAGTTAGGGAACTCAACATCACTTTCACAGTAGAATACGCACTGAGACATTTAACTGGAAAATCCAGATCTTACAGCATTGCGGGTAGAGCCTGCCTAACAGGATCCCGCCCTGCTTCCTTTCCAGGATCTGCCTATCTACTCTTCTCTTTTCTCTACCTTTTCCCACCCTTTTACCTTGGTCATCCTCCACCCCCACTGACCTTGTTGCTAAGATTCACTCCCTGGGTGAAATGAACAATGTCCTAATGAGAAACTACAGTGCCACTGACTTCATACTGGGGAAGTAGAGAGATTCCTGGGCTTGTGTACAGAGCGTGAGTGACAGGTACTGACAAGACCATGGCTGATCCAAAAGCAGCCATGCAGCAAAGTCTTTACCCCAAGTGGACTGACTGTGAGGCTTTCTCAAATCCAGAGACCAAGCCCCCAAGGCCACACAGTGTACTGCCTGGTTCTGTGTGTCAACTTGACACAAGCTGGAGTCATCAGAGAGGAGCCTCCGTTCAGGAAATGCCTCCATGAGATCCAGCTGTAAGGCATTTTCTCAATTAGTGATCAATGGGGAAGGGCCTGGCCCATTGTGGGTGGTACCCCACTCTGGTGGTCCTGGGTTCTATGGGTACACAGGGTGGGCAAGGCATGGGGAGCAAGCCAGTAAGCAGCACCCCTCCATGGTTTCTGTTTCAGCCTCTGCCTCTAGGATCCTGCTGTATTTGAATTCTTGTTCTGCCTTCTTTCAATAATGAACAGCAATGTTAAAATGTAAGCCAAATCAACCCTTTCTCCCCAACTTGCTCTATGGTCATGGTGTTTCACTGAGGCAATTAAAAGTCCTAAGCCACACTTCCAATTAGGGCAGAATTGTTTATAAATGACTGGGGAAAACAGCTGGAGACGCAGGTGAGGGCACACCATCCTCCTCACCTCCTTCCAGGAAGCCTCACTAACTCGCAAGTCGGCACAGCTGATCTCATGAAGATGGAGGCTGTTTAGCTCTGAAGATAACAACTTATGCCAGGGTCCTTCCCAGTCCTGTCCTTTGCACCTGCTGCCCTTTCAGACCCCATAATTTAAAAGAGCCCCAACTAGGTCCCTCTCACGTTCTGCTGTTTTATGACTTGGTTTGCATTACAGTGCATATTTGTTTCCAGTAGTTTAGACTACCACCACAGAGGTGCTTTGCTGGGACAGAAACTTTAAAAATCTTCATGGTTCTGGAGGCCAAAGTCCGAGATGAAAGTGTGAACAGGCAAGTTGGGAGTTAATTCAGTTGACAGTGCTTGCACCTGAGTTCATCCCAAGACCCATGGTTTTCTTTTGTTTGTTTTTCTTTCTCTTTTTTTTTAACTGCAGGCTGACATATGCTCTTCATCCCAGTGTTAGGAAGGAGATCCCTGGTCTTGCCTGCAGGTCGCCTAGCTTCCTTAGTTCCAGGCAAGCGAGAGAACCCTGTCTCAAAGCACAGGGTACACAGCGCCTAGGGAACGGCAGCAGAGGTCGTCCTGTGGCCTCCATGTTTGCTCATGCGTGCACATGTGCACACATAGTGTCTTCCAATGTCCTTCCTGGACAGACTCCATTTCTTCCAGCCTCAGTGACTGTGAGTTCTGGAGCTTGTAGCTCTGCTGTATCACGGTCTCTGTCTTCCAAAGGACTTCCTCTCTTTCCTGGGCATCTCTCTCAGTGATAGAGCGTTTACAAGGTCACTTCCCTTTAGGTCATCTTGAAAGTCTTCCCAATAAGGTCATGTACACAGGCTGTAAGAGTCGAGGGTTGAGTATGCCTCTGGGGAGTAGGGGTACCCTGTTTACTGTACCATTTGCTATTACGGAGTTTGCTCAGCCAGACCCTACCCTCCAAGCCCAAGACATGAAGCACATTGAGGACAATGGCCTTTCTCATATGCTTCTGAGGACAATGGAGTCTGCACACCCGGCATTGTCAGGGCCCAGGTTCAAATCTAGGTGCCAAACCCCTCAGTGATTTAGTATTGACTTGGACTGAGCTAAGTCTCGGAGTCTCGTGTGTTCTCGCTGTATCTTTGCTCCTCATTGGTATATGATTTCATGGAAGTGTCTTAACTCCTCTGAGCTGGAAACAGGCTCCTGTCGCCTCGCTTCCTAACCTTTCCTCCTCTCTTCTCTCTCTCTCTCTCTCTCTCTCTCTCTCTCTCTCTCTCTCTCCCCCCCCCCCTCCGTCTCTGTCTCTTTCCTCCTCCTCTGTCTTAGGGCTTCTATCGCTGTGATAAAAACACCAGAACCAAAAGCACTTTGGAGAGGAAAGAGTTTATTTCATTTTACACTTTCAGATCACTACCAGATTGCTGAGGAAGTCAGGACAGGAACTCCAGATGGGAACTGGGAGGTAGGAGCTGACTAAGAGGTCGGGATGGAGGAAGGCTGGCCCCAGGCATGCCCCTTATAGCTTCCTCAGCCTGCTCTTACAGTGCCCAGGGCCATAGCCCCGGGATGGTACTGCCCCCTGGGAGGTACTGCCCCCTGGGAGGTACTGCCCCCTGGGAGGTACTGCCTCCTGGGAGCTCGGCCTTCCCTATTCCCTTCTCTTTAAAACCAAGTCTCTCTACGCTTCCTAGAATGACCCCTGAGTTCAATTAGTGATCTGCCTACCTCAGTCTCCCCAAGTGTTATGTATCATTATGACCAATGATTGGTGACCTTTTTTTTCCTTTTAAAGGATTAGAAACCCCAACTTTAACAAAATGGCAAAGTAACATTGTGTAACCCTATATAGTCATAACAGTTTTGCAAGGTACTCATTATTTTTCCCTGCAAAAGGAATCCTGGTTGATATATTAGATTATACCTAGTAGGACACTGAGTGCATTTGGAGCATTAAGTTTTTCCTTTCGAGCCAGTGCACATACAAAGACTAATACTCAGAGACTTGAGTGTCTGAGGCTGAGTTTAACACTATTTAAAGAAAGAAAACCTTCGCCAGGGGACATAACTGTTAACTTGGTGATTTGTAAAACCCTGGATTTCTAATAAGGTCTGACTGTTTCGAGGAAAACATATTTTGTTTCTAGGTAACATTTCAAGTCTTATTATGAACAAACACTACAAAATTGATTTGTAATGGGCAATACTGTAATGTCACAAGGCATTATTTAATGCCTAATGTGACTGAAAGCATTAATTGCTAGGAGCCATATTCTGTCCAAGCAGAACATGAACACACATTTTGTACCTCGGCTCTTACTGTAGGTTTGCAGATGAATTCGAGTGTAACAAAAGGCACTTAGAAGAGCTGCACTGTCTGAGGATTTTCTTTACCTGCCTGAACTATTGCAGTTGCTCCCTTGTTAGCAAGCTCAGAAGTCACACCTGCTTAGAAGTGCCCAGTAACAAGAGCTGCAAGCTCTCACATGAGTTACCACATCTCATGAAGTAGTGCACAGCTAGCGAGTTCTTTTTAAGGCTCTGGGTTTATTTAGTCACCTTCGTAATAATATCCTAGCTTCCTCCAAGAACATGCAATTGAGACTTGGCTCTCTCTGCAGTCTTACAATGTGTTTATAGTGCTAGAATTGCCCACTGAAGTCCACTGAGTGGAGTGATGTTCTTGGCTTTGGCTCCTACTGGAAAGACTATGTCAGCATACTTCAGCTCATGGTATTTATCCAATCTGGAGGCTATTTCTAAAGGAACTAGCCTGACTCTTGGATCTGGTGAGTTCCAGGGGACAATCCAGGCCAAATACATCCTATCATCCCTGGCTTCTTACTTACCATTGTCATTTTTCTCACATAAAATAGAAAATGATGTGTGATTCACTACAGACTTGCGAAAGAGAAATGTAACAATTGTGTATTTTTCTACCTTAAGGCGTGTGGACACACAGCATTTTAATTGTTCTGGGGGAAACGCTAATAGCTGTCTGACAGGTACCAGGGAAGGACAATCCTGCCACCAAAACCTTGGTGAGCAGGGACTGTGGTCAGCATTGCACTCGGGTCCCCATTTCAAATCAGGGAATTACAAAGGGATGTAGTGACTCAGGCCACAGAGCTCATTAAAAAGGTGACTCTGTAGGAGCCCAGATTGAGACCCTTGTTGCCAGGATCTCCCCAAATCCTGAGCCACTTTTTCTACACGCTGTGGGGTTTAGACAGACCCACTCCACCCTTGCTCTGCTGTGCTTCTCCACATACTGGAGCGGTCCGTGGGCTAAAGGGGTTTTGCTGTCTTACAGTCAGTGCTGCCACATTCCAAGTCTCTTTAGGTCCCAGCATTCGTGCCCCAGTGACCTCAGAACACTTCCAAAGTACATCTTCCAAAAGGTGGCCAGACTGGCATGCGTCTCTAGTTTCCAGTTAGCCAACGGAATCTCCTCCGACGCACCTGGGTTTGTATGTGTCCCCTAAAATTTGTATACTGAAACTGAGGTCCCAGGAGGATGGCATTCACAGCTGGGCTCTTTGTGAATCCAGACCCACATGTACAAGGCAAAAGGGAACCAGCCAGCCCCCTTTGACCATCAACTCTCCCAGAACGGAGGGACACACAAGACACCACTGTGGAAGCAGAAGGCAGCTCTTAATAGATACCATAGCAGCCACTGCCTCCATCTTGGCCTTCTCAGCCTCCAGAACAGTGAGAAGTCTTTATAAATGGTCCAGATCGATGTATATTGTGATGAGTTATTTTGACAGAAAGATGGGCCCAGGGCTGGGAAGATGGCTCAGTCAGTAAAGTGCCTCATAAGCACAAGGACCCGAATCAAACCCTTAAAAGCTGGGCGAAGGATGGGGGCCTGCACCTTAGTTACTGTCCTATTGCTGTGGAGACACGATCACCAAGGCAACGTGCAGAAGAAACCATATAGATGAGGGTTTGCTTATAGTTTTCTCCCCTGGCCTGGGCCCATCTTGCTGTCACACCAACTCTGTCTCTCTTCACGGTGGTCTAGGCTGTGCCATGCTCTGCCACCAAGTTTTAAACAGTGTGGTGACTGTAGTGTCCTTCATTGAGAGGCTCTTAAGTCAGAGTTAATGCAACAGAATGACTAAGAGAGCAGAGGATTAGTCCATGGTCCTCGTGATGGGGAGCAGTGCAGCGGGAGGGAGAATTGGCTGAGAGCTTACATCCGGGTCCCCAGGCAACAGGCAGAGAGAGACACTGGGCCTGGTGTGGGTGTCTTAAACCTCAAAGCACACTCCCGCTGGTACATCTCCTCATTTGTCTCAAACAGTTCCACGCCCTGGTGACTAAGCCTTCAAAGATATGAGCCTACTGAGGCCATATCATTCAAACCACCACATTTTGTAATCCCAGCTCTGAGAGGCAGAGACAGGTGGATCCCCAAGCCTCACTGGCCACACAGACTCTACTCTGTCTCAAAGGAGGTAGATGACATTCCTGAGGATGCACTTACTTAAATGCAAACCGGCACAAGAACAAGCACACCTTTCCCATGCATACACATCACACACACCCACACCCACACACACACACACACATTTAAAGAGAAAGAAAAGATAGGCCCAAAGTCCTGCATGTACTTAAGTTTTAATTCTACCAGCCAAAAGCTCCATGGACTCTGCAAATCACCTTTCTCTTTATTCTTTCCCGGTTATACAGTGGAGTAGGAATAAGCATGGCCACCTATCAGGTGGCTATACAGCATGAAGAGACAGTACGAGGGCGAGAGCCTCTGGGAATGAAGCAAGGCCTCCAGGGACCCACAGGAGCAGGTCCAGAGCCAGAAGTTGGGCAGGCCAATGCCTGCACACCCCAGTTTGCTGGAAAATAGTTTCCCGAGTTTGAGGATTATTATAGAAGTGTTCTAAAACCTTAAGGTTTTTCTAGGCATAACAGACTAGCCTTGGTGACAAAGGATAGCATGTGGCCTCTGTGTCTACAGTTCATGGCAAGGGTATTCCAGAGCTAGAATAGGTGGTAGGGGTTTGTCCTATTTGTCATCGAATTCCACAGCTGACTAAGAGTCTGTTTGCTTGAAAAGCATTCAAGGAATCCATCTGGGAAAAGTCATTGGAGACCTCCTTTTCCAGATGTGGACACAGGCCCAGAGACTAAACCTAGAGTTTTTTCTGTTGGGTTGAGGCACAGGCAGATCTGATATTAGAGCCCTTCCCACTGTTGCCCACCACCATCTTTAGAGGCTCGCCCCAGCATTAGGTGCGGTCAGCATGTGGCCTTTATTACTACCACTCCTCAGCACGTTCTTCACGTAGCAACAGAGAGTAATTTTATTCAGGTATTTGTTGACTTCCACCCAGGACATAGGTGATGGATACAGGCTACGGATGGGGCAGAAAAACATCAAAGGTTTGGCATTTTGTTGTTTTAAATATAGGAAGAATAAAGGTGATTTTTCTACTACCCTAAGTTCCCACTGACAGACAAAAACAAATCAGGGATCTATTTACTGAGAAAAGCTAAAGATATGAGTCAAATTAGATCAATGAACCCAAACCATGGGAAAGAGGTAACCTGATGATAAGATATTGGCAAAGAAGTAAAGAATTTCATTGGATGTGGAGAAGCTAGGCAGGGCATGGCTGCTATGTGGAAATGGCCATCTTTGTGGCCCTGGGTTTGGTCAGGGTCGGGCCTGCATGGCAGAGAGGACACTAGTGCAGAGATTAAGAGTGAGTTTGGAGTATGGTAATCTCAGCGGCAAACAGCTTCTGTCTGCAACCCTCACAGTGCACTTCTTGAAAAAGGGTTAGAATGGTGCCTCCCTCAAGGGATAGTTGTGTTAAATTGTGCAAAGTACTTGGCTATAGGGCTGTTCCAAAGAGATTTGATAACTGCTATAAAGACATTTAAGGCACTGACAACATTTTAAAGGCAAAAATTATATGCTAAGGAGTTAAAAGGGAAATGAACAGAGAGCAACCTAAACTTTATTTCATGACACGATTTCCACAGATAATGTTAGACAATCCACTCTATGCTGGACTCATCAGCTTCTGGAGACTGTTCCTGAAGTCTTCTGGAAGGCTCTCTGGTTTGCTAGTGGCTGGATTCACAAAGACATGCACTGAAGACCCCGTGGTACATGCCAGAGTGTCAAACTCTGCTAATTTAGGATGGCCTGAGAAAAAGCCATCAATGAGATCACGGTGATTTACTGAAGGCAGCTCCTTGGTGGGTTTAGGAGGAAACAGAGCCAGTCGGTAACACACACTGGAGCGACCCACTTTCTCCACAGCCAGGGCAGCCAGTGGGATCTGAGGGAAGCTGATGGGTGTATGATACTTGCACTGATTGGTCACCATGAACCCCACCAGGGGGGATGTCAGCAAACTGGTTTCCAGGCCACAGTACCTAGAAAGTGAAAGAACAGAGTTTACTCTAGGTCACAGTAACACTGACACCATCTCCTAATGCAAGGCTGTGTGTTCAGTGGCTCAGCAACCCCAGTTCCAGCTCTTCCTAACTGAGTTCTTTTGGACAAGTTATTTAACTTCCCCTTATCTCAGTTTTTACAATAAAATAACCACAGTCTTCCTAGTCTGATTATGAGCATTAAAAGACCAACGTTTACGGCTGGAGACATGGTTCAGAGGTTAAGAAGCACATTCTGTTCCTCCAGAGGAGACAAGTGTTGTTCCCAGCTCCCATGTCAGGTGGCTTACAACTGCTTGTTATTCCAGCTCCAGGGTGTTTGATGCCCTCTTCTGGTCTCCATGGTCACTGCATTCATGTGCACACATCCCCATACAAGTATCTCATAGATAAAACCTCTTTTTCTAAAAAGATGAATGTTTATCATTTATTATACCATAGTTCCTAGCCATAATGGTCTCTCATTAAACATAGACAGCTTTAATATAATTATGTCAACTTGTCTAGTTGTGATAACATACTCTGACCAACCAACCAACAAACAAACAAAGGTTTGATTTAGTTCATAATTCCAGGTTAGAGTCCACCTCTGCAAGGAAGTCTTGCAGGATCTTGAAATTGTCACATCCATAGTCAAGAGCATACTTAGGTGCTCTTATACTAAGTAAGAACATATTTAGGTGACCTATGATCAGTTTGGACAGACCTGCCCATAGACCAAACTGATGTAGACAATCCCTCATTGAGACTGTCTTTCTAGATGATTCTAGATTGAGCCAGTTTTACAATCAAAATTAACCTTTGCACCTGTTTTCTTTCCATCAAGAGTTAGGTATTTCTGTGCTAAATTTAAAAGAAAGCTCATTATAAGGAGCTACTGTGTCTGTTAGCTCTGCCTCCACACCTTGATCTCTTTAAGAACGGGAGCTGCATCTCACTCACTTTTTGCTTGTTGACTAGAAATGGAGGGATCCTTAGCATAGACTTTAGAGGACCAAATCCCAGCATGGAGGACAACGAGGACCTATTGGCAGTTGTTAGCTGCTGAGAAATGAAGACTTCGTTTTCTCTAAGAATGTATCCCCTAATAAATCAACCATGTTCCAGTGGAAGACCACACATCCAAGATATCTGGATTGACCTATTTAAAGGTGGGGTGTCATCAAGATGGGTAGGAAGGGAGGGAGTAGATAAATCTGGCAAGGGGGTTGGCCAGGAGGAAGAATGAACAGGATCAAAACTCATTGGACAAAATTCTCAGGAAAACAAAACAAAGCAAAGCAAAACAAACCTTCAAGGTCAAAGAGACTGGGAAGGAAGACCCGTGGAGTACCAGCCCCTGCCTCCTCCCACCAAAGGCCCATTGCTGTTATGATTTAAGTATTTTCCTACTGCCTTTTCTTGCAAAGACTGAATGTGAGGACTTTCAGTAAAGAACAATGGTGGGCTGTGTAAAGGATTCACTCTAAAATTGTTCATTGGAGATGGAGCAACAAAACCTAACTCCGAGTCTCAAAGAGGGCTGAGTGAGGGGCTTGTTGTACACAGTTACCCATTTGCCCACCAATGTCACCAGGGAGACACTGGATACTTTCTACTTTCCCACACAGAAAGCTATCCAATGGGAAAGGCCCTTACAGAGCAGTTGTTCTATATCACACTGGATGATGAGTTCATTTGTTACATTAGATCACAGTGTTTATCCAGCTTTCCCAGAAAAAAAAAAAAAACTTTGAAAAAATGAATGCACTTTTCTTTTCTTTTTCCTTGTATGAATGTTTCCAACTGAACACAATTTACTTTTGAAAGAAGAAAATATTTTAAAATGACTGAATATTTTAAAAAGCACTCAAAGATCTAAGTGAGTCTCTTGGTCTTTTCTCTGGATGTCCTCCTCTGTGTCTCTTCTTCAGGAGTGCCTTGTCATAGTCTGTCCAGGTTTCTGTTACAAAAGTAGCATTGACTGGGGGATCTTATAAACTCAGAAGTTCATTTCATACAGTTCTGATGTCCAGGACATCGAAGGTCAGGACGCCAACAGATGGGGTCTGGAGCAAGTCTGCTTAGAGCTTCTCAGACAGCAGAGCTGGTGTGTGTCTGGGCAGGAGTGAAGGCCTCTCCCAGGTCTGGGTCATAAGGGCATTAATTCTACTCCTGAGGCTCTGGCCTTCTCACTGAATCAACTCCCACGGACCCCATAGAGTCTCTCATATTGAAGATTAAGTTTCAATGCAGGAATCCAAGATGGCGCAAACACCTATGGCACTGCAGAGGGAAAAGCTAACTGAGAAGAACCTGTTTTGTGTTCTGTCTCCAAGATCCACTGAAAATCAGATACCTGCTTTATTTCCATTGCCTCTCTGTAGCTTTTCTACGCCAGACCACCTCTCCCTCTCTCTGTGAGGAAGCAGGCTGCAGAGAAACAGTATCTCTTCCCTTCAGGATGGAAATATTTCATGAGCTCCCTGTTTGCCAGTGAGTGCAGCCCAGATGCTCTTAAATAATTGAACTGCGCCACATTTAAACACAGCAGCTACTGTGCACCTGGGATGTGAGAAGCCTGTGTCCCCTGCATTGTCCTCTCTTCAGTTTCCAAACGACCCTGCAAGGCAGCATTTGCCTGCCTGACTTTATAGGGAATAAAGAGAGGAATTTGCATGCAATAGTGTTGGGCTTGGCTCCAAACTCTGGGCTCTCCTGATGCAAGTTCACACATCCCTCCCACCCCACCCCAATTCCAAAATGCTAGACGGTGAAACTAACCAAAACTAACAAATAAAAAAAACCCCAAAAAACAAAAAACAAAACAAAACTGCATCTCAAGTCAATGGACTATTTAAAAATATTTTTTTAATTATTTGAGAAATCCATACAATATGTTTTGATAATCCCTCAGTTAATTACCCTAACTCCTCTCATATCCACTGCACTTCCCATAGTTCCACAACTTCTGGTGTGTGTGTGTGTGTGTGTGTGTGTGTGTATGTGTGTGTGTGTGTAGAGTCAACCTACCAGGGGCCATAACCCTCCCACTGCGATTATTTCTGTGACATCAGAGCATGTCATCTCCTGAAACACCACACACTGTGTTCAAAACCGCACAAACCAGTTTGACAGGATTGGTGACAGCCACAGGCTCCCAGCTTTTCTACTGTTGCTTTTCTTTTTCTCAAAGTTCATATAAGTAAGGGTACCTAAGGGTACTGTTAAAACTCAAGTAGAACTATTTCCAATTTTCTCAACTCCAGATACATATGTAGCAGAGGATGCCCTGGTCCGACAGCAATAGAAAGGGAGGCCCTTGGTCCTGGGGGATGCCCAGCGTAGGGGGCTGCTGCAGTGGTGGGGTGGGAGAGTGTGGGTGGGTGGGGGAGCACCCTCATATGGGCAAAGAGGAGTGGGGAGAGTGGATGTGGGGTGGGGGGTTGGTGGAGGGATAACTGGGAACTGGGATATCATTGAGATGTAAGCGAATGGAATGATAAATAAATAAGTAAATAAATAAGTAAATACATACATGATTTATTAAAAAACAACTCAAGTAGTTGTTAAGTCCCCACAAATAAAAACCCAGTAGTTTCCTATGGGCTATTATTCTTCCCTTGTTCCCTTTTAGTTACAGAGGAAAGTCATGATTCCCCCTTTCTGTTTTCAACGTCTTCTTTCCCGTTCTATTTCCAACTTCAACAAGCCTTAACTGTGTCTCCATTCCATGCCCAGCATGTCCTCGGTGAGGAAGAGGAACAAGTTGGAGAGTGAGGGCTCCTTACACACTGTGTAAATCTCATGCAGAACAGATGATCAGACTCAATCCCAATGCAATGTGATAAACCTAATACCAGGCTAAGTACAGGGATGCTGTCAGGTAGGAGCAGGGGCCTACTTGATCTTGGGATGCATGCATAGTTTTCAGAGAAGTGACAGCTTAAAATGGGATGTTAAAAAGATCCAGAGTCATCCAAGTAACTAGGGAAAGGAAAAGCCTTCTGCGGAAAACAGCACGTATCAGGGGCCAGAGAGAAAGGCTATGGAGACAGCAGAAGTTCCCATCAGGGGAACACAGACTGTAGAGGAGGCAGGAGCCAGACTGGGAAGAGTTTTGTGAATGAGCTTGGCCTTTCTCCCTGGCAATGGGAAGGCAGTGCGCATGTGCAAGGGAGCGGCAAGATGGGGGTTGTTTCATGAAATGATCAATGGTTTTGAATGGGGCAGTTGTAAACATGGAAGGCAATAATGTCTGCAGAGGGAGCAACAAGCCAACTCTACCCTCCCGGGAAAGATGTTGGTGGCTTGGACCAGAGCGGCCACACAGGAGATGGAAAGCAATCTGACGAATTCAAGTGTTTTTGTTTTGTTTTTTGTTTTTGTTTTTCAAAAGTCTAGTGGCAGAATGAGGGAGAAGGTATTTAAAATAATAGTTCCCAGGCTTCAGCAAAGAGCTGATGAAGGAGGGGATGATGGGAATGCTTGGTGGGGGTGAGGAAGGAAAAGTGAGTCTGGTGCTAAGGAGGCTGGGTTGAGACTTGGAGTGTCTAAGAAGCGACACGAATCGTTGCCTAAAGTTCCCTGCCTCTCTTTGCCTATCTGCTGCCAAACCTGTCTCTGGAGCTCCAAGCCTACATATCCAAATGCTTCCGGGGAGAAACTCTAGGCTCTGTGCTTAATGGAATCCGGTTCGGGCAGGTAACACAGAGGGTTGAGGTTGGCTGAGAGTAATACCATGCGTGGAACTGGAATAGAAGTGCCTGTTCAACGCCAGCCGGATTCCGGCATTAGGCAGGTTCTGTCCTTCAAGCCTTCAGTCTATAATCGTTGAGTTGAAGTGATTATCAAACATGGGAAGGGATTACATCTTGGTGACCCAGAGACTCAGCTTTTCAAAAACTCGTTTGCAGTTGACGACTTCCTGGCAAGTAACGTGCAACCGGAAGTGTATGAGTCACAGGAGCTGAAGGCTAATCTTCCGTGCATTCTCAAGCCTGACCCGGTAAATTTTAGACGATGGAATGCTTCAGTTGAAAGAGCCTCTGGAGATGGATGATCTAGCACCGTGGCTCTCAACCCTGACACAAAGCAGAATCTCTTGCAGCACCCCAGAATCATATCGCTCCTGCACATGCTGCCAGACCTCCCCAAGGAGGGTTCCAGGAAGCCTTGCAGGCTTCAGGAGACTGCAAATCAGTTTCTCCTCCAGAGCTACACATGCAAATAAGGAAACAGCCCAGATGAGGAGACAAGTGGTTCGAAGGCTCAGACAGAAAGGCTCCAGTACCTTTACTCCACACTTTTCAGTGGGCCAGCTCACCACTCCGGGCCCCACCGCCCCGCCCCCCATGACTCAGCTCTTGCTCCTGCTTGAAACCAAGGAGCGCCCCTGAGGCATTCATTGCTCTGAGACAGATAAGTACTCCACACCATACTGCCCAGACTTGTACCTGGCCCAGCAGCTGTTCATTCTCCCTCGCTCCCCTCTTCTCCAAGTTCCCATCTCCTTCAGTGAACTCAAAACTAGGTTCTGCCTGAGCTCCCCATAGAAAGTCCTGCCCACATGGCTTCTGGTTTGTCTGAGAACGGCCTTCAGAACATGTACCTGTCAGGTAGTGGGACGCCCTCAGGCAGATGGCACCGCTAAACCTTTCAGAGCAACTCAGCTGCTTATGTCACTTACTGTAATTTACAGAGACCGGGCTATAGCCTATGGTCAGTCACCTGGAGTGCCAGGGCAGGAAGATGGCAGGAAGATGGCAGGAAGCCCATCCCTACACTCCCTCAACTAAACACTGGTTTGTCAGTGGGAGCCCGTTCAAGGCTGAGTCCTCAGGGAGCCTCCCATGGGATGGGTCTTGGTAGACCTGCATGGCTCTGCTTCGCTGCACCTAGGTTCTTATCCCACTGTCTAGTACGGTCAAGTTCTTCCAGAACATTATTCTACTGCTAGAAAAAATGACCATACAGATAAATACACTTGTTTGAAATGTATGGAAGCTGTTTTGCTTCCAAAAGGAATGGGAGGCAGTGAAGACGGAAATGGACCCGAATGCTTTCTGACAGCCTCGTATTTTAAGCATCCACGACCTCAAGTGCACTGGGTTTGTTTTTTTTTTTTTTCTTTGATTAGTTTCACGTTGCTTTTGAGCATATTTTGGCTCTATTTACAGGACAAATGATCTCGGAGGTAACAAGAAAAATTTCTCAAAACTAAAAGTCTAGCAAGATGCGAGATTGAGCAAATATCTAAATAAGCTTTTAGTCCAAGCTATGTTTATCTTGGTGCTCGGCAATATACCAATATAAAAAATAAAAATGATATTTCTAACCTAAGTTGCCTAGCTCCGAACAAGTGAGCAATCGTTTGCATTAGGAAGGAATATGTGCAGACCCAGTTGGCTGCAGACTGCTGTTTTTAGCGTGCATTCAATAAGGTCCTGGACTGGGGAAAATCAAAATAATGGAAATTATCTGCTCTGAGAGCAGAGTCATTTCTCTGCAACCGAATTCTCACAGGAAGTTCATTCTGGTAAATCAGTGTCAAAATGACAAGATAATCCAACATGTCTCTGGAGGCACAATATATAACAAGCAAAAGAAAAAGAAAAAAAGAAAACCCAAAACTGTGTTCAGAAGATCAAGGAATTGAATCAATCTCTTTTTTAAAAAAAAATTTGAAAGAGTGAAGCAAATTCATTAAAGCATTTTGAGTGAAAACAGGAAGGCCGTGACATGATGCTCGATGAACGGGGAAGCACCATCAGCTGGGGGAAACGTAGAAGCAGCAATCTGATTTCTCAGATGCTGAGCAGCAGAATCTGCCGTGAAATTCAGCTCCAGTAGCAAAGCGCGGTCCAGAGAATCTTGTACACAAAGTGCCGATGGCGCTGCGACCATCATGCTGTCTGCCTTTGCTGGAGCTATTCCACAGGGATGCCTCAGAGACTGTATCTCTGAGCTATGATTAGAAAGTGGCTGGAGTCCTCAAGAGGAAGTGGGCCAGGGCTCTGGCGATTGTCCTGGGCCCACTGAGAAGAGTGAGCACAGATGTTCACGTGTGTCTGGGTAATGCCTCCCTTGCCACAGCATTCAGGCGGGTCGCTTAGGTGCTGCCCTGGCAATCAGGCACAGACGAGTGCAGAAGGCACTTTCCAATTCTATTTTAATTCACCGCCTGGCAGAAAAGATTTAAAATACGGAAATGTTCAGAATCTCCTGCATGACAGAAACTCTCTGAAGATTTCTTATCTAGAAAGGGCAGAACTGAAGAAGGCAGAGGAGGGATGGAATCTTTAGAAAGATTTGGGGGTGAAGGGGCACTGGGGAGATGGCTCAGTCAGTCAAATGCTTGCTGTACAAGCAAGAAAAACTGAATTCAGATCCTCAGCGCCCACATAAAAAAGCTGGGACCATGACGTCCATCTGTAATCCCAGCGCTGGGGTGTTTAAGACAGGAGAGCCCTGGGCCTGGCTGGCCAGTCCATCTAGGCAGATTTGTGAGTGCTAGCTTGAGACAAAGACCTTGTCTTAAAAAATGCATTGGGAGTGGTTAAAGAGGACACCTAATGTTGGCTGCTGCCCTTGATGTGCAATGTGCGATGTGCTGTGCGTAAGTGCACATGCAAATACACATGCATATGAGCAGATGCAAATACACATGCATATGCAAATGATCATATGCATATGCATGATGCACGTGCATATCTGTGTATGCAACATGTGAACACAGAGACACACACAAATAAGAATTGCTTTGATTTTTTTTTAAGTTCCCACAGTATGCCTTTCTTTAAGCAAGTTCTATGTTCATGGAGGTATTTTAAAGAAAAATTTCCTTTAATGGGAAATAGACTAAGATGTAAATAGCAAATATATGGATTGCTACTTAATGAAGGACGCACAGTGGCTGAAAGCAGCCTGAGCAGGCAAGGGTTTATCTCTGCTTACAGTTTATAGTAAACCATGAAAGGACGGACGGCAGGGCACAGACTCGAGAAAGGACTTAGAAGCAGACACTGAAGCAGAGGCCATGGAGGACACTGTTGACGGGATTGTTCCTCGTGGCTTGCTCAGTTTGCTGGTTTTTTTTTTTTTGTTTTGTTTTGTTTTTTTTAACACAACTCAGTGTCGCTTGCCTAAGATTGATACCGCCCACAGTAGGCTGAGCCCTCATCAATCATTAGTCAGAAAGGGAAAAAAAAAAAAACAAAAACAAAAACAAAAAACCCAAAGACTTGCCTCCAGGCTAATTAATCTGATAGAGATATTTTCTCAGTTGAGGTTCCCTCTTCCCAGATCACTCTAGCTTAGTGACAAAAAATAACTTTTCTCTTTAGCCTTTTCTAAACTTTATTTAGTTTTTGAAAATGAACAGGTCACATTAGTGAAGTCATAAACTATTTTTGAGGGAAAAAGAAAGAATTGGGTGAAGAGAGATTTGAAGAAATTATATACGTGAGCTCGAGTCCATGAAAAAGCAAATCAAAGACACAATGCTTTTTCAAATGACTGAATAACTTTGTTCCTTTAAAGGCCAGAAGGAAAGGCTTTGATAAGCTCCACGGGAAGGGTGGGTTGGGTGAGGTGTGGGGAGGGTTTGGAGAATGGCCTGGAGAGTATATATCTAAAGCTAGGACAGTCTGAGGAGCCGGCACCTTATGAGTAGAGTGAACCATGGAGCTGGACAGCCAGGTTCAAATCCATTGGAGAGGCTGAGTAAAGAGAGGAGAGAAAGGGAACGTGCGGGCACAGCAGGGCTTTCCATGATGTCAGGCCTGTTATTTCTGGAGTCCACTCAGGACCAGAAGGATTAAAGAATAACTTAATGTAATTAGCAAACACCCTTCCCTGGATTCCCTTAAAAAGGCACAAGGCAAAGCCAAGAAAGACCAGAGTCTATTCTACATCTACAAATATGGTTAGGTCTCACAAATCTGGGTTTGGAGGCGATTACTATGTCTGACTGTGCAGGGCTGGTTGGCTCTGAAATCTTGTTAATGGTGAAAGTAGTAATCTTTTAGAAAAAAACATTTGGGAAACACTTTTAATGCACTCAGATGATTAAATGTTTTTAAAATACTCAGTACATGAATTATTTGAATATCCAGTATTCAGCACTGTCAAGTAATATTTTGTGTTCATTTATTCAGCAGAAAGTCACTAAATGCCAAGAGCTGGAGCTAGGTCCCAGGCATAAGAAGCCACATAACCCGGCACTCTCCTGGAGCCAACTGTCCAAATGACTGGGAACCCCTTAAGCAGACAGTGTGGTACTCTTATTGGCCAGGCCTGAGTCATGTGTCTGACCCCAAGCTAATCACCAGAGCTAAGAGTAGGATTCTCCGTGATGTCAGGAGACATATGTTACCTGGCTCTCTGAACCCGCCTCTCTGCAATCTCCTGCTGGTGGAACGCTATCTGAATCAAGGAATGGAAGTAAGAGTGTCTAGGGTAGGGTGATGTTTATATATCCACATCCCAGGGAGTGGCACTATTAGAAGGTGTGACCTTGTTGGAGGAAGTGTGTCACTGCAGGGAAGGGATTGGAGATCCTCCTCCTAGATACCTGAGCATGCCCAGTCTGCTCCTGGCTTCCTTTGCATAAAGATGTAGAACCCTCAGCTCCTCCTGCACCATGCCTGCCTGGATGCTGCCATGCTTCTGCCTTGATGACAATGGACTGAACCTCTGAAGCTGTAAGCCAACCCCAATTAAATGTTGTCCTTTATAAGACTTGCATTGGTCATGGTGTCTGTTCACAGCAGTAAAACCCTAAGACAGGTAGGAAAGAAAAGGTGATCAGCTAGCATCAGGTGTGTGACCTTTAAGGCGGCTGCTACCTTGGAGATCCAATGAGAGAACATCTGGAGCTGTGGAGAACACTGTTCCTTCCATCTCTGGTTTCCTGGCTCATCATATGGTTGGTCTCTTCTGCACACTGCTGCTTGGCTATTTTCTTTTTTCATCTTTTCTACAACACTGTGATGCGGCCAAGGTAGGAGGAAGCTCACCACATGCCAGACACCATACTGTTCAGACACTTTCGCTACCAGATTCATGAGAAATAAGACTTTTATTTCTTTACAAATTCTCAGCTTGATATTATGTTATGCCAAAGGAATTATCTAAGACACCATCTGAGGGGTTTCTCTCAGAGTGACAGGCTAGTTGTCCTCAGCCATGATGGGCTGAATTACTATCACTGCTTCCTTGGCTTCTCAAGGGACAAGTGAAGTGTGCTGCATACCAGCTCAGGGGACCCCACTGGGGCTGATCCTCTGGGGCCCCCAGTGGTGACTGTCTCACTAATAGACTCTGTTCTGACATCACTCATTTCCCCACCTTACCTGTCTGCTTCTCTCCAGGTGTGTCCAAAACCACCTCCCAAACACACCTCAACCCCTGCATCAAGCCCGCTTCTCGGACATCCCACTTTGCCCCCCCCCTTGCTGTAGGAAACATATACTACCTCTGTATAAAACTTTGCCTTTTGAGAGTGGAGATGGGGTCTGCTGATGAGAGGAGCCAACCCAAGGCAGGTCGGCAAAGATTGGCGCTGCAGGGAGAATGGGACTATAAAGACCAGGAAGTAGGAGGAAAACCAGAAGACTGTGATTTCCAAGGAGCAAAGAAGAGACTCAGAGGAGGAGGGGTGCTCCTGGAAACATTAACACAGTAAAGTCACACACCCTTGGAATAATCAGATTCCAAATGCATACTCCTCTCGGGTCTGTGAAATTCTAACTGAGACCTTCACTGGATAGTTCATCTTCAGCAAGACTTGGTAAGAAAAGAAGTCAAATTTATAACTTCAAAGGAGAGAGACCCTAAAGACCCAAATGGCCAGTGAGGCACAGAGAAATGGAGGGGGGCGGGTTAATAGAGAAAATTTGGGTCATGGGACGATTGTCTGGAGTTACGTGTATTCAAAAACAGGTGACTGTGTAGAGGACCATGGTGATGATTAATGGCCTCTTACATTCATGCCCCTTGTCTCATAATCTCCTATTCTCTATCTCCATAACTCTGGGCAGGCCTTGTATTAGGGTTTTCTAAAGAAATGGAACTGATAGAATGTGTTTGTGTCTCTGTGCGCGCGCGCGCGCGCGCGCGCGCGTGTGTGTGTGTGTGTGTGTATGTCTGTGTGTGTGCATATGTGTGTGTGCGTGTGTGTGCATATATATATGTGTATATATGTGTATACATATTGAATATAATGAATGAGTTAATAGAATATATATACATACATACATATATACATATATACATATATATACATACACACACACACACACACACATATATATATATGATTTACTAGAATGGCTTATAGTCTATGGTCCAACCTCATCCAGCAATGACTATCTCTTGAAGAAAAGTCCAAGAATACAGTAGTTGGTCAGTATTCAGTTGACTGGATATGCAGCTGGATAGCTCAGCTGGTCTTTAGTGTATGCTAGAATCCTGAAGAAGTAGGCTCTAATGCCAGTGGAGGAATGGACTTGTCAGCAAGAATGAGAGCAGGCAAGCAAGGAGGAAGCTTTCTTCTTCCAAATCCTTTATATGCCAGCAGAAGGTGTGGCCCAGATTAAGGACAGATCTTCCCACCTCAAAAGATCCTGATCAATAGTTGGTCTTTGCACCTTAAATACTTTAATTAAAAAAAAAATTACTCACAGGTGTACCCAGCTTGAGTTTAATTAGTTCCAGATATAGTCAAATTGACGACCAAGAATAGCCATCACAGGTCTTATAACATACTTTGAGCAGAGGCATAGTGGAAGGAATGCTGTAAAAATCCCAAGGCTGGGTCTTGAGGGGTCCTATGAACCTGCTTGCCTCATTGATCCTCCCTTTACCATGAGAACAAGTTCAGACTAGCCTGCTGAAGAATGAGACCATGTACAACAGGGTCACATCACCCCAGTGTCCTAATCAAGTGTACAGGTGAGAACATCCAGGATTAATAAAGTCACAAACTGTCTACAGATGTAGGAGTGAGGCAGAAGGCATGAAAAGAAAAATAAAAGAACCAGATGCAAAAACAAAACACTGATTTTAATCACATTCAGGGGTGAGCAGCTAGGTTTAAAAAAAGAAGGAAAGAAAAAAGAACTGAATGAGATGCAGGCTTCACACTCCACCCACAGCAGTGAGACTCAAGAACTGGAAACCAGTGTCTTCACTGGATATTGAGTTTACTGGGATTGTGCTTCAGATTCAAAATCATCCCGTGATGAAGCAATGTTATTTTTCTACCCAGCATTGCCACACAATGACACATTGAAACGAGATGGATGGCCAGCATTGCACCCACCTCAATAGAGGCCCTTTCTTTGTTGGCTACACTGTGGGTAAGGAAGTGCTCTTATTAGAGTGAGTCCCATCAGTCAGAAGGTCCTTTAGAAAGCAGATGTATGGAGAGGCCCTTTCGGCTTTTCTTCTTCTTCTTCTTCTTCTTCTTCTTCTTCTTCTTCTTCTTCTTCTTCTTCTTCCTCTTCCTCTTCCTCTTCCTCTTCCTCTTCCTCTTCCTCTTCCTCTTCCTCTTCCTCTTCCTCTTCCTCTTCCTCTTCCTCTTCTTCCCCTTCCCCTTCCCCTCCTCTCCCCCCTCCCCCTCCCCCTCCTCCTCTTCCCCCCTCCTCCTCTTCTTCTGTTTTCTGTACAGGGCATATACTACTAAGGTCAGCCTAGAATTCTTCACATTGTCCAGGCTGGCCTCAAACTCACAATCCTCCAACCTCTCCCTCCCAAGTGCTAGGATGGCCTACTTCCACCAGCGCAGAGACCTGAAGTTGCTAGGCTGAAGCCAGGGCAGCCTGGAGCCCCCTCTGCTGTCTCTGCAGAGTCTGGGTGGAGGCTCCTCTAGTAGACTTCTCTTTCCAGAGATCTTTTCAGCTCCCTGGCTCTTTGCCTCTCTGTGGCCTCCCCTGCCCCGCTGCCATTCCATCTTCAACTGGATCAACAGCTGTGCCTTTGTCTATCCAACCTGCAGGAGAGAAATGGTTCCTATTTCCCCTCGTAAAATCTGAACTCATAAGACCTATAATATTTTCAGAACTTTTTACCAACTTGTGATTAAACGTGACTACTAAAAACTACAGACACATGAAATGAAATAAATGGCCGTCTTAAACACTCAAATCTCACTATTCCTGTTTTTCTACAACTTAAAAAAGATTAAGTTATCTTTATTTTATGTGTTTAGGTATTCTGCCTGCATGTATGTACACGCACCACATGCACGCCTGGTGCCCACTGAGTTCAGTAGAGGCCTTTAGATCCCCTGAAACTGGTGCTACAAATAGCTGTAAGCTGCTGGGAGGGGCAGAGAGAATCTCTTGATGTACTGAGTGGAAACATGACCTGTCAATAAAAAGCTGATTGGCCAATGAGCCAAGGCAGGAAAGAATGTGGGCGTTCCTTCAGGGAAGAGAGGTTTCTGGGCTAGAGTAGGCACAGGAAGAGATTCACTCCGAATGCTGATGAAGATGGTGTGATGAAACTGTGAAGAGGTGACCATCCATGTGTCACTCATAAAATAGAATAAACGGGATAATTGAGTTATGAGTTAGTGAGAATAAGCCAAAGCTTATGACCTGGCTGTTCATATTCAGAAATAATTCAGCCTCGGAGTCGTTATTTCAGGAAGGAACTTGGGTGGAAAATCCTGCAGTTACCAATAGCTTGCATGGAATCCAAGCTTAGAAAAGTCCTTGGTAAAAAGCACAAGCAAACATGTTCCAGAGATGTTTCCTAGCTGGGCAGAAGGGAAGCTAAATCATTTTAAGAGAGTGAGAGGAGGCCCATGAGCTAAGACAGGTGCCAGGTGATGAGCTGCCCCGTGGTCGCCTCTCTCAAACCAGAGCGGGAGGCCACAGTAGCTGTGGCTTTCCCAAGCTTGGCAGAGTTCCAGACCAAGGGTCAAAAAGTGCGTTAAAGAGAGCAGCCAATCGGGTCCAAGCAGGAAAGGCCGGCAACTTCCCAGAGAAAGGGACCTGCTGGGACCCAGAGCAAGCAGCCTATCACTCTGAGCTAAGGGGACAGAGTTAGCCACCATAGACATGTGGAGCCTGCATATTCTCCTGGCGCTGCAGTGTGACTGAAAAGCCCAAACTTCTGAACTGGTAAGGTATTAAGTTAGAGAACAATGAAAGAGAAAATAAACTGGATATAAAAAATAATAGGAAGAAATATTTACTTTAAAATGAAGTCCTTAAGAGAGTCCTTTCCAAATTAAAAAGAAACATTTTCTGTGTTAAGTTGGAAAACACAATGACACAATGCATCTAGACCCCTTATGATTTTGTTTTGCCTATCAGCATACAAATAATTGTTTTCCCAGTAATGATTACAATTTTATACATGCTTTTAAAGAGAGATCAGAATAAAGCAGACTTAGAGAAGGAAAAGACTGAAAAATTAAGCGCTAGATTGGAAGCCACAGAACAGAGGTTAAGGATTCTTTAAATCAGAAGAACCTTCAGAAGAATCCGATCTGGAATCCACAGTAACAGCAACAGAAGCCAGTTCCAGATGAGAAGACTCCACACGGGCTTGAGGAATTAAATGGCAAGCCACAGCGATATAATATTAAAAATCCAGATTCTGCTTTATGACACTACCTTAGAGAAATGTTCTACAAAAGCTTATATGTTTCTTTTTATAGAGTTTTAAATGTTTAAATATGCACATGTGTTGATTCATCATACAACTGATACATGTTTGGAATTCCAAGGGGCTTCTGCTGTAAGTTCTGAAAAGGATGATTCTGAAAACGTACATTTATTAGAGATGGTGGCTTTACTGGAGATGCCTTTATGACTGACACTGACAACGTCTCAGCATATGCTTCCTGTAGAATACAGCAGTTTTTTAGACATTATGACACATAACATATTACAGATGTCTCTTACAATCTTAAAGGTCAAGCAATTGTAGAGAGATCTACTAGGACTTTAAAGGAAATGCTCATAGACCAGAAGGGGGTATGGAATCTCCCAAAGATTTTGTAAAATAATGCTTTATTGCTTTAATTTTTTAATGCCAATGAGACAGATAGCATAGCTGCCACAAAGCACTGATTTTAGAAATGACTGCTGAATTTTGTTGTGATCAATATAAATGTGATAACCTCGGAATGAAAGACAGAACATGTGTTGCTCTGGGGAAAAGAGTATGGTCTTATTTCAATAGGAGAAGAAAAACTACGGATTCTACAAAATTAATAAAAATCGGTTTTGATGGGGCGGGATATCCCCTGAAGATCTTGACTGCAGACAAGAAGAAAGTAATCAAGAAGAACAAAAATCCAGGTAAAATATATGCTGCCCCCCCCTCCCATATGGCACAGCTCTGCCTCCAGCCAGAGCTTTAGCTATCCATAGCAAATAAATCTTGTTGGCTACATAATCCTCAAGACTTATCGTGCCATCTTTCAAATAGCATAGATGGAAATTTATATTACAGCATACAATCCAAATTAACTTATAAAGAGAAACATGCTTTATCTGCTGGAACAGAGAATAGAGAAGCATCTTTAACTGAATTGTGCACACTCAATTGTGCATACATTTTTAAGGTATTGAACCTATGCATTTTCATCTTTGAAAGCTGCTATTGCAAACTGTGTAAGATAATTAAGAAATTTAAGTTAATAGTTAATCAATCAAACTTAAGGCCATGTTAGATACTAGCCTAGTTTATTACACAAGTGTTTCCAAGGTTGATCATTTGAATAAATAGAATAAATAGGTTGAATAAATAGCCAGAAACAAACACTTGCCTATTCAGATATACTATAGATAGTCTTCAAAAACCTCAGAGAGCCACAGAATATGGCATTTAAAGATGTTTTATCATAGCCAGGCGTGGTGGCGCACACCTGTAATCCCAGCACTTGGGAGGCAGAGGCAGGTAGATTTCTGAGTTCGAGGCCAGCCTGGTCTTCAGAGTGAATTCCAGGACAGCCAGGACTACAGAGAGAAACCCTATCTCAAAAAACGAGGAAAAAAAAAAGATGTTTTATCATTAAAAGGCCCTTTTTTTGACAGACAGGCCTGTTCCTGGCAGCACCCCCAATTCTACTCCAAAGAAGATGATGAGCATCGAAGACCCTCCATACAGAGTTTGCTTCAAAAAAGGCAAGCTAGCCATGGATCAAGAAGCCGCCCTTGCTTCAGCTGCTGACTATGTGCTGCCAGGCTTTGCCAAGGCAGGATTACGCACTCCTTCATACGTCCTGCTCCACACAAAGCCTGTCGATATTCTGTGCCAGTAGGCTGGAGATGATGCTCCAGTAACACAGAGATTTGGGGGTGGGGACTGTCCAGGCATCCAGCTTTCTCTCATTTCTATAGTTCTGGGAGCTGCTTGCCTGCACTTGCTACATACCAGGGTAATAGTTATTCCTTCTCTGGTCTCTGATGGGGTTGAAAACTAGATAGTTATAGTACAACATATAAGTTTAAGATGTTTAGGACTTAAGAAAATGTTTTTTTAATTTAAGAAGATATTTTAGGCTGGTAATGCAAGTTATAATAGAAATTAATTTAGATTCAGAATTCTGAATTTACCAAGATGGGATAGATAGTAGAATACTTTCTCCAAGGTTGCCAAATGCATATGGACTGGACATTGTGAATGTAATCTTAGCTTACAGTTTTCATAATTTTTATTATAGCAAATAGTTTATTATTACAAGAAAAAAGAGCCTCTTATTGGACTAAAAGGTGGAAATGCAGAGAGAATCTCTGGTGTACTGTGTGGAAGCATCACCTGTCAATAAAAAGCTGATTGGCCAATGAGCTGAGGCAGGAAACAGAATGTGGGAGCTCCTGCAGGGAGAGACGTTTCTAGAACAGAGTCAGGCACAGGAAGAGATTCACACGAATACTGATGGAGATGGTGTAAGGAGACTGAGGTGAAGTGACCAGCCACGCGGCACTCTTATACTAGAATAAACGGGATAATTGAGTTAAGGACCAGTGGAAACAGGCCTCAGCTTATGGTCTAGCCATATATTCAGAAATAATTCAATCTCAGAGTTGTTATTTCCAGAACGTAGGCATGAATAAAAAAGCCTACAGTTACAGTAAGGGTGCTGGGAATTGAACTGTGATTGAGTCTGTATCCTCTGCTTCTGCAGGAGCAGCCAATGCTCTTAACCACTGAGCCATCGTATACAGTAAACCCTGTATTTACTACATTTTAATTCTATGCCCCGCATTGCTTTAGATTTATTGCACTTGCACAGTGAGACTGTTATATGTCGCAAAGCTCTTTCCAGCCCTTCAATTCACAAGTCAGCACTTGAGCTTGGCCGTGATGGAGGTAACTGACACCAGCACTGAGATAAGCAAACATTACAGACGAGTGCTTCTGTTTTATCTGTTAACTTACTGCTTTACTGATTATAGCAACTGAGATGGAAGCAGCGGGCACCTTCTACAGAAGACCAGGTAGTGAATGTTGCAGATTCTGTGGCTCTGTCACAACTGCTCAGTCATGCCTAAGTGAGAAGGCACGCAAACATCCAATGAACTTCACCTACAAAACCAGACACAGGTCAGAGTTGACTAACATGTAATGGTTTGTTAATCTCTCAGATGAAGACCCAAGAACATGCTTAAAATGCAGATTAGATTCAAATGCACATGTGTCTGTAGCATGAATGGTATTAAATAGAAACTATTGTCCTCCAGTAGTCCCATCATGTGTATGTGTGTGTGTATCTGTGTACATGCAGGGGCCCCCGTGGAGGCCAGAAGACAACCTGATGACATCAGCTGTCTCTCCTCAGGTGCTTTCCACCTTTTGTTGGTGTTATCGGGCCTCTCAGTAGCCTGGGACTTGAAAATTAAGACAGGCTAGGGCCAGAGCGACAGTTCAGTTGTTAAAAACACTAGCTGCTCTTGCGGAGCACCCAGGTTCAATTCCTAGCACCCATTCTGCAAGTCCTAACTTTCTGGAACTCTAGTCCGAGGGGATCCAACGCCCTCTTTCAGCTTCTGCAGGCACCAGGAGTGCACCTGATGCACAGACATACATGCAGGTAAGACACTGATACAACTAAAATAAAATAATTTCTTTTAAAGAAGGGCTGGCTGGCCAGTAAGTCTCTGTTTCCCCAGGGTATGCAACAACACTTGACTCTTCTCCCACAGGCTCTGAGGAGAGAGCTCAGGTCTTCACGCTTGTGAAGCAAGCACTTTACCAACTGGCCTATCATTCTGGCCCTTAACTTACTTTCCAAAACTCTCAACACAATTTTCGTTCATTAACACAAACACAAGTGCCAACCAGCACTCCATGCCAGAAGTGCATCATGTGTCAGCTGCAGCTGAAGGCTGGCTAAGGAGAGAAGAAATGAGCCCAAATTCCTAACAATGTTCTCTGAGAACCAATTAGCTGTATGGAATTCACAATAAGCAGGATTGTAGGTTTCATTACCGTTTGCAGATCATGTGCCAAGTGTCTTTTGTTATTAGTGAAATCCATATTGACTGCATGCATGTTCATGGATGCTGGCTGTTCAAAACATTTCCCTGGACGCCACCCCTCGGAGCACTGGGTCTTGAAGCAGAATAGTAGATGCAAATAGACTTGAGAAAAGGGAACCATTGCCAAATGTCAAAGTGAAATGTATCTGAATCTCCTGCTAGGCTTGTTTGGTGTGGGGGTGGGGTGAGAGAAGCCCAAGACATCTCCATTATGTAGACGAGAAATCCAAGGCTTTCTTGGTCACATAGGTTACATTACTAGTTATTGATGGCACCAAACTGCACTAAAGCCTGTTCAGCTGCGGAGGCCATGCCTCGAGGCTGCCTCATCAGAAACAGCATATCTGATACTGAAGAACATGGCGGCGCTGGTCATGAAACGTCATTCAAAAATGGGAGAAAATGCAGAGTCACTGACCAGGGTAAGGGTAAAGTGAGCCTGCAGGGAAGGGAGTCTGGGAGGGGGGACACATGTATAGGTACTGGTTACAGATAGAGCTGAGAGAAGACAGTTGGACATGCAGGGAGGGGGGGGGGACTTCCTGTGTCAGGTCTGTGACAGCAAACACACAAGTGGCCATTTGTCCCGATGATCACCCATCAGTCAATTAAGTGGTTTTGATGGAGACAGAGAACATCTTCCAAGCCATCTCCAGAGATTAACACGAGGTGCAGTGCCACAGCTGAGAAAGATACAAGTCAGCTGTGAGGCCCCCAACTGTATTCGCACTATAATCACAGAGCTGGAGAAATGAAGAAGAAAGGTGTGGCCCCTGGCCCCTGGCTCCTGTAGAGGATGTTCAAGAGCAGTGCCAAGATCGCTAAGGATTGAAGCAATGTTCTCAGAACTTCGCTCTGCCCTGATCCCTCTCTAGCTAGCCATTCCATTGACTCTGGTAGCTCCCTGATGAAGCAAGCAGGAGCCTCAATAGACATCCCTCAGGTCTTTGTAGTTTCACATTACCCCCAAGAAAGTAGAGCCCCAGCCTGCCTATTTCTCAATATAAGTTCTCATTTGCCTGTCTTTAGTCATATGTCCATCTTTGGTACAATCGGGGAGGTCAGGCATACTGGCATAACACCTGATAGGCCTGGCTGGTAGTGAATTGACAGCCTTGTTAGGCTCACATGAAGAAAAGAGGTATTGATTACCCAATAACTGGCTGTGATTTTACCAAATGGAGGAAGTGGATGCTTAAGAAACAGAACCTATAGTTCCTTAATTACTAGGATTTTCCATACAATTCTTGGGTCTGGAGCACTTGTGACACCATGGCCAAGACAAGGTCATTGTCATCTACCCTGCAGAACAAGGAGAATGGAGTGTTAACAGTCATGGGATGGGTACAGTATGGCTGGAGCTGTAATTAGTGCTCAGGCTGCTGCCCCAGTTCTCAGAACTCTAGCTCTTCTATCTCCCAGAGGAAGAAACAGAGATCATGCCAGCCAAGCAGTCAAGCAGACGCAAGGCTGGCATCTTCCAGAGGTGGTAAAAAGAGGTCCAGAGCCAGGCATGATGGTACATGCCTTTAATCCCAGCACTTTGGAGGCAGAGTTAGGTGGATCTCTGAATTCAAGGCCAGCCTGGTCTACAAAGTGAGTCTCAGGATAGCCAGGACTACACAAAGAAACCTGACTGAGAAAAAAAAAAATGTGTGTGTGTGTGTGTGTGTGTGTGTTGGGCATAAGTCTATCCTTCAGCAGTAAAGATAGATTGATGTCCCTTCTCATGGGCTCTAGTGTTAAAGCATTTCGAATATTTCGTTGATCTTTCAATCATATATTCTTTGGCTCTTTCCAAAACTCAAAATGGAACAAGATGTCTCCTCTTTCATCACTGATATTTGCGTGTGAGATGTACAATTTCGATGCCTCTAAACACACAGAAAAATCACCAGACTTGGACAGATAGTGGTATTATTTGTACTGCCCCATCAGTCACGGGGTCTCCAATAATATTCAGCAGCAGTCAGCCTGAGTGTTGAATGTCCACAGCTCACACATCTGTGCAACAAAAGGCAAAAGACATTACAGAATCAGCACACCAGGCAGAAAGCAAGAGAATGAAGTTAGTTACACCTTGTCCCTCGCTCCTGCCTCTGCCACCTGGCAGCTGATCTCTAACAAACAACTTGACCTCCATCAGCTTCTGTGCTGTGTCCAATCACACTTGTCTTAAAATGCACCAAACAGATAATCATTTCCCTGACACTATTTGTTCTGCCCACAACCCATGTCCTTTCTGGCCACAAGGGACATATTCCTGACTCAAAGGCAGACAGCCCACTCACTAATAAGAAGCAATAGTGTCCCGCAGAGAATTCCAGCTGAGAAGAGTAGGGACTGTTGACAGGCTGTGGTGGAGACTTGAGCCGGAAACAAACAAGAGGAGGAAGCCAGCGAGACAAAAGAGGCATAATGAACAGACAGGAGGCAGCCTGAGAACAGGAGCCAACCTCCTGAGTGACAACGGAGGCAAGGTGACTTTCATTCTTACAATAAGACAGCACTAGTGTCTACATCATCAGAGCTAGCCTGAAGAATTCCCCGTTCCTGGCTTTAGAGCAACAACAACACAGACCACAGAGAGGAGAAAGAAGACTATTAGGAGAGCTTTCATTTCTGGAACATAGAAGGTGCTCAATAAACACGAATGTGGTTCTTCCCAAGGACTTGATTGCAAGAGGGAAACCATAAGCAAACCATCTCTACTTGGGCTCTCTCCGTTCCTCCTTCCAACCCTCCAAACCATGATCAAACTTGCTCTATAAGATATACTGCACAATTAGTGTGCACCTCTTACCCTTGCCTAATTAGCTCTTTTATCAATTAAAAATATTTTTTTCCCATTAAGCCCGGAGGTTGAAAGGGAGAATGGAGCCCCTCCTTGATTTCTAAAACCTCTTGAAAAGCCCAGTAAGATAATGTCAGTGATTTGGTTCATTTCAGGTGCACATCAGGCTACTCAACCTAGGTGAATTTAATGACTCAGGACAGGTCGAGCAATGAAAGTCCCTGTAAATCATTTCTAATTGCAAGCATAAAAATTAAAAATCAGTCTGAAGAGCAAGATAACACAATGCTAATGACAGAGAGCAGTAATCTGAAGATAGAGGTTCCCTGCTGTAATCAGGCCCATTTGGATGACAGAGCACTCGGCCTCTGGGGACTGTTCCTGGAACAAAGGCTGGGAGCCTACTTCAGTCTTTAATGACTTGCTATGATAAAAGAAATGAACTGAATTTTCACATTGTAATTATAAAACTTAAAAGGAGATTTCCCCCCCTTCATATGCTTTATTGTCATCGAGAAAAACCAACAGCCGGTCTATTCTTGTAAGGGTGACTTTACAGACCCATCATGTTCAGCCACGTCGTATTCAAAGTCCAGCTCATAAATTATGTCCAGATGGAGGAATCAACGGTTCTACGGTGGAGGCACACACAGAGGCTTGAAGAAATTTGGAAAAGCTGAGGCTTATTTTTAATGTTTATATGACATTGTAGTCCCTTGTAGTTAGTGTCTACATGCCTGTAAGCAAGCACCTGACTGAACCAATTCACGGGCAGAGAGAAGGATCTGGCCTTGTGGTTCCCGAGAACTATTAGTTTATCTAAGTGCAGACTGTTGGTGGCAGAGCACGTCTGTCTTTGGTATGTGAGGCACGAGACTCCATGCCCTCTGCTTTTCACTAGGCCGAGGGAACCAAGGCCGGGCTACAGCCTCTAAGGATCTTCCCATCCAGGCCCTGACTCCTCAAGGTCCACAGCCTTCAAAACAGTGCCACCAGCTGGGGACAGAGAGCCGAGGGTCGCGTGGAGCCTGCATTGCAGAGTTCTGCTTCAGTCAGAATCAAGATAACATTAAAATTCCTCCCTCGAGATGACTGAAAACTACAAATTGCACCCTTCTTTCCTTGCCTCTTGAGCTGGGTGGATACAAAAATCACCTTTCCGTCTCTAGTTGCTTCCTATACCTTATCTGAGCAACTCCTTCCTCCTTTCCCAGAATATCCCCATCCGGAAGTGACATCACTCTCCTTCCGTTTTCCTCTGGATGCTGTGTTGAGCCCAATTCAGGCTTTGCCACTCTTGGGTGCAACATAAAAGAATTAAGTTCTTTCTTACAGATCAGTTGAGTACTCTGACTCAAAACAGTGACCCCATGTGAGAATCATGATCAATTCCAAACACCTGGACCCTAGGAGAAGAGCCCGTGGGATAATGGAAGCCTTCTTTATTGGTAGTTACCCCAGAAGAAAGCAGTGGCCAGACCAGCAACGTGTGAATAGTGATTGGGGCAGGCTGGTTTTGTAGACAATCTTATTTAAATACACACCCCCAACACACACACACACACACACACACACACACACACACACACACTTCTTGCTCTTGATACTAAGAGAACACCTTGCGGTAGTTTGTATTGAACTTTAAAACATTCTGAGGACACTTGGTAAAAGTACAATGTTGCCTGGGGATGGAGAGATGGCTTGTTGGTTAAGCCTGCATCTTGCTGTCTCCGCAGAGGACCTGAAATGGGTTCCCAGCACTCATTGTCAGGTGGAACATAACCACCTATAACTCCAGCTTCTGGGGGTCTCACATTCTCTTTTGGCCTCTGTGGGCTTTGTACCCACCAACCCACCAACCCCTTTCCCCCACAATTAAGAATAAAAATGAAATCTTTAAAAGTCATCGACTTTTTTCTGAGCATCTGGGGTGACATTGCCCCAATCAATTTTCTTTCCACACCTGTCCTGCAGCCATGCTGTGAAGCAGATGAGGAAAGGAGAAAATCAACTTCAATCAACTTTAGGGATAAAAGAGTCAGAGAAATGTCCGACTCACAAGTCACAGAAGGAGCTTACAAAGTGCAAGGCGGGGAGGAGAGCTGGGTGTGGGTCAGATTCTTCTCTACTGGGGTCCTAGTATCCACCCAGCTCATCCTCTGCCAGGAAGGCCTGATCACAGGCCGGCCGGCTACCTGCTGGGCTCCTTCTCAAACCTCAGAACCAGTAGGTTAGGGGCGGGGCCAGGGCACAAGCATTTCTAACCAGTTTCCCTGGCACTCCTATCTAGTCTCTGGGCTAAAAGATTCCTTAAAAACAGCAATCTTCTCCAGGGCAGGAGCAACCCTGCTCTATATAGTCACATGCTATCCCTCTGATGGCTTGAGGTCCTACATCACTGCCTTGTGAACTCAGGCATACCACAATCCCTCTAAACCTCAGTTTTCACATACATGAAAATGGGATAATTAGAGGGGTTAGGGAGAACTTAATGAATCAATAGCCATCAAGAACTTAGCCCAAACAATAATCACTCTACCTGTGGTTGTTATAGAGCATTACTGTTTTGTGGTTTGGGATTGTTCCTTTTTTAAAATATTTGTTAATTTTATGTGTGTGTATGTTTTGCCTCATGTATGCATGTGTACCATATGTGTGCTTGGTGCCTGAAGAGGTCAGAAGAAGACGTTGGTTGCGAGCTATCACGTGAGTGCCTGAGATTGACTCCTGGTCTTCTGCGAGACCAACAAGTGCTCCTAGACACGAACCATCTCCAGCCCGGCTGCCTTCAGCATCGTTATTGTTACAGTGAAGGTATTTTTGAAGAGAATTGGGCTGGAGAACAGGACAAATTTAGAATAATCAGAGAGCTGGGAAGGTGGGCAGCCATGAGAGCTGTGTTTAGCGTCATTTGCCATCTTTCTCCATCTCGTCACAGCGTGTCCTTATGTTGGCACTTTTCACACTGAATTATAGTAAGTGAATATTAATCTGAGCTGATGCTAATCACCAGTGACAGAAAATTCCCACTCTGATCAAACTTTCATAACATATTAGGAGTCAAAGGCCCTCTGCTGCCTCGCACGGGAAGTCTCCGTGTTACCATGAGTGGATGGCGGGATGTGTTCGTGTGCGTGGGGTTCCTTAGCACAGCCATGTGGCAGTATGCACACTCGGACTGTGCTGGAGATATTGGCTGTCCAAACAACCCTTTTCTCCACCAAATGGTCAGTCAGCACCAGTATTCTGCATCCTTCATGTCCCTGAGAGCTGGCAAAACCTCTGCCCATAAAGATGTCATGAGTGGATGGAAACATTAAGCCTTGGAATCTCGGAGTTGAGACACCTTAAGTCTCTTCCAATGCACCTTGTTTCTTTTTGAGTTATCTCAGCTTGTGGAAGGGACTAGAGATGTCCCTCGACTTACAATAGAGCTATGTCCCAATGACCTGCCTAGAAATTGAAAACACTACCAAGCTGGCAATGCAATGGATATGCCTAACCTACCAAACACCCTGGCTTAACAAATAGCACAACTGAGGAGTACCAAGCAGCCACCCAGGAGAAGCCTGGCATGCTGCTCTCCAGCATCCCGAGAGAGGAGTGGACTGTCACTCACCCAGAGAAAGATCAAGCTCGAAAGTTCAGTGGAGAATGATTAGTACTGACCATGTCTTATGGTTGCCACGTCATAATCCTAGAATTGTGTATCAAACTATCAAAAAAATGGGGACTGACTTATATGAATATAACTTGAAGATAAGAAATCTCCCCCAGCGACTGACTGTTAGCTATAGTGTGGAAATAATATCAGCTCTGTCACTTCTAACCCAGCAGTAGTTGACAGCCCTTTAGGAGAGTTCAGTGCCAATATTTATCTGGGCATTGTGGGGGTTTATTTTGATATAATGTGTTTGACATTTAAGGGATTTGTTCAACTTCTTGAGATGTTGAGTTACTTGTGTCTTATTTGTTGTGTTTTCTAAATGACTCATTTCTTGACTTATTTCTTCCCTTTTTAAAAAACATCTTACTTTATTTTCTGTGTGTGTGCCTGCATGAGTTTTGTACCATGAGCGTACACCTGCCTGAGGAATCCAGGAAATGGTGTCAGATTCCTTGGAACTGGAGTTAGAGGTGGTTGTGAACCACTGGCGATGAGTTTATGTTGTTGGTTTTGGAAGCTAGAGAGTGTATCTCTATTCTTCTGACCCATATTATTTTAACCTACTTAATCGTACACAGTATTTATACAACAGACACTCAAACCACTGAGCATTCCTAGCTTCCTCTCAAATATAACATAAATCTTAGGACTATATAGCTCCAAAGTCCAAGATCCTTACTATTTAGCCCTGAAATGGAAACTTAAGGGTTCTTTGGAAAGTCAGTTGGATGGTGGTTTGCTGGGGCAAACAAGTGAAGGAACATTTCATTAAAGTAGACACAAGTGTGAAAAGCTAAGGCAGACTTGGGAAGGAACTTTTCACTGACACAGACACAGGAGAGAGGATGTTCTGTTAAAGCAAAGACATGAAAGGATGCGTGATGAAGGATTCTTTGCTTATGACACTCACTATTGGTCTGCCTTACGTTTTTGTAGCTGAACTGCACTTATCGGGATTCAATAGAGAGAAACCAAAAAAAAAAAAAAAAAAAAGTGCTGCTGTGCTACAGTTTCTCACTGCTTCCCTGGACTTGGGCTGATTGGATGCACATGCTGAGATGAGGCACGCGGAGGACACGTGATGTTTGGAGGGAATAAACAGGACCCCACGGAGTGATGGAGACAGAGCTTGGCTTGCGGGTACAGTTAGCTGTGCAACGCTTGTGGGTCTTGAGTCTTTGCTGATCTTCACTTCCCTGAGAGACACACAGCAGAGAACTTCTACCTGTGTTCCTCCTGGTCCCTCCTGCTGACTCGAGCGGAGGCAGAGGCCTGGCTGGCTCTGCCAGGTCATGTCACCGCTGTTGCTATTCCGACTGAAACTGGACTGCTGAAGTACATGTGAAGTGTTTATGAGTGGATAGAGCTGCTGCTGCCAGCTAATCTGTGGCTGAACTGCTGATTTCCAGACAACACCGATGGGAGCTGCCCCAAAGAACCTTTCTAAACAGGTCCATCCTCCAACCCCACCCACATATCTTTTTTTTTCCACTATCTCTTGTGGATAGTGGGCTAAAGGTTGGTTAAAGCATTTAAAAACCATCATGAAAAATAGGATCTGAAAAAATTGAAGTTAGGTGGGTGCTCTCAGGCAACTATTGGACTGAGCACAGGGTCCCCAATGGAGGAGCTAGAGAAAGGACCCAAGGAGCTGAAGGAGCTTGCAGCCCTATAGGAAGAACAACAATATGAACCAACCAATACCCCCAGAGCTCCCAGGGACTAAACCACCAACCAAAGAGTACACATGGAGGGAGCCATGGCTCCAGCTACATATGTAGCAGAGGATGGCCTTGTTGGACATCAAAGGGAGGAGAGTCCCTTGGTCCTGAGAAGGCTCCATGCCCCAGTGTAGGGGAATACCAGGACAGGGAAGCGGGAGTGGGTGGGTTGGAAAGCAGGGGGAGGGGGGATTTGGATAGGACATTTTTGGAGGGGAAACCAGAAAAGGGACTAGCATTTGAAATGTAAAAAAAAAAGAAAAAGAAAAAGAAAATATCTAATTAAAAAATGGTTTAAAAAAATAGAAAAAGAAAAAAAGAAAAAGTTGCCAGGCCCTCGCTCGAAATAGTTTTGTTGAACAAAAAGTCAAAGTTGATGGTCATTTTCCTTCAATACTTCAGCTTCTGCTGGCCTTTAACATTGCTTAAAAGTAATGATACTGTGCATACTAAAGATTTTTTTGTTTAATTACAAAGTTTCTATAAGGCAAAGGACACTGTCAAAAGGACAAAACGTCAACCAACAAATTAGGAAAAGATCTTCACCAACCCTACACCTGACAGAGGGCTAATATACAATATATACAAAGAACTCAAGAAGGTAGATTCCAGAGAGCGTAATAACCCTATTAAAAATGGAGTACAGAGCTAAACAAAGAATTTTCACCTGAAGAATTTCGAATGACTGAGAGCACCTTAAGAAGTGCTCAACATCATTAGTCATTAGGGAAATGCAAATCAAAACAACCCTGAGATTTCACCTCACACCAGTCAGAATGGCTAAGGTTAAAAACTCAGGAGACAGCAGGTGTTGGCAAGGATGTGGAGAAAGAGGAATACTCCTCCACTGTTGGTGGGATTGCAAGCTGGTACAACTACTCTGGAAATCAGTCTGGCAGTTCCTCAGAAAACTGGGCATGACACTTCTGGAGGACCCTGTTATACCACTCCTGGGCATATACCCAGAGGATTCCCCAGCATGTAATAAGGAAACATGCTCCACTATGTTCATAGCAACCTTATTTATAATAGCCAGAAGCTGGAAAGAACCAGCTTTCTGCCCTCAATGGAGGAATGGATATAGAAAATGGAGTATATTTACACAATGGATTACTACTCAGCAATTAAAAACAATGAATTCATGAAATTTTTAGGCAAATGGTTGGAACTAGAAAATATCATCCTAAGTGAGGTAACCCAATCACAAAAGAATACACATGGAATTCAGTCACTGATAAATGGATATTAATTAGCCCAGAACCTCTGAATACCCAAGACACAATTCACACATCAAAGGATTCCCAAGAAGAAGGAAGGAGAGGGCCCTAGTCCTGGAAAGGCTTGATGCAGCATTGTATGGGAGTACCAGGACAGAGAAATGGGAGGGGGGTGATTGGGGAATGGGTGGAGGGAAGAGGGCTTATGGGACTTATGGGGAGGAGGGAGCCTGGAAAGGGAAAATCGTTTGGAATGTAAACAAAGAATATAAAATAAAAAATAAAAAAAATTAAAAAATTTTAAAAAATTTTAAAAATTTTTAAAAAATCATCTTAAAAAAAAAAACCAAAAAAACAAAGAATATAGAAAAAAAAATGTGGCGATAGGGACTGAACCTGCCAGCCTTAAGTCTTCTGCAGTAGAGTGTAGCTGGGAACCTGTCAGCTCTTACCGATGCACCTTTGATGGCCACTGTCAGTTGCTACCCCAAAGCCGCTGGCTGAAGGACTCGGCCCTGCTAATGTTGCTTTCTGGTCCACAGAATTCTCTTGCTTTTAAAATATACCTTTTGTAACACTTTGGTTTTCTACTTAATAATTATAGATATTTATTTATTATTTATTAATAATATAAATAGATATTTATTTTTGAGCTAACACAGTAATTCACTGAGTCACTTCCTCCCAAGATAACCTTGTAGCAAGGCCAGTCAATTATTCAAGCATTTGTTTATCTTCTCATTTTATTTCTTTTCTAAATAAAAATACCAGATGCTTTGAAATAAGCCCTCATAAAATAAACATTTAAAAAAATATATATATATATATAATTATAAGCTTCAATAGAGGGCTGCCATTTTCTCTTTCTGGTTTGGATATGGCGTGCCCGCCCAATGAGCTTCATGTATTGAAGCGGTTCCCAGCTATGCTCTTGGCTGGGGAGGAGCTAGAAACTTCAGAATGTGGGGCCTAACTTGAGGAAGTCAGTCACCGGGGTCCTCAACACTATGTCTTGTCCTAGGCTTTTTGTGTCCTTGTTCCTGTTTGCTGTCTGACTGAGACTTGAGGCCCTCAATCCCTAGTACTAATGGCAAAAGACAGGGAAAAAAGAGAGGTTATGAATTTTCACTAGAACCATGGACTTTGTAAGTGTAGCTGCCTGAAATGGCAAGGATTGAAGCAGTAGCTGCCAGTGGTGTGGTAACTCTCAGGACCTCCCATGGCCAGGAGAACGAGGAGAGTCTTGGGTTCCCCATCGTTGCCTTCTGCAAGCAGTAATTCTGCTGTAACAGGCTGCCCTGGCTTGTTTTATCCATTTCCCATTTCTCTGCTATTGTTAATTTAAAAGATTTTTTTTTAATATTCTTATGTCCATTGAAACAGCTCCCATTCACTACTTGAGGTCTTTTAACTCTGCAAGATGGTTGAAATAATGGCTGCATTTATGCATTTATAAATGGAGCATACATTTAAGAAACAACAACCCACCGAATACACAATTCCATTTAAAAATTTTTAAATGACCAGGTTACTAAAAAAAAAAGTGCAACTTCTCCTGTGGTATTGCCTGTGAAATGTTACAAGTGCCAAATGTAATTACCTTAATGCTATTTTTGATATCATATCAGCAAATCATGCTGAGTCCCCACTGTGACACTTCTCTCGGGGTAAGCATTAGGCCTGTGTAGGTCTCTGGAGAAAATGCCACTTCAGTGTTGCAGGAATTAGGCACCCTGAGCATGCCGAGCATTCTGGGAAGGCCTGCGTCCTGGCCACTTGTGGAATGCTGCACCTGTAAGCACAGAGGACATTCACCTCCTCTTTGTTCCTCCCCCAGTTAATCCTCAGAGAATCCTCTTCCTATGTTCAGAGAATCATTTTATGCAATAAGAACCTTTCCCACTCTAGTTTCCTTCTTAATCATCAGAAAATCCCCTTCTCCTATTAAAACGCACTCCATGAAAACTGGAAAAAGAGCCAATAGTGATACATTGTGTGGAAGACTAATACCCTAATGCCGAGGAGGAGACACACTTGGCGATGAGCTGGATGGAGATTAGCTCTCTTCATGTTGAGCAAACAAAAATAACAACTCCCAGCAACCTCTGGTGGCCAGTGATTTGCTTTCCAGAGTTCACAGGCTTATTAAAAGAGTTCTTAAATGATGCAAAAAGCACCCTCCACATCTTTAAGCTTTGTAAAATACCCGCTTACTCTGAGTATAAAAACACCATGTGCTGAAGTCCCATCCAGCTTATAGGTTAGAGGGAGCTGTATGGGGGAAAAGGCACCCTCCAGGCACTAAAATGCCATTTAGTGTGTAGATTCTTAAATGGTCTTGCTATAAAACAAAGGATCGCATCTTTACCTCACCCCAATGAACTCTGTTAAAAATTCACTCGAGGGCCAGAGAGATGACTCCATGGGTAAGGGGGCTTGTTGTGCAAGGACAAGGAAGGAACTGAGTTCAAGTCCCCAGTAGGGAAGATGGGCTCAGTGTACCTCTAACCTCAGCACTGGCAGGCAGACACGGATGAACTCCAGGCCAGTTGGCCTCAGTAAAAGGGTGAACATCAGGCTCACTGAGAGACCCTCTCCCGGGTAAATAAAGCCTAGACTGGCAGAGGAAGGCACGTGAGGGCTTCTTCTGATCTATGGATGGGCTCATGCGTGTGAACATGCACAGACATGCACACACAATACACATATATTCATAACGCACACAGAAGAATTAACTGGAGAAGCTTATGAAATTTCAATGCAATTCTAAGCTGTCAATTCCTTTAGGTGGAGTTATGTGAGAAGCGCAGTTCTGAGGCTGGAAGTGGCTGGGAGGCACTGCTTTCAGTCCCCTCCAGCCTGGCAGCCGCCTTCAGCCTAGTCAGAAGATAAAGACAGTAAGGTCAGTTACTGACCCCTGAGCAACTCAGTCTCCAGCTTCTATTTTAGGTAGGAAACAATCCCTCAGGTTGCCATTCCATTTAGAAAGTGTAATTAATAAACCATCACCCCTCAGCTCTGCAGGCGGCCTTGGAGAGGGCACAGGGAAGAGAAGGCAACTGAGGTCTACGTATTACACATCTGTCTCATAGTGGAGTGACGTTAGACCACTGGAGAATGTCCTTCCAGCCGCGGTGAGGTGAGTGGATGCCTCTACCTTGTGCTGCCATAGCTGTACATTCCTCACTGAAGGCCCCAAGAGCAATGCCAAGCGAGCGGAAAAGCTCTGAAGCCAGAGCCCCTCTTCTTTCAGCTTGGCTTCTCTCTGGCGTCGCTCTGTCTCTGGCGTCTCTCTGTCTCTGGCGTCTCTCTGTCTCTAGCATCTCTCTGTCTCTGGCGTCTCTCTGTCTCTGGCGTCTCTCTGTCTTTCTGTCTTTCTGGCGTCTAACGTCACTCGACTATGAGCCTTTGGAAGATATTTAACAAGACCCAAGCTTCCAGTTACAAAAGCTGATGAGTCTGGATTTGGGGACTGGATGGTTAGAAAGAGCAGGGGACAGTTCTGTCACCAGAGGAGAGAGCCAAGTTTCCCCATATAGATCTAAGCACCTTGGTCTAGTGATGCGGGGCTGCTCCAGAGAGCACGAGAGACCCAGACAGAGAGCACTCTGAGGAGTCCCCAAGGCCTGACTGAAGGTACTTTTCTGGGATGACAACCTCCAGAAAGACAGTGGAAGGAGACCTGCGGGAAGTGTACTCCTGGGCCAGACACAGGGGCGGGCAGAGCATCCAGAAATTGTAGCTGTGACAGATCCTCGTGCAGCCTCTCTGTGCCTAAGTGAACCTGGGCATGTGATTTTGCCTCTCTCTCTCTCTCTCTCTCTCTCTCTCTCTCTCTCTCTCTCTCTCTTCTCTCTCTCTCTCTCTCTCTCAAATATGAGAGTTTAAAGTGTTTATTATCTAGAACAGAAGCACTGGTGTCTTGCCCCAGGAACATCTGGATATGAGTGCATATTCATGTATGTGGTAGTGGTGGTGGTGGTGGCAGTGCATGCGTGCGTGCGTGTGTGTGTGTGTGTGTGTGTGTGTGAGAGAGAGAGAGAGAGAGAGAGAGAGAGAGAGAGAGAGAGAGAGAGAGAGACAGACAGACAGATACAGAGAGTTACATAGTTATGAGAGATCCCTGGCCATCCAGCCTCAATCCACCTGTCTGCCTTCTCCAAGCTGTGGTCACAGGTATATTCCATGCCCCCACACCTGATCTTCTATATCAGGTCTGGAGAATCTAACTCCTGGTACTATACTTACATAGCAATCATTTTACTGACAGCCGTCTCCCTACCCCAAAGTATTTTTATCCACACTTCTTTCCCCTCTTAAATGAAGAAGGTGACACATAGAGATCAAAACAGCTGCTGTCCTCTATAATTTAAAGTGCTGTCTAAGTCCCCAGGGCTCCCACCTTCTCTGACTGTCCCATTGCTACCTGCCAGCCTGGCGGGGAACTGTTCGGCTGCCACATTAAGCCTGGAGGGTTTACGACTTTCCCCCAGCTCTTTGTAGCTTTAAATGAATACTTAACCACTCTGAATGCAGTCTTGACTGTCTAAAATTTGAGCAGCATAGGTCTACACAGAGATTAATACCTATAACTTTAATCCTTCATACCAAGCTGGAGAACTATCTTGGCTTCTGGGGTTTTGTGCCTCCCTGCTCCTGGGCGCCAGGTCTTTGGGATTAAATCCAGCCTGAAATGTTGTTTGCTCTGTTTGCTGCTGTATGATGATTCTCTTATGATCTGCAGGAACTTTGGTGCTAATTGTGTATTACAATGGCTGCAAGCAGGCAGCCGGGAGCACAAGAGCAGGCAGCCGGGAGCACAGCAGCAGGCAGCCAGGAGCACAGCAGCAGGACCCAGGCTAGAGCCTGTTCAATGGGACCCAGGTAAGGCCAGCTCTCAGGAGAGATTTCCCTATGGAAGAAGGAGGAGAGAAGAAAATCTATCTTTATAGTTCTCTAATATCAGACCCAGTGCTGACCCAAAGACCAAATAAACATTTCAGGGCTTTTGCAAGATGTCCTTCCATGAGAATATATCGAAGAGAAAAATGAACGTCATTCTTAAAATCCGTTAACAGCAACCAAACTAAACCCAAAGCTTCAGACGCCAGAATCCACATATCTCAAGGATTGATCTCAAGGAGCGTTCTTAAAGAGAAATATACAATCCAAGTTTTTAAAGTAGTTGAAAAGATGGTAATTAACTTCTTACCTAACTAAGATGTCGTTAGTATAAGTGTGAAGATTAAAACAGTCAAACCAGACATTTGAAAACTTGAGTTTGGTCAGAAAATTTCAAAAATCAGCTTTTTGCTTTTATGCTATCATAAGAACTCACAGGAACAGTTTATATTCTGTCTTCTACAGAAACACTGTTGGTATCCTAAAACTCACAGTGACCCAGAAGTCATGCTCCAGGGTAAAAATACTGTAGTGCATTATGAATACTTTGCAAGTTATTCTGAAAGGCCTCATAGGGAATTAAGTGCATCTAAAGAAGTATGATTAAATTACACATGAAAAACAAATTATGTAGTACTTCTTGGCATTTTTTTATTAACTTAAAATGATTTTACCACTGACATTTTGCACAACGTAATGAAATACAAATTATAATTAGCAAACATATTGGCGTTCATTCTCAAATTCATCTTTTGCAATTTCCAGTTTTCTGACAAGTGCATAGTCACTGGAGAGGAGGGGCCATCACCCACCCCCAGCCACCCCCAGCCACCCCCAGCCACCCCCAGCCACCCCCAGCCACCCTCAGTCACCCTCAGTCACCCCCAGTCACCCCAGCCACCACCAGCCACCACCAGCCTCAGGCTTTGCATGCCCACCTAGGACTTCTCGCATGGCCCATCCTCTGGAGAGAAGACAACGACTCACATGAGGCTACAGAAGCCTGACTTGTGGCCTTCCCTAGTGGAGCCCCCGTCAAGATTTTGGGTCTCATTTTGTATTTGTATTCTTTTCTGTACTTAGGTGTTCCCGAATGCATAAAAATTAGCACTCACAAAAGCTACCCTGGATTAGTACAGCGGGAGCTCAATGCATCGTGGGCAAAGTCAGCCCACCACAGAGCCCATGGGACAGCAGTGCACCAGGCAAAGCCCAGCGCCCTGACTGCCGCTGTTCAGGTAAACATTGAGATAGAGTCTGGCAAATACTATAAAATAAAGGCTGGTCATGTATAATTTTTCTTTTTGCCAAAAAGAATTGGCTAGAGAGATGGCTCAGAGCTTAAGAGCACTTGCTACTTTTCTGGAGGGCGTGAGTTCAGTTCCCAGTACCCACATCATGTGGCCCACAAGGCCTATACCGCCAGTTCCAGGGGATCCAACACATTCTGGCTTCCTGGAGCTTGCCTTAGTCAGGGTTTCTATTCCTGCACAAACAGCATGGCCACGAAGCAAGTTGGGGAGGAAAGGGTTTATTCAGCTTACACTTCCACGTTGCTGTTCATCACCAAAGGAAGTCAGGACTGGAACTCAAGCAGGTCAGGAAACAGAAGCTGATGCAAAGGCCATGAAGGGATGTTCCTTACTGGCTTGCTTCCCCTGGCTTGCTTCCCCTGGCTTGCTCAGCCTGCTCTCTTATAGAACCCAAGAATACCAGCCCAAAGATAGTACCACCCACAAGGGGCCCTCTCCATTTGATCACTAAATAGAAAATGCCCCACAGCCGGATCCCATAGAGGCACTTCCCCAACTGAAGCTCCTTTCTCTGTGATAACTCCAGCCTGTGTCAAGTTGACACACAAAACCAGCCAGTACAGGGCTCCTGTATGCAAGGGGTACACTTAAACTTACACAGGCATATACATGTACTCATAAAAATAACAAAAACACATTAAGCCAGCATACCCATAGGCATAAAACAATAAATTTTTGAAGAAAGATAAAGAAAGGTGATAACAAAGGAAACATTTTCAACTCTGATCGATCATGCAGACGAGCACAAAGTGAAGTCACCTGACGAGATAAAACAATGTCCCCAAGTTAAATTCTTAGGTTACCCCAACTTGCATCTCATAAAGGAAAGAGTAGGAGGAGTGGAGGGGTGTTAGCTCAGTGGTTAAGGCTCATCTAGCTCGCACAGGCCCTAGGTTCTATCCCTAGCATCCACACACATGCACGAACACACAGACCATTAGACAGCTATGGTTCCAAAGCTAAGGAAACACTTCATGACAGGCACCGAGCTCATCACCGCTGGCTCTGGGCCCTAACGAGGGCCGTGCACTTCCTCCAAGAAGAGGAGACTGCATCCATGGGAGAGATGAGAACAGCATCAACTGGGGGGAGGGAGAATTCTGAGGCTGCCAATCAGAGACCGGAAGACAGAGTCATTTATTCCACAGAGCCATGCTGTGGCTTCTCTGAGGGTGAAAAAGTGCGTCCAGCCAGTCACAAACTGGAAACTGACAGATCGGATGGGAAACGGACAGAGGCTAAAACAGCAAATCAAGGAAGACCGACAGTCTTGAGCAAGAGAAGAATGAACTTCTGAAATGAATTTGGGGTTGAGCTTAGGTCTTTGGGCACGGATGGAAAAACTGACAGAAGCGGTTGATTTGATCTGGGGAATCGATGCAATTTCTTATTAAACTGCCAATCTTCCTTAGTGTCACCCTAAAGCTCGTGGTTTGAAGAGAGTTACCAGTGAACCAGAAAGCTGCAGGTTCTAACATCTCTCCATGCGAGGTAAACACCTGGCTCCCACTCATGAGTTCTGGAAAGTTTGGTGCCTTGAGCACTACCAGGGCAGGGATTAAGACATCCGCGATGCCCAGGCTCTCCCTGACAGGCCACATTGAATTGTTTATCTTCGGAAGTGATTTGTAGCAAATGTCAGACTTGAGAACCGCTTTCAAAGTAAGTACCAAGTTCTGATTTCTGTGAAGCTCTCAAACGAATGAAATGGCCAAACCTACAGTTTTGCCATCCAGAAAATTGTGTAAACTGCCAACCCGGAAAGCTGGTAATTTATAAGATTCAGCTAAGAATCACTAAGTTTGATTTAATTATTTCTTCTAAAATGGCAGCCCACGCCATCCACCCCTTGAGCTTCTCTGAGGCCGTGAGTAAGATCCACCGGAATTCTTGGAGAGCAGGATGGAGCATTACAGATCCCAGGACTGTGATGTGGGGCAGGCGTCTGCCCATATTAAGCTTTAGAATGCAGGCAGATCTGGGTGCCAACTGAAGCACCCCCCTGTGTCCAACTGCTGGTCCATCAGGCTGAACCAAGACACGGCCTCCTGAATTCAGCTGGCGTCAGCTTCATCCAGGACTGGGTAAGGAAAATATGTTTACATGTGCGGTTTCTTCAGTCTGTCCAAGGAGGCAATGAAGCCGTATTTCCTCACCAAGAGCTGAACAGAGGGCCTCGAGCATTAAGGACAAGAGAGTCATTCATGCACAGATGCACATGCAGATGTGTACATGCCGCGCACACACATTTGACAAAGCTAAGCACTTTACATCATTGAATCCCAGCACTGAGCTAAGAACCAGCTGCAAAGGAAATGCCCCGAATGATGAGTGAAAGAAAAAAAGGCTTCGGTATCACCAAAATGTTTTCTAAAATAGGCTGAGGGGGACTTAAAAAATGTCTGCTAGCTAGCAGAGAGTGAAAACCAGGAATATGGGTATGTCCATTCGTTTATCTACATAAATTCCATGCCCTTAACCTGTTTACCTTCCTTAAAAAATATTTTGGCAGATGATTGCCTAGCTTAGTACTAGAGAGCTTGTCTTTAAAAAAAATAAAACAATGAATTTGGGACTGTGTGAGGGGTATGGTTTAGTGGTAGAGGGTTTGCTTAGCATGCATACAACATTGGGTTCAGTCCCCAACTTCACAAATATCTGTCTGTCTGTCTGTCTGTCTATCAACCTACCTACCTACCTATATCTATTTGGCACACTGTGTCAGACACTGTGCCCAAGCTGTGTAAACCCTGCCCTTCATATGTACCCGACATAGCAGAAGGCCCAGAGCCACTGACAACGGTATCAACAAACAGTAGGTGCAACAACTAAAGCAGAAACAGCAGACAATGCTGAGGCACAGAAGACATCTCAGCTCCCAATGGCATGTGTCATGGGATACCCTTGACTCGACCTGGCACTGGGCCTGAACGCAAAACATACCGAGCAAATCCAGGCTGGAGAACGTCAGTGCCCATTATCTGGTTGCTTGATGACGTCACCACCTTGGTCTGCGCTAGACATAAAACCTCAAGGACAGATGGCTTAAAAAACAGCTGTTGCCGGGCCTGGTGGTGCACACCTTTATTCCCAGCACTCAGGAGGCTGAGGCAGGTGGATTTCTGTGAGTTTGAGGCCAGCCTGGTCTACAAAGAGAGTCCAGGACAGCTGGGGCTTTTACGTAAAGAAATCCTGTCTCAAAAAACAAAAAGCAGAAAGCAAACAAACAACAATAAGAACAAAAACCAGCTGCCAAAGCAGCAGACTCTGATCTTCCAAACGAGTGTCTCTTCACAGGGGCATAGCCTGGGCTCACACAGCTCTACAGTGGTGAGCACACTGGCCAGCCAGACTTAGACCAGAAGGCCCAACCCAACCACGACCTGGCGGCAACATTCTCACCGAGAATGGCACACAGCTAGCCAGCCAGGACTATCAATTTTAGCTCTTTCTTCTATCACCCGCTGGGCCCGGACTCCCTTTCCTTGCCTATTCCCACCCTCGGAAATTCTATTCCTCACCCATTCCAGAAGTGTCCCCAGACACATTTATAACACATTCTCTGTCCAGATCCAAAGAGGAGAAGCCAGGAGAAAGAATTTCCTCCTGCCACCCAGTGAGGACCTCCTTCCGCCCTCTACTCATCTGATACCACCTACGGTCTGGATTTTGTCCCCTGGGAGGTTGCCTTTTTGAAGGAAAATGTCCCTTTACTTACAAAGTTTTGACCTTCCTCAGAAGCCAGCACATTAGTATCCAAGCTCTATAGAAAAGCTCCTCACCCACAGCAGAAATACAGGCCACGGGTGACTGACAACACAGCTTTTAATGACCATTTCAAGTCATGATTCATTATTCAAAACCCAAAGTGGAAAATTCTCTCTGAGCCAGAGGCAAAGCAAGGAAAATATGATCTCAGTTCTCTAGGGGGCGCAATGCAGTTATAATATAATGGGAGCCACCATATGCAAAGCACTGTACTTTTTCTATATTACTATCCTCCGTAGTAAAAGTAGAAGTAGGTACAATTAATATGAATAGTGTACCTTATTTAACCCAAACCACCCAGAATATTTTTAGTTAGACATGGACTTCATACGAGCTGTCTATTCCAGAACCTCCCAATTCACACAAGCAGTGCCCACAGCAGTGGGCGAACCAGGTGGCACCTAAGGCTCCTGTACATCTATACGTTCCCGTTATCTCTGGTTATCCCTCCAGGGAAAGCGAAGTTCAGCCTCAGAATTGCTCCCTTCCTCAGGAACAGTGGCCCAAGACACTTCCAGGCCTACTGCCGTGGGCTGCCCTAATACAGATGGATGGGTTGTTCTATACCAGGCAAGGGAACAGGCTCAGAATCATAAAACATGTCCCATGTGAGAGCAGGACACACACTAACCTGCAAGACCCACAGAACATTACTAACCTGGGGTCTGCTGTCAATCCTTATTCGAGACTTGAAAACAATCTATTGGTTCTGCCACCCTGAGCTGTCCCAGCAAAGGCTTCCAAGGATATGTCTGGATAACTCTACCTGGAACTAATCCCCCACCCCACTTTGCATTTCATCAGGTTAGCAGTTAGGGAGTCTTCTGTTGTAAGTGACAGAAACGATAATCCCTAAGAATCCGGATCACATGCAAAGGGAACGAGCACAGCATCAGCCTCCAGATCTACAAGACTCAGACGACGCTGAAGACAGGAAGTGGAAGAAGTCACTGTAAATCCTCGGCCGCAGTTTCAGCGCCACCCAGCTCGGGACTAGCTTCCCACAAACCCTTGGGTTCTCATTCTGCGATTGGCCAGTACTGGGTCACATGTGCATCTTTGAGCCAATCATTCCAAGTGATTGGTAGCTGGGCTAATCCTGTAAACCACCTCAGGAGCTGGAGGAGAGGCCAACTCCAGCCAAACTATAGGGATTAAATCTGAAGAAGACTGAATCCTGTGAAGGAAAAATTTAGGTTTGTAAGTAGCTGCCTGTAGACACTGGAGAGGCCCTGAAAAATGTCTACCACAATCAGGATGACTCATCCAAGCTTGTTTCTTTATCTTGCCTGGGTATTCAACTAGGAAATTGCTAAATTCTCTAGTAGCTTCAACCATGTCACCCCAAATTAATTTCAACCCGCCCAAAGAACTGTCATAATGGTGGGACTCCTTCAGCTACATAAACCCGCCTAGCACACCATCCTTCCTAGGAGGATTCCCCAAGACCTCTCTAGCAGAAGCCTGCACATTAACTAGGGATAAGCAGACACCAATGCCTCGTAAAAGTACATAAAAATGCAGGCATATTTTATGAGGAAAGCTCGGGTTATCCGTTAGCTAGCACAGATTGTGCAAGTAAATGAGGTTGAACATACCTCTAACATTTAATAAAACGACTTCTGGAAGCTGGGGGTGTCAAATTTCTGCGAAACATCCTTTAATTTTTTTTTCTTAAGTTCCTCCTCGTGACAGACCTGTCCCATGTGCATAAAGGACTTAAGGGCCAACAAAGCTAATGATACATTCTGAAAAGAATAATAATTCTTGATGGTGGAGTATGTTCCTCAGCGACTTTCTGCTCCAGAGCGCTTAAAAATACCACATTTATTTAAAAGATGGAACACTCTTCCCAAGTTTATAATCTGTAGCAATTACTGTAATTAATTATCATTGACATCTACCAAGGCGGAGCCTGCTCATGAGTGTGTGCACATGTCTCAGAACAAAGTGGATTCATTGGATGCAATGAAATCATATCGAATTCTTGTCATAGAATTCTTGTCATATTCACAATTCACAGATCAGGCTAAGACATTTTGATGTGTTCTGTAAGTCCTCTGAGTGCTAGTGCTGAGGGGGAGGAGGTGGCAGAGGGGAGGAGTGGTTGGGAATGCTATGTCTAGAGACCACGAGAAATCAATGACTCCAACCTGGGTTTTCCCAGCAATAGGGATGGAGAGACATCACAAGAGCCACTGTACGACTCCTTAGCAACCACAGCACGCTGTGGCCTTACCCAGCAGATGGAGTGGTGAGGTCGAAGAAGAGGGGCTTGTGAGTTCCCCGCAGGGCATGGCAGAGGGTGCTAGGCTGCAGCTGGCTTCACCTGAAGTTCCCACAAAGGTCTCCAGAGATATGGGGTGAGTGGGGGAGGCGGGGCTGGAGGGGGGCTGGGTAAGATTAGAGGCACTCTGGCAGCCCCGATCCCCAGGGCTTCGAAGGTGGTCCATCTGTCTTCACGGATGGATGAGTATTCCTTTTGCCGCCCTGAGGATCCTTGTGATGTCCCCTCGCAAGCCCATGGGTTCCCAGTCTGCCAGATCAAAGGCTCAGCCAGGAGTGAGCTCAGCATCAAGGGACAGAGGCGGAGCATGGTTTTCACTGGAGGCCGAGAGCTGTTCCTCTCCCGTGGTATTTTGTTCCTGGCATTTACTTTTTTTTTTCAAGTAAACAAGAAGGACTGCATATTCTCTGCTAGATGGATCTGTTTTTGCCACATGGTTTTCAGTGTTCCTAATGAACTGTTAACAAGCTGTCAATTAAGCACACAAATTAGGAGAGATGGCACCAGAAGGGTGCTATATCAGAGCTCGCCCAAGCTGCAGACTGCAAGCCCCAGAGCCCCACAGCCTTGAATTTGACCTAATGGCACCTCTGACCCATTTGGGGGAAAAGGTTGTGATCAGGTTGGACCAGGCTTTGAAGGGAGGGTGTAGTGTGTAGAATATACTGAAAATCAAAAACAAACTTTGTGTAGAAAATCCTCTAGTAAGCCACACAGTCATTTTTCTGCGGAACTTTGTAAATCTGTTTAGCTTAAGTGGGTGCTGTGAAGGCTTGACGACGTCGTGAGATTCCAATTGTCTTTTCTTTTCCAGCCAATTGGTTCCGTAGGCTTTCTGTGGTTTACTGGTCCTTCTGTGAGCTCTTGGTGGGGCGGGGCGGTTGGGGGTGGGGGGCATGGAGAACACTGCACAAAGAGAGAAAACTGCACAAACGAATAACTAACAAACTTCAGATGCAATTATTCCCACTCTCAGCCTGCCACTCCTCCCCCAGAGAGTCACCAGAAAGCACGGCTTGTTAGAGGAGCCCTAAATCTCCTGGGCCATTTGACTGTCAGAGAAGCGTCTAGAGATTGGAACGTCTAAAGCCCTATCAGCGGTACAGGGGGAAAAAAGCAAGCAGGTTGGCACATTCCCGGTGGCAGTGGGAAGTGAGGGGACACAGGGGACATGAAAGGTTTTCTATAGACCGGGAGAAAGGAAACGCACATCAGAGGTGCTTCCAGAGAGAACTGCCCTGGAAACTCCCCTTACAGAAGCAGGGCAGCACAAAGGCCAGTTACTGGTTAACTTTAAGAAAGAGAGGATGCTCTGGGGGAGGGTGGGTGTTAACCCAGTGAATGAGGCGGCTCTGTCCATGGGTTTGTGGTCAAAGGAGTCCGTGGGAGTCAGTCTAGAAAGAAAGCTGGGAGGATGACCCTAAGCACACGGTGCTAGTGGTAACATTTGTTCAGGATTCACACGCCCACCATCGGTCACCCCGGTGGACCTTCCCTGGGTGGGTTCTAAAATCTGCAGAGCCAATGCCTAGCTGGTTTGCTAAGGTTTATGACTCAGTTTCTTCAGGACCTGGAATGGTATTTCCAATCCCCAAATGAGAACTTTCCAGGGCAGGTCCCCGAGTGCCTGCTGAGGAAGGGTCTAGAGACGGGGTTCTGACCCCCAAGCCTCCCTCCTGGCTCAGTCACACCTTGAAGAGTCTTCTCGGTCACCCAGTGTGTGGGTACACGCCAGACCCCTCTGCAGCTTTGGATTCAGGACTTTTCCCTCACACAGACCTGGGCCTTGAGGTTAGCCTCGGAAGAGCAGAGCCCAAGGGTGGGTGACCTCACACCTTCACATCCTTTCCTGAAAAACAGGACAAAACCCCGTGTGAGTTGATGGGAACCTTCCAAGCCAGAGAGCACCCAGCTGGAGGCGTCGCGGTGCTCTTCCCTGGCTCCTTTGTCGGAGTCATGGGCTGTCTTCTTTCCAAACGGAAGGGTTTGACACTCAGAACCTCTCTCCTTGTGGTTTAGACGGTTGGTGGCAGGGACCTTTGCATGTGCACAGTGTCCTCTGTCTGATGTTGGAGGAGGAACTTCTCCAACTTCATCTTCAAACACAGACTCTTATAACCTGGTGTCCTTCACGCTCTGCATGTATTGAGTTTATTTATGATCATCCTGTTGTCTGACACTCACAACTGCTGAACCCTTAAAGGACACTCCCTGCTCACACAGGGAGAGAGAGACAGATACAAACTTAAGAAATGGGTAAAAGTCTGATTTTTTTTTTAAAAAAAATAAACCTAAGAAAAGCAAGTCACAGATTCATTGACCAGAATTCTTTGAAACCCCTAATAATCCTTATTAAAAGTCTTATATCTAAAAATGACCACGGGTAACCACCATCTCGTCTGCTGGACAGAGCAGGGGCTGGCAGTGTGCAGAACTGTGATCAGCCAGCAGGGCCTGGGTCCCTGCACAGGGCTATTTTTGTAGGTTGCCCTGTCATCTCAGCCCTCAGACTCAGCTCTGCATGAGACACTGCCTCTC